>NC_135717.1:125913920-126513920 GCF_964656455.1 Halichoerus grypus
ATTTGAAAATTCCTACAAAGGAATTATAAACTTTTTCAGTGATTACCTTTTGCCCTAAATGGTTAAAAAAGGTCTATTTAAGAAATATTTGACTAAAAACACGAGCAATATTGTCAATTCTTATAAATGTTTAACTATTTTTAAATACTAAAAATTACTTACATAGTGATAAGAATTTTCTGCTTTTTCAGTTTCTACATATCTGTTGTTTCCATAATCAGAGAGGTTTGGAGGGAGTGAGTTGTTTAATTTTAATTATCATTGCCTATTTCATTGACATAGGAATATATCAAATTACTTACAAAACTGCTAACTATGTAAATCTATCTCTTCAGAAGATATTGACTGAGAAAGCCCTAATAATCTAGTGTAAAAATATGTACTTTGGGTGTTTTTAAAATATGAATTATTGATCTAACTAACAGCTCCAAAGGAGCTGTTAATGTCCATCATTAAAAATATTTAACGACTTTTTAAAGCAATAGTTATTCACCTAATTGACCATAACAGTTGCTTTGGTAGAGTTACGATATGTCATCTCATACCTAGTTAAAGACTTTTTTTAAACTACAGTTATTAATTCCTTATACTGTCACAGAAAAGTAAGTAATCACTACTACCAGTTGTCAATTGGAGAGCAGAATTATCAGCTTACTCTCACTCTGAATAATTTTCCACATTGTAACATCAAGATGTCACAATAGGAATGAATTTACCTGTCAAGATGGCTTGGAGGCTTAAGTGTGAGGGTTACTATAACCTCATGAATTAAATCCATTTTCCTAACTTCCTTCCCTCTCAGTTATTTTTTTTCTTGTCCTCTCCTTGTTTGCCTCCCCACCTCCTCACGGCATTCTCTCCTTCTAATTTTATTAACAATTTTATACTGGTCTTATAAACTGCTTGACCTTGGGAGCACAGATTGAACGAAACCCATTCCCTCTTTCGTATCTTGGTGGAGTAGAGAGAAAAGTTGATGAAGAGTTATGGCCCAGTGTGTTAGGTGTTCTGACAGATACGTACAGTGGCATCATAGAAAGATGTCTTCTCATTCAGATGGGAGAGTCAGAGAAGGATCTCTAGAAGCAAGGATGGCCCGGAACACGAGCCTTTATGGAAAGAAGCCTATTCAAATAGATCTGGAGACAGAGGGTGCATTGTCCATGGCCCATGGCATGGAATTGTATTTGACTTACCCCAACCTCTAACCATCAAAGGGAGTTGGATTTTGTTGTTTTGGATTTGCTGGAAGCAAATGCAACTCCTACTCTTGGTCATAATTAAGAATTTGCATTTACATTGAACTAATGTTACTCTAAGTAAGATAATAAGACACTTGTTACAAAAGAATATCATCTATGCATTAAAAAAAAAAAAAAGCCCTTCTCAGTTTGAAAAGCGTAGCAGACTGTCAGGTGCTCCTCTCTGCTTGACACCACTGTGAGGTAGTGAAGGTCCTGTATCTAGCCCTTCTGAAGCTTCGACAAGAAAGAGAAGTGAAAGGCTGGTAAATATGTAGTGTTGTAACACAGGAGTCATCTATTGTTTCTGACCTTGATTCTGGTGTTCCCTGTTTCTTTGTTTGAATTAGTATCATGGTTTTTACAGAAGTGGAGGACACTCACTCAAAATGTCCTTGCTTCACTTACTCGAATAAAGTCCTCGCCTCCTCCCATTACTGACAAGTGAGAATGGGGTGGTAAATTCAATTACTAGCAGGATTTATGATAGCAGAAGAAGTCTGGAATTGGAGTGTCCATTGCAAAATTAGTTGACGTTCTAAAGAAGAGGAAGGAAAACTACGGGGGAAGATGATCAGAGAACAAAGAGGTTAGAGAAGCAATACAGTTCCATTATCATTTGCTGAAGCACATCCCCACCATCAGGTTGGACTGAAAATCACGCAGTCATGACCACAGATGCTCACTCTTTCTAGGGCAAACAGCAGAATGGTAAAGCAACCTAGAAATTTATAAGAGCAAATATCGGGATCATGTTATGTATTTGTGTGTCCGGCATTTGAAACAGGCCTAAAAGAAATATTACAGGCTTAGTAGAATTTATGTGCAACAAAGGAACAGAATATAATGTAATCAAATAACTAAGTATTTCATTTCCATAGGGCTGGAATACAAAAGGTGCAAACATATGTGCACACATGTTCTTGTGTGGGGTTTGTGCTGTGGCACTGGGGGGAGTCGGTGAAACATGAAGCTACAGAGGTAAGTAAGGAACTGACTTATTAAACTGGCTTTATATGGCCAGTTTGGAAATTCAGACTTTATCCTACGGACTAGACAGAGAATATTTGACAGTAAGAATGGAGGAACAGTGTTGGTTTCTGGAAAATTTGCTTTCACACTTCGATGCAGGATAGATGAGTGGGGAAGAGGTCTGAATGAAACTGAGCATATCAGTAAGGAGGTCTTGGATATTGCAAGAATTAATCAAGAGATGGCCTGTGCTTTCATTAAGCATTGCCAATAGCATTAAGAGGAATGAGAACCAGATAAAAAGCATTCTGGTGGGGGGAGGGTGGTGACAGATGTGCAAGGATGTGAATGTACTTACTACCGCCGAATCATATACCTAAAATGGTTATGACAGCAAATTGTATGTGTCTTTTAGCACAATTAAAAAAAAAGTGAAGAAAAAGGAAACGAGCAATTAAAGAAATATTTGAGAGGCAGAATTGTGTTTTAGGGTGAATTTAGCATGGGCATGGATAAAAGGAAGGAGTCTCTGAATCTTTTATTTCCAAGTTGTGCAACTGACTGGGGAAGGGGGACAATCTCAGATTCAGGAAAAGGGGGGAAGAGAAGATTCTTTGCCTGGAGGAGGGGACAGGAGAGGTCATGTGTCTATCGTTGGACATGTTGATTGCAAGATGTCAGGTGCTATCTAGTGTAGGCTGTCCAGTAGGCAATGAGAAATATAGACGCCTGAGGGAGGAAGTCTGAGTGAGGGATATTGGAGACATAAATTTCAGTCATAAAATTTGAAGTCATAAATAGGAGTCATAAAATTTGAACTTAAAGCTATGGAGGTGGCAGAGAGAATGCCAAAGAGGTTTAGGTAGGATGAGAGCAGTTTCAAGCTGAGGATCGAACCTTGGTTACCCCTGCGTAAAGGGGGCAAGTGGTGGAAGAGTAACCCTGGAAAAGTGAAGAATAAACTGTCAGGAAGGGGAAAGGGAGTAGGAGAGATTGAAATCATAGGATATAAGGGAGGATAAGATCTCAAAAAGAGAAACTTAAGCAGTGACAAATGGTACAGAAAAAAAAAAACATGGAAGGGAATGACGTTTCATTTATAATTAGGAAGTGTGAATGTGGTGGGGTTGGGATAAGCAGGGCTAAGTGAGAGAGAATTGGTGAGGAAGTGCTAATGACAAGGGGAGAGATATAGTGCAGAGACGATCAGGACGGACGTTTCATGCTGGATGTGAAAGGAAGGTAGGGAATGAAGGCTGTAACTGCAGGGTGATGAGAATGCACAGACACAGGATGCAACAGAAGTTTCCCCATTTACTTTTGTTTTCTCTTATTTCGTTTTTAGATGGGAGACACTTAGATCTGTGTTTTGTGTAGAAGGAGTCCATGTACAGAGAAAGGTTGACGATACACAATAATAAAAGAAATACTTAGAAGAAGAATGGGCTTCTAAAATACAGGTAGATTTATTAGCCTGGAATACAAGAAGAAACAATGTTTCTGCCAAATGGCCTCTAATAGGAGACAGAATAATATCATCATAACTAGCTGGGGCTCTGAAGAAAGACAGGGGTGGGTTCAAATCCCCCGCACATTGCTTGGGCAAGTTATGGGTTCTTTCAGGCCTGTTTCCTTATTTAGAAAAATGGGGTGATACGGAATTAATTGAGATAATGTATATAATAACCAAGTGATTATTATATTGCATAATAAGTGCTTGATTCATGTTAGAAGCTAATATTTTATTTAGGGAAAAAAAAAGAGACCGTCACCTAAAGAAGTCAGCTATATGGTGAAGGTCTAGTGAGTAGGGTGGGGACTTGGGAGAGTTGACTGATTCAAGAAGTGCCACGTGGCATTGAGAATTTTGCTGAATGAAGTTGGGAGACCAGTAATGCCATTCTTCAAATCTACTAGGCTCAGGTGCCCGGGTGGCTCAGTTGGTTTAAGCGTCTGCCTTCGGCTCAGATCATGATCCCAGAGTCCTGAGATTGAGCCCTGCATGGGGCTCCCTGCTCAGCGGGGAGTCTGCTTCTCCCTCTGCCCAACCCCTACTCATTCTCTCTCGCAAAAATAAATAAATCTTTAAAAAATATATGTACTAGACTCAAACACCTAGGTACTTTGAGGCTTCTATCTCATTTTCCCCATGCATTCTTGTATGTATATAGCTTCAGTGGCTTCCCATTAAAAACCATTTTTTCAGCTGCTTTTATTGAGCAGCTTCTATATGGCAGGTGCTGTTCCAGGTGCTGAGGATACAACACTGAATAAAACAGCCCCAACTTTTTGCCCTCATGGAATGTCTGTGAAGCAGGGGAATGATAATGAACAAGATAAATTAGTGAAACAGCATGTTAACTGGTGGTAAATGGTAAGGTGAGAAAGCACCGAAATAGGAGGAAGCTGGGCTACGCTGTTAGGATGACAGGGAAGGCCTTCCTTAACAGGTGACAGTTGAGTGAAGATTTGAGAGTGGTGAGGGTCAGAGTGGTGAGGGTCACTGAGGAACCCCAGGCACTGATAACAGCAATGCAAATGCCCCGGGGCACAAACACACCGGGCTCAGCCCAGAAACCATTAAGGCCAAGCTGACTGGACAGAGTGAATAAGGAAGCGGTAGAAAGGTAATAGAATATTGCATTCTTACTCTAAGCGAGAGAGAAAGTGGCTGATAACATTTTAAAAGACTCACTCTTGCTGCTGTGTTCTGCGAGGGAGAAAAGGAGAAGTAGGGAAGCCAGTTTGGAGACTATTACAATAACACAAGCAAGAGATGCTGAGGATGCCACCAAAGGGGTAGCAGAAGTGGTGAAAAGTGCTTGGATTCTGGATATATTTTGAAAGTAGAGCAAGTTTAAGGTATCGCTATTGAAAGTGATATTTTGATGTCCGTCTTTCTGTCTCCTGTACCTAGCTCTCATTTGCTTCTAAAGATGGAAACAGAAGACCAATACTAACCATGCTCCACCTCTCAAATTCCCTCAGATTCCTTTCTGTTTGTTTCTGACATCTGACATCATAAATTTCAGAACAGGATTCAAGGATTTTACAGTATTTTTGTTTAGGCTTCCTCTATCATGACTTAAAGTATATTTAAGTAATTTATTCTGAGGTCAATGTTCTGAATTTGGTCTAAAAAATAACATCTAATACCGTGGCTTTATGTAAATGAAACCTCTCTTAATCTCAGTTTTTCAAGGGATAGAGCTAGGATATTAATTTCTGCCCTTCCAGATTCATTCACAGCAGTATTCAGGTCAAAACTGATAATGTGTGATGTAGAAAACATCATTTGTTATTTGTATCACTTCTCATATATGAGCATCTTCTAGAAGAACTTTGTCTTTTACAGTTTTTCAGTCTTCCGTAGTGATAATCTGGTTGCTTAATTTTTATTCCTCTTTGATCCTTTATGTGACAGAGCAATTAGAAGAAATTAGAAGGAATTGATTCTTTCCAAGGTACTATCATAGAGATTGACCTTAGTTATTTGTTACAAATAAAAATTATTTTGAAATAAAAGCACACCAATATAATTTTTTTTGTTTCCTTATCTTAAAAAAAAAAAAAGTGCTTGTCTTTACTTGTCCCATCTTAGTCTTGCTGCAGAATTGTAGTTAAAATATAAATGCCCAAGCATCATGTGCTAGAACCCAAAGGCATGTTATTAACAGTGAACATTTTTGATGAGATGACCACATACTCATTCTGAAGTGGAAGGGAACCAAGTTATCATTTCATTTAAACATGGTCCTGTGACTCTTTGCAGTATACTCAAGCAAACTATTACTGATATTTCCTTGTTAGAAATGAGCCACTTTGGATTGGGGGAGAAAAATAAAGCTAAGTAGGTATAATCACATGGAGAAACTGTTTTTAGTATCAAAGTTCAATCCACTTCATTTTAAAAAACTATTCAACTATTTTCATAATAATGAGCTGCACATACAAGTTATAGAAAACCACTTGATTATAATGCATTATTAGTTACCCAGAGTTTTAAGCTGTTTCAAGGAGGTATTACTATTATTACTACAGGAGGCTGTCAGTTTAAATAAGTAAATAGTACTACTGAACAATTTGAACTTCAAGTAAAATAAGTGGAAATTTATCTACTAGAGTTTTTAAGTAAATCCAACTATGAAATGTTTTAGAACTAATATGATTTTTGCCATTTGTTTTGACATTTTAAAAATAAGCCTTACAAAATTCTCTTCCTTTTGCATTAGTTCCTCATAATATATATAATTCATATCTCCCTGAGCCACATACTTGATAGGAAGTGTTACATTATATGATACTTCAGGACAATGGGAAGTCGTAGAAATTGCATACACTACCAAAAATTTACTTATACAATGAGAGTTTGGCTGTTTTATTATTCATCGTTTTAAAAGACATTGAGTAGGGCACCTGGGTGGCTCAGTTGGGCAACTGCCTTCGGCTCAGGTCATGATCCTGGAGTCCCGGGATCGAGTCCCACATCGGGCTCCCTGCTCAGCGGGGAGTCTGCTTCTCCCTCTGACCCTCCTCCCTCTCATGCTCTATCTCATTCTCTCTCTCAAATAAATAAAATCTAAATAAATAAATAAATAAATAAATAAAAGACATTGAGTAAATACATGTGTCTATTTAAAGGAGAAAACTTGTAAATATAAAACAAGATATATCTTACTCAAAAACAATCTCATCTCTATTTAAACACTGTGTCAGGAGAACTCTAGGTTTTAGTCAGTCCCCCATCCCATATGGCTGAATGATTACTATGAAATGTTGGTAACAATGCCTGGCATACTTGAAGGCGGTGTAGTGAAGTGTGGGTAGGATCCGACTAAAAAGCAGATAACCTCTTCAGTCAGCAAAGGCTCTGAGAACCCGCTCTGGGCTGGATGCTGCACCAACATAGGGATTGCTCAGGGTGCCTGAGAGCCTTAATGCTGTAATTCTAAGACGCACATTCTTGTTTGCATTTTACCATTTCTGACATTGTGGTACCTCTGACAACAAACAAATGGCATTTTAGCTTTAACGAAACACGGTAATCCTAATTCCCTTTACTAACATACCATTTTTTAAAGGAGATTAAGTAGGCTAAACTGTGTGGCGTGAAGAGTTTGGGGGATAAAGATATGAGTAGATCTTGATCTCTTAGCTTATACACTGTGAGGAATCTTACGTGGATATTTGTGTCCTGCTTTAAATAATGTGTATGTGTGCCAACACCTTAACTTCTCAAGTTGTGAGCTACTTGATGCAAAGGGTAGCATTGTATTCTTTTTCCTTAGGCTTGTGGAGAATAGGCACTTATTATACACTTTTGAATGAATAGAGACATGATCGTAAAGACAAGCTGCAAAAGGAAGCATTTTTCCTTTCTCCCATTTATTTTGTATTTTTATTCTATAAAAAATAAAAGATAATTTGTAAAGAGTCATTGAATTTTTAACTAAGTATTTTCAAAGAATGTGTGTGTGTATACACACTCAAATAAAATTTTCTTTATTATGGTAAAATCTGTATTTAATAATATTGTGTGAATATTTACATTCACTTGATAATAAAACATTTTGACGTGAAGCTAAATCTATATTTTGAAAAATACAAGATTAAAAGTTACAGTAATTTTAGACATTTGGGCATTTGACTTGTTCAAAATCATGTCTGAGTGTATAGAATACTGTGAACTTATTTTGGGTTCCTTCAGAACATAAAGTGCATAAGAGGCCCCAACTAAATATCTGGGTATTGGCTCAGGTTATGATCCTAGCTAGATGGATTTTTCCTCATGACCCAGGATTATGTGTGTTTGTGTTTATGACGTCCCAGCTATGGAGCTGTGCATAAGGCCAAAACTCACTTCTTTCCTGCTAACAGAGACACAGACAGAATCCCACAGATAAGGCTTGTAACCCCTTCTCATCTGCTTTTAGAATTTTAACTTGGTTCAGGGCAGCTTCAACTATAGGAGCAAGCAAGTATGTTGCTCATGCTGTTGTAAACAAAGGATTTGGATTTTGCGTGCAGCCCAGGGAGTACCCCTAGCTTCCAGAATCACATGCACCAGTCCTTCTGGGGACCCGTAAAGGTGGTATCCTTTCTCCTCTTCCTCCCACTCCTGCTCCATACTCCTAGGCTTTGTTAACCCTTCCATTTAGTTTGTATTTTGTGGGTTTAGCTGTCTCCTGGTTTCACAAAAATGGATTTGTTTAATTTTGTGCTTTATATTTCCTGTTGCTTTTGGGTAATTCTCAGGAAGGAAAAGAAATGCCAAGGGTGCCTGGGTGGCCCAGTTGGTTAAGCTTCTGCCTTCGGCTCAGGTCTTGATCCCAGGATCCTGGGATCGAGCCCCGCATAAGGCTCCCTGCTCGGTGGGAAGCCTGCTTCTCCCTCTCTTTCTGTCCCTCTCCTCGCTTGTTCTCTCTCTCTCAAGTAAATAAATAAAATCTTAAAAAAAGAAATGCCAAATTTACCCCATCATCCTTAAAGCAGATAATCTCTGGTAATGTTTCCATTAGAGCAGAAACCATGGGAGTATTTTTACTATAGATACAATAACTTTCTTTCTTTCTTTCTTTCTTTCTTTCTTTCTTTCTTTCTTTCTTTCTTTCTTTCTTTCTTTCTTTCTTTCTTTCTTTCCTTCTTTTTTTCTTTCTTTGTTTCTTTCCTTTCTTTCTCTTTCCTTCTTTCTTTCTTTCTTTCTTTCTTTTACAATAGCTTTCTAAGGAACTACTACCAGCTAACTGATGAACAGCTAGCTATTCACCTATTTATTCCTCCCTCCACCGAGTTACTGCTATTTCCTTAATTCTGGCCCTAGGCTCCAAGGAAGCCACATTTGTAAGCTGGATTCTGCCCCACCAGGAACTACAGAAATTCCCATCAGTATCTCCTAAATTGAATCAAACGGGTTAGTTACCATTAAACAAGGTAATTTCGCTCTTGGTCTGCTTTCCCGCAACCATCCCATAAACACAGTAGAGCATTTTTCTACCTTTGGACAAAATCATTCTAAATATTTGCCTTTTATTCTGCCTGGTGGCCATATTGATGACCTCTGTCATCAGCAGTGTATCCCTAGATCCCAGGATTGTTGTTGGTATTTGTTTTTGTTTAAGCATTCTGCTAATTAGATTAGATTTCTGTTCTAACTTTAGGAATTTATATTTTAAGCTTTTCCAGTCTTTTGGGAATTTCTAATCTAATGCTTTTTCAGCCTTCTGTGGATGCTTTACTGCTGGTTGACTTCACTGTTGTGACTCTGAACCTCACTCAACTTCAGCACCTGGAAATGCATTCACTCAGCACTGTCTACTTGGTTCTAAACCTCTAGCTCTCAAGCCCTTACCACACCCTGAAACCCTAGTCTCTGCCTCAGCAAACCGAACACGAGCATCTTATCAATGTAAACAGAATCTGCTGCCACTAATTCTCTGTGATGTCAACATCCTCAGATATACTGATTTTTTAATTATGCAGAAAATAATATTCTCCATAGTCTGTAGAAGTTGTGTAGAACCTATTTGTTAAGTACTTAATGCTTAGCACTGACTATCAGTTTAAAGCAGATAATGTCTCAAGAATCAAGAGAAGCACAACATGAAAAGTAAAGAAAGATTGCCAAATCGTGACTGAGGGAACAGATGTGACCTAGATCTAGAAGAGCTATAACAGTGGTGCTCTCGATTTAAAATGAATCCTGTGAAAGTCCTGAATGGCAGATCTCAAAGAAACCATATTTAAATGTGCACGTATAAAATTAAAGAACTTTATTTATATACAGAGCAGTAGGTATCAGGAATTCAAAGCATGTTCTCTTAAACAAATGTTCCACAAGATCTTCTGTAGTATTTCTTTGTACCTCTCTTTTTATCTCCCTAGAAATTAATTGTCGATGTGTATGTATTAGCATTTGAGAATTGGTCAGTTTAACAATATGAAAGTGGTAGAAAGTCTGAATGTTACTGAAAGCATTTTTTTGTAGGCTTAACAAATAAGATGCTATTTTGTTTTGAGGAAGTGTTGTGAACGTTTATGGTAACCCTATTATGCTCAAAAATATATCATTAATAAAGGTGTTTTACAGAATACAAATGTATTAAAACAAATTAAGACAATTTGAATTTTGAATTGACTGGTTTGTTCAGTTGTTTTCTTTTAATTGAAGGAGTGAGGCAATTATTGAATTATTTAGGCCATTATTTATGTCGCTGAGAGCTTCTCTTATGTTAGAAGAAAAGTTAGGAGACTATTAGTGTAAATTTGGAAGGAGGAAAATCTCCCTACAAAGATAATAAACCCAAAATGTATAGATGAGACAAAATACAGACATATTTGACTTTACACAAATGAATAAATGGGTATGATAATTATAAGTAAAATGCAAAGACATGATAGATTGAGAAAAATATTGGTAAAATGTGGGACAGATAAAGGATCAATAATCCTACCACTGTGCGATGTCTATAGATAGAGAAGAAAAAGACAACCTAAAAAATTAACAAATGATATGAGTGAGAATTTCATAGAAGTAGAAATTCAAGTTCAATGAATCTGTGAATTCCCAAGTTCATTCATAGCCTGGGAAATGCAAAGAAAAGGAATAATAAGATGCTATTTTTAAGCCATCAGATTGGCAGAAATTTAAGATTCAACATCCAGTCCTAGTAAGATCATGGATAAATGTGCATCCTAATGTGCTACTAGTCAAAGTGTAAATTGCTACAAACACTCTGGAAACTAGTCTGGTAATATCTATTAAATTAAAAATGAATGGACCTTTTGAACCTGCCCAGTTTGGAAATCATTACCATAGAAATAAGAGTTAGTATGTAACAATATGTATGTTTTTTCAATGGGATATTAAGCAGGTATTTAAAAGTATTTGATTAATAGCTGTTCACATGGAAGAATACCCAGGATACACTGTTAAAAGGAAAAAGAAGTTATAATATAATGTGTTCTAAATGGCCTCATTTTATTAAAAACAATTGCAAAACTAAGAGCACCATTTAAAATGGGTTTATGTTTGTGTATATTTATGTTAGCATGAGGAAAATAGTGTATTGATCAAGCCATTAAAACTGATCTACACACAAGGATGAGAGTTTGAATGCAAAATTCATTTGCAATTTGAGAAAATAATTTAATAAAGTAAAACCTTAAATATAAAACGTTAATAAAAGTAAACATAGCATTTCTCGACCTGGTATTTATTTTAGTTTAATGAATGAAGTTGGAATCAAACCTTAATTTATTTTCTCAAAGACTAGTTAGTTGTCTGAGCGCTATTGATTGAATGACCCATCTTTTCACCCACTAATTTGAAATGTTATCTTTATCTTACTTGAAATCTCCATATTGACCCATGTCTTTCTAAACCACTACCACACTGTCTTCCTTTCTGTAGCTTTATAAAACAATCTATTATATAATTGAAAAGTTGTATTACTCTTTATTATAATTTTCTTAGATACTATCAAATGAGCTTTGCCATATGAACTTGAGTATAATCTTGTCAAATTCCAAAAAATTTTGGCATCTGATTAGGATCCTATTTAATTTGCAGTTTTATTTAGGGAAAATTAGTATTTCGCCATATTCAATAGTTCTTTCCCCAAAGAAGTATGTATTTTTATTTATTCAAGTATTCTTTCAGAACATCAGAAAAGTTCTCATTTTCTTCCTGTCAGTTTTGCACGTTTTTTTTATTTGAGAATGGGTTATGCAGCTCTGAAATAAGCTAACTAATTCAGCTTTAATTGAACAAAACTAAGTACACTAAGTTTGAGCCTGAATAATTCAGGAAACTATCAAACATACTTTAGTAACTGGAAACATGCGTTAGTGGTTGGAGATGGTTCTTGATACAAAATGTATTCTGTATCTTTTACAATTTGTAAATAATGCCTTATTCTAAGTTCTTTGGTTTTTGGTCTTATTCTTCATTCTAACTTGCCTCATGCTAATCATTTTTCAATATGTATGAAGGAAAAGGACACAGAACTGAAGTCAATCACAAGTTTTGTTAAATCTTTTAGGGAAGTTTTTAGATAGAATATAGTACATTTCTTGATTTATAGCTTATCGAGTTACAGTGTTTCATATAATAAGCATTTAAAAATGTCTGTCTATATTTGAGGTAATTTCTAAGATAAGTATCTATGATAAAAATATTTTTAAAATCTAAAAGCGAAGACCACAACTATAGTATAATTGGAGTAGTATGATATCCCAAACCAATAAAGTAGTCTGACTTTTCTTTTTTTTTCAGTGTAGCAAAATTTTTTCAACAAATACTTATTCAATTCATTCAATAACATTTTTGAATGCTTAATATGCACCAGGAAGTATACTAGATGCTGAGAGTATAAAAATGACTACCAGTGAAGCATCTATGCAAGTAATCCAGCAATTATAACTCAGGATGTAATATTTGCAACTTTAGATGTCAGCCCAGGGTGTAGAACAGGCTCCTTGGCTGTTAGCTTTTGGTGAGATGGGGAATGGGGTGTGTCGGGAAAAGCTTCAGAGAAGTGAGGTGTAAGCTGAGAATTAAGGAAGAATAGGAACTAGTGTGTCCACGGTGGTGAAAAAGAGTCTGACCAGATGCTTTAGGGTGAGAAAGAGTGTGATAGGTTCAGACGTCTGTAAGTGCTAGGCCAAGGAAGATGTATATTTGAATTTGATGTGCTTTTGTTTTTTGTGTTTTTTTTTAACCCAGGAAATGGTAAAAAAAAAAAAAAAAAAAAATCCAATAATACCCCTGCTGTACATATATTTGCAAATGTTGAAAGAAAAAGTCAGTATTCATTAATGAAATGCCTATTGACAGAACAGATACAATTATAGCTATAGATTCTTAACCTACCAAAAGTTTAACTGTTATTATAGGAATCTCAAAACATCTTTGGTTTATGACTTCTTCTATATGGGCTTTTCTTTTTTTATCCTTAAGGCATTTAAAGATGCTGAAGCAATATTATATATTACCCAGATTTTTAAGAATGCACCTAAGAAAACAATTAAATGAATATGGTCTAGTTGAGTAACTGAGTAAGCTGCGTTTCAGTGAGGAATATTTTCTTCCAAATGAGACAAGCCAAAAGAATTGTTATACACTTAACAATTTGAGCATATACTAAAATATTTAATATGCAGAGCTTGCAGAAAAGAAAAAAGCTAAGATTTTACCAGGGTCAGAAAGGGCAAGCAAAATGGTCTTTTTGGCACAGGAAATACTCAGTAATTCAAATAGTATCAATAATATTAAGTACATTGTGCTCTCTATAGCAAACCCTTGTATTCTCAACATAAACTCTCTTTTCTCATTATACGTTTTATCCTCAGTGCCTTCCCTGCAAATAGCCAAACTCATTCTGCTTCCTTTCCTTTATATAACTTCAGAGGTTGAAGGGTTGACCCTTCTTCCTTCAGGAGCCTCCTTAAGGATCTTCTTCCATGTGAAGCTTTCGTTGAGCATTCTAACCCTTATCAATCTTCCCATTCTCTCAAGTACCAATAATATCAATAACATGCACCTTGGCATCATTCATCAGACAATGAATGAGTAGTGTCTACCCTGTGAGGTGCCATGCTAGGTGCCAGGGAAGCAATAATAAATAAGGCATGATGTCTTCTCTCAAGTTGCTCACAGTCTACTAAGGGACACAGACATGGAAAAAATTACAAGGAAAATGCTGTGTTAAATGTATTCAGGAAATGCTATTTGGAGGAGAAGAGGCTAGAGTCAGTCATACTCTACTTGTATTCACTTGTTCCAGGTGACATGTATTTTTCTGTAGATCTCTTCTTTGCCTCCTAAACTCATAGCAAATACTACAACACTGAACATCTAGGGGCCTATTGAGTAGAATGTTTAAATACCCATGAAAGAAGTGCACCTGGATTGCTCAGTTGGTTAAGCATCCAACTCTTGATCTCAGCTGAGGTCTTGGTTTCAGGGTCGTGAGTTCAAGCCCTGTGTTGGGCTCCATGCTGTGTGTGGAACCTACTTAAAAAAATTTCTTTCTTCATGAAAAAAAACAATGTCTTTGCAATTTTTCTGTAAATCAAAAGTATTCTAAAGTAAAATGTTTACTTTAAATGATAACACTAAAGACTATGTCTAAAGAGAGGTAATATTTGTAAATTGCTCAAATTCCCATCCATTTCACATATATTTTCCCTCCTAATATTTTTGAGTCAGAGTTTATCACCTCTTACACACATCCATTTTTTTTTACTACAGTTCCCCTACATCTTTCTAAATTAGTTAAAACCTGAAAGATGATGCAAATTGATTAACAAGTAGTAGCTTGAACTTGAGCACAAATTCCAATTTTGAAGAATAAGTGTGTATCCATTTTTAACATTATAGCTTAGAAATATCTTTTGGCTACATGTGCATATGAAACCTAAATGCTGAATGTCTGACTGCTAGACCAGTTTGACCCTTAAAAAAAGAGATTTGTAGTTCTTTGTAGAGGTAACCTCAGATAACAGAATACTCTCCACATTATGGCATTTTTCTTGCACCTGCTAGAATGTGCTTATATCAGTTTCCTATTGCTGCCATAACAAATTAGCTCAAACTTAGTGGCTTGAAACGACACAAATTTATTATCTCACAGTTCAAAGGAGTCAGAAGTCCAAAGTGGGTCTTAGTGGCTAAAGATCAAATATCAGTAGATCTGAATTGCTTCTGGTAGTTCGAGGGGAGAATTTGTCTCCTTCCTTTTCCAGCTTTAAGAGACCACCTACATTCTTTGTCTCATGGCCCCATTCCTCCATCTTCAAAGCCAGCAACAGTGAGCTGGGTCCTTTCCACACTGCCATCTCTCTGGTTTTCTCTCTTCTGGCTCCCTATTTCACAAATGAGGACCCTTAGGATTACATTGAGCCAACCTGGATAATCCAGGATAATCTCCCCATCTCTAGGTTAGCAGATTAGCAACTTTAATGCCACCTGCTTCCTTAATTCCCATTTGCCACGTTACCCAACATATTAAAAGTTTCCAGGAATTAGAACATGGTTATCTTTGGGGGGCTATTATTGTGTCTGTCACAATGTTAATAAAATTTCTACTCTCCTCTGGTAGGACAAGACAGTACCAGCTTTTCAGGATCCCACAGAGAGTAGAAACAACACTCGACACATTGTCTGCCCCCAGAAAATGCAGCACCATGAATGGTATAATGAGTAACGAAAACCTTTACCATTGGGGATTGGGGATGCTCTCTTTCTCAGGAAGTACATCTGTTGAGTCTGCTTTGTGTGTGATAAGGCTCACTTGGTTAAAAAGCAAAATAACCTGTTTGCAGTGTTCTCTCTGGAACTCAATTTTAACAACTTTAATGATGGAGTATTAGTCAAGATTTTATTGTTGGTTATCAGATTAAAGCCCATCTTGACTAGACGTTGCTATTAAGAAAATTCAGGTACTGTATCTGTGCAGTGGATTGGATAGCAACATTGCTTTAGCAGGTTTTTATGCTGGTCATGAGTTTGGGCCTTATTAATGATAGGCTGAAGATTAGTTTAGACATTCAACATGAATTTGTTGAATACTACTGTCTTCAAGGCAGTGAGCTAACAAGTGGGGATTCAGAGGAAATAAAGACTGATGTAGTCTTATCTACATAAACTTAACATTTTACTAGGAGACAGAGATGAAACTCTAATCATACAATGAATCAGCAATGAAACTACTAATCATATAATGAATTATTTAATTAGAGCTGTGGCCCGTGTTGTAAAGAAGAACAAAGCTCTCTATATCCAGTAATTCTCCAACTATCATCAATTAGGTTAGACGGAGGTGCTCACAAAAAGGAAAAGCAAGCATTAATGAAGTGAACATTTTACCTGTTTAGTTCACCACTGTGTATGTATCACTTTGCACAGTGCATGGCATTTACTAGAAACATTAAATATTTACTAAATGGGAGAGGATGCTAGAATGGAAAAACCAGGGTGTGTTTATTAAGAATTATATTATTAAAAATGTATAATATTTGGACACCAGAGCAGCCTTACCTAAACCACATTTCCCATAGGTTGATACAGAGGGGAAATAACCATCTCTGTTGAGCACCATACCCCTTCCTGCTGATGCCAGGTCTTTATTGTCCCCCCCCCCCCACAGTTTTCTGAGCCCACACTGGAGTCCTCGAGCCAATAACAGCATGACATATCTCTGATAATGGAGGGAATAGAGTTGGCATGCTCAAATCTAGGGTAGGAGTAAAATCTAAGGCCTAAACTCACTGAAATCATATATAAATATAGCAGCAAGTCTGAGAAGGGACTAAGATGAGAACCAGAATAGAGAGGGAACAGAGCTGGCAAGTTCTGGTGGGAAGGCAGGCACAGAAATTAGAAATATGGTTGTTAACATTTGTTTAATTGCATTTGTCCAGAACTATACTCTTCTGTCTCAGGTTGTCTTATGAATGTCATAAAACCTACAACCCATTTTGAGCTACCACAGACTATCCGGACCCTTAAAATCTGGTAACTGACAACACTTGCCTTCAGAAAAGGAGGTGTGGAATGAATGACAGGGATGTTTTCTTCTAAATTACCATGAAATGAAACTAAAAGTAAGCATATAAGAGGGAAACAAAAAGCTTTATTCCTGTTATTTTCAAAATATGTATAATTTTTAAATATAGTAAAAAAAGAAATAACCCTATGGTCTTCTCACCTTACATGTCACATCTCCTCCAAAGAAGAAATTAATTGTAGCCTTTCTTATTTTCCTTTCCTATGCTACTTTTTTTTTTAATTTGTCTTGGAAGCATTAAGAAAGGCAAACTAGTCTCACAGTTCTTTCAAAGAGAAAATAACCTTGAAGTCAAACAAAGAATGTCTATCATCTAAAGTAGAAATGAAGATCTGATTAAAATCAGAATTCCCATCACTACATCTCTACTCACCACACCAAAATCAGGAGCTATTGATTCCTTTAATTAAAAAAGACCTGATATGGAAATACTACATTGAGACCAATCCCACATGGACAAGTCTGTCAGGATTTTTATTTTTTGGCTCATACCTCAGAGATAGACATACTTAAATTTCAATTAAATATTACAGGGCCATGATGCATGCTCATCCACTGAAAAATCCCAAGGGGAAAGAGAGTAGGAACAAGGGAAGAGAAATGTGGAAAAGTGAGTAGACTCTCATGTGTGAAGGGGAAAATATAGTAAGAGCCCAAAACACAGAAAATAAAGAAAAAAAAATAATGAAAGCAAATCATTAAAATCATGGTGAATGATTCAGTAATCACTCAAATCTCCAAAAGTGCATAGCCAAAATATTATTACTTGAAGTTTACAGTGGGTATAGACATGTGCTAAATACCAGCATGTAAAGATTATTTATGTATTAACCCTAAAAATCTGAATAGACCTTGTTTATTTGACTCCTTGTCTCTCTAATACTGTCATTCTATAGTTAATATTAAAGATAGACTTCTGCTAAGTAATAGTGTATGGTCTTTCTTTCTTTCTTTCTTTCTTTTTCTAATAAGCAGTAATAACTACAATTCAAAGGAAGTACCACCTTTGTTGGCACCAATTAATGACTTTATGTAGGCTTTCTCTTTTTCATATATTAGTATTCATTACATAAATATGGAAGCAAAGTAAGAAAAAGGGGAGTAGGAATTGGAAGGAGAAAAAAGGCAAGAACATAGGAAAAAGAAGAGCAAAGTATGTCACTTCATAAATGGACCTGGTCATTAAATTTTCATGGCAAGTTATTTCAGTTTTACATTTCAAGTACTTAAAGTATTTTAAAATACTCACACTTCTTCTGTTTATTAAATGGCAAACTGGTTTAATGTTCTTTGGTCTGGGACCATGATGCTGACATCTAAAGCAGAGCCAATTCTCTACACTTACAAAACTGTCCTAAATATCTATTTCCTCCATGTATTATTAATAATAAATTTTTCTCTCCCTGGGACCAACTCTTTTATATTTGCACACAGGACAGTGCTTACATGCAAAATGCAGCGTAAAAGGGATAAAACTACTGCAGCAACTTGCAAAATTCTGAATGTAAAGTAAGGAAGGCATAAAATAAACAAACCTACAAGAAATGATAAAAAGCAAATGGAAGTAAATGAAGAAACAAACTGTGAAACAGGAAAAGATGACCAGAAAACAAGGTGTGGATCAATTTGCTAGAAGAATGATTGTAAACTATTCCAGACATGACATCTGGTCACCTCGGTTGTTTCCATTGGAAAGACTGATTTCTACAGAACTTTGTCAATGATTTCTCTCCCTAAAGGACCATGGCTGATTGATTAATCTGTCAGATAAACTATAAACATTTCAAAGGCATTTCTTCTAGTGTGTTTGTTGTACCTTAAAGCTCAAAAACATTCAGTCAATTCAAAATTTTCTTTACAGTCTACCAAAATGGTACAGAGGGAAAATATCACTGTGTATTACCATCCAGTAAAAAAAAAAAAAGAGAGAAAAGAGAGATTGAAATCATTAATTTTTAGGGGTATGGTTTATGCCAAGAATGGCCAGCAACCCCTGAACCCACAATTGAAAGATGACTCCAAACTTTGCTGTGAAAGAGAGGAGAAGGTAAAGGGGTCAACGCTCAGAGACGAAGACCTTTTGCTCTCCTTTGCTCCCGCTTTTATCAGTCCTTCAGGATAATCACAAATCCTTATCACTGTTTCTCAAGCACATGATATATGACGAGGGGTCTTACGGGAACTAGGAGGATCTGTTTACCGGGAAAGGTAAGATATGCTAATCTGCATGTTCTTTGAGTTCTGTTAAACATAGCCTAAGGAACAATGCATACATCTCTTAGATCACAGGGGGGCTGTTTGGGCTAAGAAAGCTTTGGGGAAGGCAACTCCCCATGGCCCTCCAAGGGCAGAGTGGTCACTCTGGCCGCGGCATTCCCGAGGCCTACTATGCTCTTTTCTGAAAACTTCCCTCACCCCCAGCAGCCTCTGTGTTAACATTTTAGCAAGCCAGGTATTATGGCTGATTTCATGCTCTACATTAACCCCAACAGATTTATATATCAATTAATTGATCATTTTCAATTTATAGTCTTCACCACAATAGAAAAGGACCACTCCTTAGAAAAGAGAAAACAATTTGAAATCACAGAATGTGTAAGTTTCTTAGCTGTGATCCTTAAAGATCTGAGGAAGCCATTCACAATGAAGATGGCTGCAAACAAAAGACTATGCTCCCTTTCTCTTCACCAACAGCAGAGGGCCCCTTTTAAATGTCCAAGATCTGGTTCACAGAAGAGTTCATTGCAAAACTAAGAGGTTAAAATTAGGAGCAAATTCTCCCCATGGTCATACTGTTCTAGGAATCTATTGCAAGAGAGTTGAGCTTTATGGTCATAAAAGTGATCATAAAAACTTTCTTGGCAAATGTCAACATAATTTCACACTAAACAGATAAAGGAAGAAAAAAGCACTGCAAAGGGGAAGGATGGAAAAATAGTTCACAATTTGTCAAAAATATAGATAATCGGGCTTATTTATTTATTTATTTTTTACCAAAGGAAGGAGGGGAGGTGAGGAAGGAATGAAATGCAACAAGAGAATGAATTGTCTACTCTGAAGGTCTTAATTGAAAGCATTCCTTAGGTAGTTAAGACCATCAGTAATAATATCATAACAAAACAACAACAATTAAAGTTTAAGGAGAGTGTACTAAGGAATGTACCAGATGTTTTCCATGCAATTTTCTATTTAATTTCCAAAATAGTGCTATGAAATTTCCATTTTTCTACTATAGAGAAACCTAGACACTTAAAGTTTAGATAACCTGTAACTGAGTTAATGATGGACGGGTACTGATATATTAGCTATGTATGTATGAAAATTGAGGGGACCCCCAAGTATCAGTCAGGGACCGAATAAGAGACAGCAGGAGTTACTTGAACAGGGAAGTTTAACAAAGAATTGTTAACTAAGAGTAGAACATTGATAAGGGGTACAGAAAACTCTAAAGAACACAGGAATAGCAGAATAGGGAGGGACCACGAAGTCTGGGCTGAGGGAGAGCTCACTAGGAAGGAACGAATGTGGAGGAGCTAAATCGGCCAGGCTGAGATCCAGACCTTTCAGAAGGGAGTGGGGCTGTGGTCTCCACCGCCCCCACCCCCCCACCCCACCCCCACCCCGGATGGCAGAGAAGACTGCTAAGGACTGGGGCTGGGGCTGGGGGGCGGGGCACAAACAGCCAGCTGGGAGGCCAGGGAAACTCGGGAGTGTGTGCACCACTGAGTCTGCATATACTTAGCACAGAAACCACTAACTGGCACCTGTGTGTCAGGCAGCCGTGCCACAGGACCAAGAAGGAAATTAGGAAATTGGAATCTTGGGAAAGAGGAGGAGAAGCTCCTGCCTCTTCCCCTGTTCCCTCCAACACCCTCACTTGTAAGGTGAACGTTGTGCTCCTGGGAAAATGAAGAAGCCCTGAGAACGTCCAGCCCTTGTATCACGAAGGGCAGAAGGGATAGATTTTAAGCTGAGAGTCCATAAATTGATAACTGGTACACTCTATGATGACAAACACAGCTTTATTTTCAAATGCATCATTGCAGAGAATTTTCATATTTCCAAAAATAATCTGGGGTTAAGCCACTTCAGATATTTTTTAAATCTTGGTTATTTCTGCATTTATTTTAATTGGTTTATCTTGGAAAGGGGGAAGGCCCAATTCTGTGAGAGTTTCACATATGGTAAGGTATGCTTCAAATAAGAGTTAGAGGGAAACGTGCTTTTTTAAATGCCAAGGAAATGGCAGCGGCCACTAGGTTCTCCAAGTGCACAAGTTATTCATGCTTGCCTTGGTGGTGAGAATTTGGATCCTTGAATCTCCCTTGCTGGAGGACTTGGGCTAGATCTGTTCTATTTCTTCTCTTCCTCCCTACTCAACACTCAGTGTCTCTCATTGTCTCAAGTCTGATGTTTCTGTTCCAGCACTTGTGTCCATAGGAGAACAGTCTGTGCCCTGGTCTCTCACTTGGGCCAAAGCCATCACCCTAATGATAGGGTGGGTTAGGTGTTTTTACTGAGAGTAGTTTGAATAAATATTTGTATCAGTTGGTACATATTATAACACTCTCCTCACCTGCAACTGAGACAACAAATATCCTACCATAAAAAATCAGCTATATAATACCCTGGTGGTGCCCAGTCCCTCACTTGCAGGCAAGAGGGGATCTGGTGCCCCAGTTTCTTACTGGTTATACACCAAAAATATTAAATAGACATATAAAATTATAGAAAAGTTAGCAGGAAAATACAGTAAAATATTTTTCAGATATGTAGATCAGTGATAATTTTCTCAGCCTTGGAAAAATAAAGAAGTCAGGAAGGAAAGATGGACAGTTTCAAAATTCCAGAAGTATTTTTGTATTCTTTGGGTAAGTATCTAGTAGTGCAATTGCTGGATCATAGGGTAGCTCTATTTTTAACTTTTTGAGGAACCTCCATACTGTTTTCCACAGTAACCTCACCAGTTTGCATTCCCACCAACAGTGCACAAGGGTTCCTTTTTCTCCACATCCTCGCCAACACCTGTTGTTTCTTGTATTGTTGATTTTAGTCATTCTGACAGGTATGAATTGGTATCTCATTGTACTTCTGATTTGCATTTCCCTGATGATCAGTGATGTTGAGTACTGAGCATTTTTTTCATGGGTCTGTTGGCCATCTGTATGTCTTCTTTGGGAAAATGTCTTCATGTCTCCTGCCTGTTTTTTAACTGGATTATTTGTTTTTTGGGTGTTGAGTTTTATGAGTTCTTTATATATTTTGGATACTAACCCTTTGTCAGAAATGTCATTTGCAAATATCTTTTTCTATTCCATAGATTGCCTTTTAGTTTTGTTGATTATTTCCTTTGTTGTGCAAAAGCTTTTTATTTTAATGAAGTCCCAATAGTTCATTTTTGCTTTTGTTTCCTTGCCTCGGCCCTATCTAGGTAAGAAGTTGCTATGGCTGATGTCAAAGAGGTTGCTGCCTGTGTTCTCCTCTAGGATTTTGATGGTTTCCTGTGTCACATTTAGGTCGTTCACCCATTTTGAATTTATTTTTGCATATGGTATAAAAAGGTGGTCCAGTTTCATTCTTTTGCATGTTGCTGTTCAGTTTTCCCAGTATGGTTTATTGAAGAGACTGTTTTTCTCATTGCTTTGTTGAAAATTAATTGAACATATTGTTGTGGGTTCATTTCTGGGTTTTCTGTTCTGTTTCATTGATCTATGTGTCTGTTTTTATGCCAGTACCATACTGTCTTGGTAAGTACAGCTTTGTCATATAACTCGAAGTCCAGAATTGTGATGCCTCAGCTAACTGGAATTTATATAAAAACTTAAAAAAAAAATCCAGAAGCATTATTATAATGAAAACAAGCAAAACTAAATCATGAAGGAAAGCAGATCCTGGTAAATATAGATGTTCATGTATGACAAAGAATGAATGACCCTATTATGCATAGATTTCTTTTGGATTTATTAGGAAATATCAAGAACCCCAGAAGATAGGTATGTAAGAATTATGAATAGATTATTATTAACCAAGGAAATACAGTATTTCATCCTCACTGCTAAACTTAGAAATGCATATAAAATCAATTAAAATACCATTTAACACTTCTAAGTTGGGGGAAGGGGAATTCCACTCAGAGCTATTTATATGGGGAGATAAACAGATATACATTGCTTGGGGCGCCTGGGTGGCTCAGTTGGTTAAGCAACTGCCTTCGGCTCAGGTCATGATCCTGGAGTCCCGGGATCAAGTCCCACATCAGGCTCCCTGCTCAGCGGGGAGTCTGCTTCTCCCTCTGATTCTCCCCCTCTCATGCTCTCTGTCTCCCATTCTCTCTCTCAGATAAATAAATAAAATCTTTAAAAAAAAAAAAAAATACATTGCTTGTGGAATTTTGAGTTTGCGAAACCCTTTAGGCAAGTAATATAACAATATGTGAAAAGAACAAAAAATGTTCATATTGTCCCAGGAATGTCATCTCTGGAAATCTGTCATCAAGATAATTGAATGGAAGAAAGAGATCCATAGGTAGAAAGGAGCTCATCACAGTGTTGTAAAATAATAACCACACACACATACACACACACATGCACACACACACACATGCATGCACACACACACATATACTCTACATTTTTTGATTAACACATAGCAAGAAATACTATGCAAACATATAATTCCTAAGTTTGAAGACTATGTAGAAAAGAAAGACTATGTAGAAAATCCAACATAGACAAAGTTTATGATATAAAGTAAATGGAAAAAGAAGAAACATAAATGAAGGGAAGAATTTATACCATGTTTGTAATTATATAATATATACTCTTCAAAACACCGGCAATTAATTTGTAAAACTAAAAATCATGTTAAGATGCTGAGATTATAAGTAGTCTATTTGTCTAACATTTTAGCCATTTTGTACTGGTCTTAAGTAAGATTTACCAAAAAAAGAAGCCAGTTCTTTCTGAGATTTGTTTCTGGTAAGGTAAATCATTTGTCATTCTCAGCACTGTGCTAAGAAAATTATAAGAGTTTTGACTGCTGTGGAAATAAATAACTTCACATTTTAGTTCACACTAAACCCTCGTAAAATTTTGATCTACAGAGAGGGAAAAATCTTGGAGAGAACAAAAAAGAAGGGCAGATCTCTTCCCATTGAAGGGAAACCCAAACTGTCATCAAGTCCCCAAAATGCCACATTTCTCTCTGCTCACTTAACTATATAAAAGGCAAAGTCAAGTCATGAGGACAAGGGAGTTGGAATGCGTGTGAAATTATCAGAGCACCAGCATGTCAAAGAAAAGAGCCCCAAGTCACTCTCTGAGCTAAAGTACCTATAAGTCCAGCTACAAGGAACTGCAAAAACTTCTAATACTGCACAGACCTGACCTGAAGCGCCAGAGACTCTTTAAATGACGACAAGGATTTTGACAATAAAGTGCAAGAAATAGTTACATGAATTCCAAGAAAAATAAACAAGTGACTAAATTGTAGATATGCCTAGGGATTTCTTGTTAGGAGCTGATAACAACACTACTCAACTGTTATTTCTCACCTTTTAAGCATCACAACATGAAAGTGATTTTTTTTTATTAATTTAGCTTTTAGTTTTGTCAAAAATAAGCATACACATAATTTAAGGAGTCAAATAGTTCTATAAAGATGGTTTATTAAAAAGTAGTATCTTTTTGTGTGTCCCATTTCCTCTCTCTCCACAGGACTCATTTTACCTAAATCTTTTCATATTTGCTTCTTTATCTCCAAATAATTGCTCATAGTGATATTTTTAAATTTTATTTCCGTTTTTGGGCACTATGAAGTAAGTAGGTAATGCCCATCCTCCCCCCCAACACACACATTCACATTTCCCAACCTTCTAATCTCTGAATTTGGTTAAGATAAATAATTCTCAGTTTTACTTTACTAGATGCATGATAGTCATGAGATATGTTCTCTACCATAATTATTTTTATTTTCCTGAACAATATTTTGTTTTCCCTATAGCGAATTTTTCCCTCATTTGCTTGCTTACTTACTATTAACTTAACCCCCTAGATCTTCCTCAGATACGTAAGCCTTTCCTTAATACACTGAAACTATTATTATATTAATTTCATTTTTCTTAAAGAAATCTTCTCCAGAACCATTTGCTCTGCATTAGCCTGGTCATCTTTTAACCCTGATGCATTGTTATTTTGGGGGGAACTTCTCTCACTGATATCTTGAGCATTTCCTTTGCTTCTATTCTGTTTTTGATCCCTGTATTTTTCATTCCCTGTTTTCCCCTAGTTAGAAATAAAAATTGTAGATAGGAAATAATTTTCCATCAGAATTACTGAGCTATTGCTTAGTGATTTCCAGTGTGTTTATTGAGATTATCTAATGCCATTCTGATTGTTGAAATACTAGATCTCTTGTCTGTACTATTTGGAAATTTTAGAATAGTGGGCATCCCAGTGGATCCATTTCCTCCAGCGTGCTGTACACCTGTGGTGTGGGGGGTTACTTTCAGTCGGGGAAGTGATGCTCCTTTCTACATATTTTCCTTGAGTTGTATCTTTGATGACTTTTCTATTCTCTGCTTTCTATTTTCTCTCTTTTGGGCAAATCATACTATTTTTTATATTGGACAACCTGGACTGGTCCTTTAATTTTGTTATCTTTTCTCTCCTGCTTTCCTGGCTTTTTATCTTTGCCCTACTTTCTGGAGATTTCTCCAGCCTTATCTTCTTACTACTTTTTGCATTTTTCATTTCTACAATATTTGCAATATCCAAGAGCTCACTTTTACGTGTAAATGTTCCTTCTTATAGCATACTTTTCTAATTTAATCGATATAGTATATTTTCTTATTGCTCTAAAAATATTAATGGTATTTTAAATATTTCCTTCTCCCTTAAAAATCCCTAAGTATTCTAATTGAGAGGCCATATAATATAGTGGCTATTGGCATGGATTCCAGTAATGAATGCTTGTGTTCAAGTCTTGGTTCCACTACTTATTACGTATGTGGCCTTGGGAAAGTTAGTTAACCTTTCAGTGACTCAGTTTCCTTATCTATAAAAATTATAAATAATTGAGTTGTTCTGAATTTAAATGACTAATACATAAAAACAACTTACAACAGTGCTTGGCATAAGTTAAGCCCTCTATGTTTAATGTTAAATGAGAAGCCGGTCATTTGTTTTTCCGTTTGTTAATTTTGGACTCTGCCATTCATAGATCATTTCTTTAAATATCTGTGATTTCCAGCTGTATCCTCAGATCTATTTCTAGAGTACATAAAAGATGACTGGAAACTCTGTGCCTGTCAAGGGTCTTTCTATTTGCAGGCTTCACTTATAGACCATTTAGTTGAAGAAACCTGGATATCAGTATGTTCTTATCTTGGGCTTGTCAGAGCTGCCTGAAAGTACATACTTATCTCCCAGGTACAAGAAGATGGCTGGGGAGGTTTTCTTTAAGGTATTTGCCCCCAGCACTCTGCTTTATACTTTCTGGAGAATAAACTCTAGTGTTCAGTCTGGAATGGATGAGCTAAATTAGGGAGAAAAACTAAGTGTTTAATTTCCTCTTAAGCAGATTACTTAATTTAGGTTATTTCTCACATTTCCCTATCCTTGGCTTGAGAATCATATCCTCTGATCTGATAAGTTAGTAATCACTTACCCACAACTTTCCAGTTTCCAATGCTCTCAACAGAAGTAGTATTATATCTTGTTATAAATCTGTTTGCTAGTTTTAATGGGATTTTACAGAGAATAAAGGTAAATGGGACTGTTCACTTTGCCATCTTTAACCAGAAGTTGAAATGACTATTTAAGAGAATGAAAAGCCACTCTTAGTGGGGGGAAAAAAGTGTAATTGTGCCTAGGCATTTCTCTCTATAAATTTCCCCTTCTTATCCAGCATTGATACTTTGGGAATAGCACTTCTGAATAATTGCACCCTGTATCCATTAAAAATTTTTCTCAATAACAAAGCAGAAATAAAACCTTAGTTTTGAATCTAACCACAATATTCACCCCTCTGCTTAGCCAGCATTGGCCTTCTGCGGAGAGACTCCTAATAGTGCTAGTATTTGCTATCAACCACCAAGCACTGCCTTCTCTGTGCTTAAGTGTGTAAACATACATGAGGTTTTCTATTAGTGAGGTGATATATATCGAATATTATTTCTGCTATCTTCCATGAAAATAGTTCCAAAAAGAGATTTTAAAAGGGGTCTAGTACTTCTGATAGAGCACGGAGGAACATCGTCTTTGGAGATCATTTAGAAAAGCTCAGCAGAAGCTAGAGTAAGAAAGAGGACCATCCGGAACATCCATTTGCTTTGCATATGGTACAGTGAGTGAAGGCTTGCTTATAGGTTTGAATTTGCTACAAGCAGCACTATTCTTTTAAGCAGAATGTGCTTTATGGTGACAATTATTTCAGGAAATGTCTTTTTTTTTTTTTTTTTGCCTCACTTCATTTGAGGGGAAACAAATGGAAGGCATTGAATTGGGAGTAGGTGTATTTCTTTTGTAAAATATGGTTTCAGCAATGCTAATTAATATTGCCAAGCTTAGCTATCCCTCTATTCTATTTGTTTAATATAATAAAATTGTAATTGAATGGAAAGACATTTTGTTTCCTATCTCCTTCACTACTGGGGGAGGAGGGGTGTAAGGCAACTGTTACTAAAACATTACTTCAGAGGCGCCATGACAGCAGCAGAATGGCTACTAAGGAAAGTGTCTAGTGGAGATCTGTAGCCACTTCAATACGATGCCATTAAACCAGCTAAACACACAACATGACCACAGCATCCGAGCAGAACATCGCAACACCAAGTCCCGGGGCTTATCCTCTTTAGAAACACTGTCTCTGTCTCTGTCCATGACATAGTAGAGCTGATCCAAATGTCTCCACCAGTGTGAATATCAAAGGGACATAGTGAATGATTTAAGCATATAAAGAATGCTAATGAGTGAAACACTTCTGCTGCTTACGTTCCATCTTTTTTGTGTGGTTAATTCCTGGAATTATCGATAGTTGTTACAGTACAACTACTCTGCAGATGTCTCTGCACTAAACAGAATTACTAAATTATTTATGTTACCAAATAAAAAAATATATTCAATTCTCAAACTTAAGTATCCTGAGGATGTTTTATTATGCACTAAAATTTGAGATAGCCATCCTGAAAAAAACTTTTTTGATGTAAAAAGGATTTGCCTTGTATTTTTTAAGATTTGTTTCATTTGGCACACAATAAAATTAGATCACTGATGGCCAGTTATTTTATTTGGAAAAATGAAACAGCTATATTTATAAATGCAAATAGGTATATATTCTATATTTATATGTATATTTACTTTTTTCAGCAAAACAGTAAATCTAGTGAGACTTCCTGTGTAAACTTACCAACCCCACCGAAGCCTATCTCTCTACCATCCAAGATAACCCATGCCTCTCACTGTGTCTCGGGCTTTGATTTGGAAAAGAATGGAGAATGAGATTATGTCATCATGTGGAAAAGAGAATTTAAATCATCTTAGATAGGCAACAATATTCACTATAAAATACCAGAAACTTAAATCACTGATTCCCCCTTATTTTCTTTTCTTAAAATGTGCGCAAGCTGGTAGCCTCGCTGAGCACGTGTCACACACTGCCTTTTCAAAAGTGCGCTCCCTGCTAGAGATCGAAACTGTAGAGAATGCTAATGGAAAGACAGGTTCTCAAGTTCTTCTGTGGAGGCTGTTGCTCGACGCAAATGAAAAATGCAGAACACAGCGCTCTGGGCTCTTTGGCCCATTCTGTTGAATTGAAAGGGAAAATTGAAAAGGTTCCAATTATTCCATTTATTACCTTAATGAGTTTTTATAACATGAAATGTATTATGTGATTAATGAGGATTTTATGTAGACAGTACATAAAAAAAAGTCATCTACAAAAAGCAAATAGCATTATTTTCTGGCTAGAGAAGGTGAAAATGAAATGCAAAATAAGGTTGATTGACTTAGATTTAATATATAAAAGGTAGCACTAGTTAATAGAGTATTGATTAAAGATATAAAAAGAGATGGTGACAATTCATCAAATATCCTTGTTCTGGGTCCCCAGGGTGACTGATTAATAAACATCTTTTCTTCTGACTTAGATTTTCCTATTACTCTTTTTATATCATTTCTTTTTTTCTGTAGACATATCAGATTCACACACTACCATCACAGCAATGGCGTGAATCCTCACACAAAAGTATTATTTTGAAAAACTCTTAGTTTATTTTAACATCTTAAATGGGACTGAACTTAACATTAGGAGCAGGTACCAAAAAGTTGGGGATAATAATTAAAACACATTGGCCTGATTTAGTCAACTCATTCAGAAACAAAACTATAGTTGAAAAATAGAGAACTGTATCTGTAATCTGTATGCATTCAATCCATGCAATAATAATTTTACAAATATTTTAAATATATGATTCATTAATATATGAAATTAATAATGTAACTTGTTTTGAGCACCTGGGTGGCAGAGTCGGTTAAGAGTCTGCCTTCGGCTCAGGTCATTATCCCAGAGCCCCAGGATCTAGCCCCACATCAGGCTCCCTGCTCAGCAGAGAGCCTGCTTTTCCCTCTGCCCCTCACCCCATTCGTGCTCTCTCACTCTCTCTCTCTCTCACTCTGTCTCAAATAAATAAAATAAAATCTTAAAAAAATAATATAACTGTTTCTATAAAACACTTGTACATAGAACCGTCTTTATAATATACCAAATTGTAAAACAATTATTAAATCTTAGGAAAATGCTTGGTTTTCTAATTGAATTTATCTTCTCTTCCCTTTTACTAGGTGTTGTACTCTTCACACACAAGACAACTTATGCCCTCAACATACACACACACACACACACTCCAGCTCCAATTCAATTTTTAGCACTGTTAAAGAGAAGAAAGCCACAAGCAGCCTCTCCCCAGAGTGATGCAAAAGCAATTCTGAAATCTAATTCAGGAAAATATTTAACTACTTTATATACAACAATTTCCTTCTTTGTTTTCCTCTAAATCATGACACATAAATGATGGGTAAGTCCCTAAGGATTACACTTTTGCTCTCAAGAGAATATGTCATGGAGTGTATACCATTCTGCAACTCACAAATCTTGGAAGTGAACACAATGATGTGGGGGAAAATCACCCTACTTATAGTAAAATGTGTTAAGCATTTTGTTCTTTTTCTTGACCCACAGATAACTTTGTCCCATGCTTGGCAATTTGAGTCTAAGCAAGATCAGCAAGTCTGAAAAAAGTGTCAATCGATTCTACTCTATGTTTATATATGGCCAAATAAATGGACTCTGATCCAGCACATGGTGAATGGCCAACTTAACAATCGATCCAATTGGCAATCCAGTCAGTTGGCCCAAGAAACATCTAGCTAGAACCAATAGACAGCTCAAGGGAAAATACATTAAATTAATATATTATGTCCTACTTGGGTAGGTGTTTTTTAAATGATAAAACAAACAAAAAAATACAGTAATGCGTTCTATTTATTGATGATGGAAAAACAGGATTAAGAGTTGCATTACTTCTGCTCATAAACAGGATCCCACATAGTTGAAATTATATAATAACAGAGTAAAAATATTTGCTGGATTGGTATTTTAAAAGGATTTTAAGCTTGAAATAAAAAAACAAATACAAACGTGGCATTTATGGTAAAAAGAAATTTATAGCACATCTCTATATGTTTGTCTTTTATAGTCAAGGGTAATCATTCTTGCCATTTACCTCCCAAGATAATAGAAACTAATAGCATTGTGTTGGGATAATTTTGAACCCTCATAAGAAAGCTGCTGACTATGGTTAAGTATTATTATTAATCACGAACTATGCTCAGGATCAATATAGCTATGCATTAAATTTAGCTTAGCCTGAATTATGCCTGAAGATATATTTAAACAGTTATGTGATGCTTTTACATAGCTGTGTGGACCATACAAGCTAAATTTTCCAGCTCAGTCCCAGTGTTAAATATTATATTTCATCGTCAGGACATGCATCCAGGTTTTATTTTGAAAAAGTGAGTCACTTTTTATATTGGTGATACTCCATGATTCACACTATTTATCTGCTATATTATAATTAAAATTTCCTCTTGCTGCTTTACTAAGTACAGTGCCATATGGAAATAATATGGAAGTGCCATATTATTTCCAAAATTCATGAGCATAGATTGTTCCTTTTATCTAATTAGTCTAAAAGTTAGCATAAACAATAAAAGATAATACTACAGTGTTTGCCATCTTTCCTTCTTCTGTATACTCATCAAATTGTTAAATCACTAAATTATAGTATACACAAAATCAATCAATGTTTTTTCTAAAAGTGTGGGCAAAGAGATTTTCCCACAACTGGTACAGGAAATACCTTCACACAGGATATATTAGGAACATGGTATGTAAAAACATGTAGCTACTCATAATAACTTGAGTTTGTAGTATTTTTAATAGTTTACAAAGTACAGGCATACTTTGGAGATATTGAGGGTTCGGTTCCAGCAAAAAAGCAAACATCACAATAAAGTGAGTCAAATGAATTTTTTTGGTTTCCTAGTTCATATAAAAGTTATGTTTATACTATTTACTGTGGCTTATGAAGGATGCAATAGCATTATGTCTAAAAAAAACAATGTACATACCCTAATTAAAAAATATTGCTGCAAAACGCTAACCATCATCTGAGCTTTCAGTGAGTCATAACTATTTTTCTGGCGGAGGGTCTTGCCTTGATGTTGATGACTGCTGACTGACTAGGGTAGCTATAGCAATTTCCTAAAATAAGACAACAATGAAGTCTGCCACATTGATCTTCCTTTCATAATCAATTTTTCTGTAGCATGTGATGATGTTTGATAGCATTTTACCCACAGCAGAATTTTCAAAGTTGGAGTCAATGCTCTCAAACCCTGCGGCTGTTTTATCAACTAAGTTTGTGGAATATTCTAAGTCTCTTGCTTTCATTTCAACGGTTTTCACAGCATCTCCACCAAGAGTAGATTCCATCTCAGGAAACCACTTCCTTTGCTCATCCATAAGAAGCAACTCCTCATCTGTGAAAGTTTTATCATGAGATTATAGCAATTCAGTCATATCTTAACGCTCTACATCTAATTCTAGTTCTCTTGCTGTTTCCACCTCATCTGCAACTAAGTCTTCCACTGAAGTCTTGAACCCCTCAAAGTCATCCATGAGGGTTGGAATCGACTTCTTCCAAACTCCTCTAAATGTTGATATTTTGACCTCTTTCAATAAGTCATGAGTGTTCTTAATGGCCTCTAGAATGATGAATCCTTTCCAGAAGGTTTTCAATTTACTTTGCCAAGGTCCATCAGAGGAATCACTATCTATGGCAGCTATAGCTTTATGAAATGTATTTCTTAACTAGTAAGACTTGAAAGTCAAAATTACTTCTTGATCCTTGGGCTGAAGAATGGATGTTGTGTTAGCAGGTATGAACACAATACTAATCTCATTGTACATCTCCATCAGGGCTCATGGATGACCAGGTTCACTGTCAGTGAGCAGTAATATTTTGAAAGGAATCCTCCCCCACCCCCTCCCCGAGAAGTAGGTCTCAACAGTAGGCTTAAAGTATTCAGTAAACCATGTTATAACCAGTTGTGCTCTAGTCTAAGTCTTGTTGTTCCATTACAGAACACAGGCAAAGTGGATTTAGCATAATTCCTAAGGGCCCTAGGATTTTCAGAATGGTCAATGAGCATTGGCTTCATCTTCAAGTCACCAGCTACATTTAGCCCCTAAAGAGAGTCAGTCTATCCTTTGAAGCTTTGAAGACAGGCATTGATTTCTCCTTTCTAGCTATGGAAGTCCTAGATGGCAATTTCTTCCAACAGGCTATTTTGTCTACATTGAAAATCCGTTGTTTAGTATAGCTACCTTCATTAATTCTCTTAGCAAGAACTCCTGAATAATTTATTGTAGCTACTACATCAGCACTTGCTGCTTCACCTTACACTTTTATGTTATGGAAATGACTTCTTTCCTTAAACCTCACGAACCAACCTCTGCTAGCTTCCAACTTTTCTTCTGCAGCTTCCTCACCTCTCAGCCTTCATAGAATTGAGGAGACATAGGGCCTTGGTCTAGATTAGGCTTTAGCTTAAGGGAATGTTGTGGCTGGTTTGATCTTCTATCCAGACCACTCAAACTTTCTCCATATCAACAATAAGGTCTGTTTCACTTTCTGGTTTATCATTTGTGTGTTCACTGGAATAGCACTTTCAATTTCCTTTAAGAACTTTTCCTTTGCATTTACAACTTGGTTAACTGTTTGGTGCAAGAGACGTAGCTTTCAGCCTATCTTGGCTTTTGACATGCCTTCCTCACTAATCTTTAATCATTTCTAGCTTTTGACTTAAAGTGAGAAATCTGTGACTCTTTCTTTCACTTGAACACTTAGAAGCCAGTATAGGGTTATTTTTTGGCTTAATTTCAATATTGCTATGTTTCAGGGACTAAGGAGGCTTGAAGAGAGGAAGAGAGATGGGGGAATGGTCAGTGGATGGAGCAGTCAGCACGCACACAACCTTTACAGATGAGGTTCACCATCTTATATGGGTACAGATTGTGGTGCCCCAAAACAGTTACAATAGTAACACCAAAGATTACTGATCATAGATCACTATAAAAATATAATAATGAAAAAGTCTGAAATATTGCCAGAATTACCAAAATGTGACACAAAGACACAAAGTGAGAAATGCTGTTGGGAAAAATGGTGCCAATAGACTTGCTCAATGCAGGGTTGCCAGCAACCTTCAATTTCTAAAAAACAAACAAACAAACAAACAAAAACCACATGCAGTATCTCCAAAGTGCAATAAAGCAAAGCTCAATAAAATGAGGTATGCCTGTAATTTCATATTTTTTTAACATTTTATTAAGACGAGCTCTGTAAGATTCCCACTTAAAAGAGATAAAGTTATTAAAGCAAGACTCTAAATGATGAGGTCTTGTCATTTCAGCCATGTCTGTCTGGGTCTTTGGAGAGATATTATGACTGACTAGTGGGGCAGACAACCAACTCCCAGTAAACAGTTTCCCCCAAGCTGCTGCTTAATGATTTTATCATTCTAAGTGGTAGAGAGGGAAATAAAGTCAAGATTCTCAAAGTTGGCCCAAAGAAAACTGGATGGAAGTTGAAAGAATAGATGATTCTGCAAATAAATTAATGGAGATTTTTTTTTAAATGTATACTCATGCATTGCATTGTATACTCATGCAACCATGCCTGGTTGTTAGGAAGAGGATGGCTGATCTAATCAATAAGGAGGAAGCCAAAATAAGGAAATAAACCCTTTAAAAATAAGAGTGTGGTAGTGTTAGAACATGGACACAAATTCTTCAACACTCCACCCATCAAGAGATAGTGTCTATGCCCCTTCCCCTTGAATTTAGGTGGAATTGTGACTGCTACCATCATAGAGTACAATGGACATAACACCAAATGATTTCTGAGGATAGTTCATATAAAACCATGCAATTTGCCCTCGTTTCATTGGAACACTTGCTTTTGGAGACCCAAGCTCCAAGTTTGACTACCTTTAAGTCTTCATGCCATGAAGAAGCCCAAACCACCAAGAGAATCATCCAGAAGTCTCCAGATGATTCCAACCCCCCAGACATTCAAGTCACTCACAGCTATCTGGGTCTTCCCAACTATGGCCCAAATATTGTAGAGACAAACTATACCCACTGTACCCTTTCTAAACTTCTGATTCACAGAACCTGGGAGCATAAGAAAATAGTGTTTGTTTTGTACCCTTAAGCTTTGGGATAGTTTGTTACATGGTAATAGATAACAGATACAAAGGATAATTTTGATATATGTCTGAACAGGGCTTTATTCCCCAATTCTTTATTGGAGTAAGAGTTTGGTGAAACAAGTAAGAGTCAGAGAGAGAGATAGAGAGAGAGAGAGGGAGAGGGAAAGAGGAAGGGAAGGAGGGAGGAAAGGAGAGGGAGACCCAGTTTGCTTTATAATGGATACAAAGTAGCTAAGAGAGGCAGTCAAAAGTAGCAAGATAAAGTTTTGGTGTTTTTATAGCTGATTCCCTCTGGAAAATGTGAGGATCTAAATTTCCCCATCATACTCATTGTAAGGGCCAGAATGATCTGTTGCCTTTTCTGCTTCAATAACAGAAACAGAAGAACCTTGCTTATCCTTTAAAGAATGCAGTCAGAATCTTGGAGGGACAGCATCGTAGTAGAAAATGCAAAGAGAAACATGGAAGATGAGGGGGGAGGGAGAAAGAGGGGAGAGAGAGACTCCAAAATACGCATCTGAAATAGATGTCATGTGCACCAACAAATGAGTCTAGAAAATTTTGCACCATGTTCTAGACTCATCTACTTATGATTCCTTCTGATAATGGTTACAGAAACATTAAGGGATATATATTGGAAGATTCTTCTAGTACACCGTTAAGTAGCTGTTTTTGGAAATTAACTCCAGTTAATCAGTTTTAAAATCTGCTAGCAAAGTTGCTGAACTGTAAAAGAAGACTAAAATGAGAAAGTTGACATGGGTGAGGCTCTCACAAGGAAACAGAGTGGCCACAACTAGCAGTTAGGGTGGCATCTCGGCCTCAGCTTCAGACTCAGAGAGCAGCAGGAGTGTTGGAGGGCAAGTCAGGGAAGTCTAGACTCAGAAGTTACACACCCTCACTTGCCAGTTTCTAACACCTAGTTCAGTGCTTCCAGCCATCTAGAAAGAAGAATAAAACAACCACAGTGAACTGAATTGGGTCATCTAGATACAAACAGGGTATCTTGAGTTAAAAAAAAAAAAAAAAAATGAGTATAGGAATCGAAACTAATTTTAGTTGCCATGAAGTTGTACAATCATCAAAGACAAATTCCACTTCTCCACTTAATTTTGGGGAGTTGAGATACAGTAAAATGTAGAGAGGAATCACCTAAAAGCCTAATCCAGCAGACTGCTATCAATTCTCAGAGAAAGCCACGTTTTTAGATTTTGGAGGCTTCACTTCTTTCTCACCAGGGGTTTCTAGTTCTTCTAGGAATCTCCTCTGTTTATTTGTAATTAAAAAAAAAAAAATCAGTCTTTAAATTTCATCTGACCAGGTCCCTGCTACACATAATAAAAAGAAGGTGATACTTTTAGAATCTGTTAACAAATTTCAGCGTAGAAAAGAAAATCATGTCTTGACAATGGCAAGACCTGACATAGAAATAAAGGCAGAAATAAAGAAAAAAAGACATTGTTTATTTGCATTTTAATAGAGTAAGAATCCCATTTTGAAAACTGCTGCAGTTTCATTTTAAACCGAGCCATGTTTGAGTACACCCATTTCAGCATTTTTAAACACCTCTGTTTTCCATTAAACCACTACACACATTTAATTTCCTCAATTGAAACTCCGCTGAGATAACAACATACAGAAAAAAGCATGAGCATTTTGGGCAATCCACCAACAGACGTAATAGCATTCGTGGGGCATGTTCCATCTCAGTGCCCAAAAAAAGCACCAAATCTGACAAAACAGATTCTTATTCTCCTAAATGGACAGCCTCCACTCCACTAGCTCAAGATGACTACATAATATTACTACTTTTTAAAGGAGAGTTTCCTTTATATGTGCTTCCTTTCTCCTTGGCTCTAAACCAAATGAATTATGTTAGCTCCAGTATTTTATTTTGCCCGGTGACATTGTAAATCATACTGAACATCGAAACAATCTCTGTTGTGAGATAGTTTTTACCAAATATTTACAACTGGTAATGTGAAAGGCTTGTGGTATTCATTCACATAGGAAAGAAACTAGAAAATTGAAACTGTTGAACTACTGTTTATGTAATCAGGTTTATAACTTCTAATTTTAAGTTAGTGCCACTTATTCCTCTGTTAGGAAACTAACTTTCACTAAAGTTGATTAGAAATAAATGCATTACACTGAGAGATTATCCTGCCTGTCAATAAAACTGATCCTAGGATGTTTTGATGCCCGGCACTCTAAAGCTCATAAATCTTGAAAATAACATTGCCAATTCATAATTTTCTCAAAATCAATCTCCCTCCTCCTCCTTCCCCTCCTATTCCAGGGGAGAACTTATCCCTAGTCTTTTTCATGACTGATGTCTCTGTTTCTATTCTTACTTTCATCTATTGCTGCTTTTTTTCAGAGAAGTCCTTCCCTACTGAAAGACACTGTAAGAGTTGAAAGACATACACTTTCAGGAATGAACAGACCTGGGTTCAGATCTTGATAACTTACTGCTTCCTGGTTCCTAAAGGTGTGACCTTAGGGAAATTACTCACCCTGCCCTTGTAGGTAAAGAGTTTGCAAAACCCTTTTTCCTATGGCATGAAATCTTAACCATGGGTTAACTGTAGCCAAATGAATCCTGCATGGTAAATTGCATCTGGACAGGGAAGAACTATAAACATGCTATGAATACCTGATGCGGAAGCCATAGGTATGGACTTCCCTACCTGTAAAGACTTGAAACTAGCATCCCCTTCCTTGCAAGGACTCTGGAAACTGTTCTCGTGGAGTTGTTCAAAAGCTGTTGGCTTCTGTAAGCATGAGGCTTCTAAGTCAGATCCATTTTGCATCCTCCTGATGAATCACATCTCCTAATACCTGAGCTGTCTGCTGGACTGCTGCTTAGTCTCACATACAAGAAAAATGTATGATGCTTCTCTGCTGGAATGCTGTGTTCCTGTCTTATATATCCTTTTGCATATTTAGTGTCAAATATGGCCTATATAGTTGCATAAGTCTAAATGTTTAATTGAGCCTAAGAAGACCAGTCCCCTCAATGAGCTGTGTAGAAGGATCATCAAATCTACCTTCTGATGATACAATGAGGATGAAATCAGACTGCACATACATACATGCACACATGGTGATTCAACTACACCTTTATATGTTTCCCCACATATATAGTATGAGAAAGCTCATTGCATTGGAATTTTATCACAATTATAACTTAAAATGTTTTTTGTGTATAATTTATGATGTTGGTATTCCCCTAGTAAATGATAAATTTGATGAGGGCAGGGGTCACTGTTTTCATGGTAGCGTTCCCGACTCCCATCAGGAGTGCTGCCGCATAATAGGTATTCAGTGCATGTCTGTTCTTTCCTATTACTGCCTCTCACTGGCGAGATCCCAAATTGAGGTCAGTGGGAAGCCAATTCCTTATAATTTTGACATGTTATTCTATGTGGGGGGAAAAAAAAAGGCTCATTGGCCAAATAAATTTGGGAAACACGGGGTGAGGTGATGCTAAACACATTTTCTTTTTATTAGAGTACTTCTTGTAACTCCAAAATGGAGTGGAATGGCAGAAAGGGACATATACTTACTGCTTGTGCAGTTTTATACCTCTCTTTTTTTTAAGACCAGCTTTTGAAATGGGTTTTATGCTGGAAATACTGCCAAAAATCTAAAGATAGGTCCTCTTGGAGCTATAAGTATCCCCTGGATATAAACAGAGGCAACTAATTCTCTCATATACAAGTGAGGGGAATAAGGACAGAAAAATTCAGTGAATTTCCAAAGATCCCACAGTAAATATTTCCCTATAGAGTTTACCCTCTTGTTGATGAAAATTGCTCATACAATTGCCACAGCTTGACTATATTTATCCTCCCCTCCCCCAACACTAATCACTTTAGATGATAACACAGTAAGATGAGTTAGAAAACTGAGCATGTGTCCAAGAACCAGAAGGATCCTCAGGTGCTAGGGCTGTGGGGGTCATCCTGCCTGGTCCTCACACATGTAACTATTGGAATGTTTGCTCTCTACAAGGGCAAGATGAAGTTTTGCATTGTATCTGCTTTCCCAGTCTCCCTTGGATCCTTGATCCTCAGCTCAGTGATAATAAACGTGTGGTTTCCTTAGTGTTTCTAAAGCTCTCTAACAGTTTCAGATCTTGGAAAGGACTCATACCCACTTCTCCCTAGGATTTGTTTGTTTGTCTGCCCAGCTTAATCATAAATTCCACGGCAAGATGAACCATAAATCACTCTTCACTGCACCCCAGCATTTGGCACATAGTATGTACTTGCCAAACATTTTAGAAATGGATAGATGACCCAATGTGTTGACAGTTTAAAAAGTCAGAGCTGATCTGAGCCAGGGACCCTGAAAAATCCAGAACTGAGTAGCTCTACTCTGAACATTAAGAATCACTGATTTATAATAATCCATAAATAAATAAAATCTTTAATTTGCAAAACACACACACACACAAAAAGATTTTTAGAGAAAGTGGAGATAGCCATATTTGTCCAGATAATGACCGATATTTCTGTTTCTGCACATAGAGTTTGGGGGCGGGGATGGATTTAATAAAATTCTATCATTTAACTACTATAGCCAGATAAGCATTTACTGAAAATTTGACAATTCCTGCTATATTTCACTGGGCTTAATAAAGACTGTGTAGAATCTTGAGCATCTAGGCTGTCATTAATGTAAGGTAACTAATTAAATATGTAAGATTTTTTTAAAGAATTCTCAATCTAAATCTTCTCTTTTTTCTAAAGATAGGGCAATTTTGTTCTTTGTTATTATAAAAGAAGCTATAAGATCTCTAAACCTCAGAAGTTTTTAGGAAAAGAGAATTGAGAAAGGGAACCTACTTTATTGATGAAGGGATGCTGGGGGAAGATGAGAAGAGGTAAATTCATAATTAGATTCTAAAAATCGTGAAGCTTATTGATGCTTCGTGCCTCTCACTGCCTCTCACTGCCTCTCACTGGCGAGATCCCAAATCGTGATCTTCAAATCCCAATCGTGAAGCTACATGATGTCTGTTACCATCAAATTTCACTCACAAAAAGAAAGGAAAATTGGCCTTCTGTGAAGCATTCAGAGAACTTTGCCCTATATTTGTACTATGACAGAAGGAGAGATCTAAGGGTTATAAGGATGGGTTTCAAGAAAAAACTCTTATTTTTACTGTTGGGCAAAGGAAATTAGAAGTGTGGTTTGAAACAATATACAGATACCAAATTTATTTGACTAAAAAAGGAATCACTGCCCACAGTGACTCTTAATCATCATGTTACAAATAAGCTTCCCCCATTCTAAAAGACCTTACTTACTCAAGCTCTTGAGTTAATAAGGAAAGTGTTGGTTGCAAAGAAACCCAACTCAGAATAGGTTAAACAAAACAGGGGATTTGATTGGATAGAAACTCCAGTACTTCATGAAGGAGTTGACCAACCAGACCACATGAATAAATGAGCTTATATGGTGAGGGCAAGAATACAGGCTAGACCTCAGGAAGCCCAGGAGCAAGAGCTCAAGCACCCACAGAACTATCCCTGTGCCTCATCTCTGCTTCCTTGTGCTCGCCAATTTCATTAGTCTCACCCATTTCAAACTTACAAACCGGGCACGTGGCAAAAAATATGGTTTCCAAAAACCCTCAAGGTTTATTTTTGAGTATTTCAGCATTGAGAAACTCAATGGACTTTTCCCTCTAGGTTCCCAGGTGTGGCTCAGCTTGGATCAGGTGCCCAGAATATAATAGTTAACTGTAATCAAGGGAGAAAGTTCATATAAGAACATAACCATTGCCTTAGTGCCCATATGGATGAAGTGAGGAGAAGAGCTAGTTCCAGAAAAGGAGAGCTATTCCTAGAAGAGTTGTCACCAAACAAGTCACACTAAGGTAGGTAGAATAATAGCCCCCCAACAATATCCATGTCCTAATCACCCTACTCCCCAGAACCTGTGAGTATGGTACTTTGTATGGTAAAAGGGACTTTGCAGATGTGAGTAAGTTAGGGGTCTTGCCAGGGGGAGATTGTACTGAATTACCGAGGCACACCCAATATAATCACAAGGTCCTTATAAAAGAAAGGAAGCAAGAGGGTCAGAGTCACAGAGAGATATGAGATGCTATGCTGCTGGCTTTGAAGATGGAGGAAGGGAACATAAGCTAAGAAATACAGTCTGCCTCTAGAAGGTGGAGAGGCAAGGAAACATTCTCTCTGAACCTCCAGAAGGAACATAGCCATTCTGACACCTTCATTTTAGCCTGGCAAAACCTACTTTGGACTCCTGACCTCCGGAACTGTAATAAAATAGATTTGTGTTGTTTTGAGCCACTAAGTTTATGGTAATTTATAGGAGCAGTAGGAAACTAAAACACAGCCCATAATGACTTCTTAATGGAAAAATTGTGTTTCTACTTCTCATTCCTTAAGTATGAAATGCAAACACATTGGTAGACTCCATTGACCAACATTCCTTCTTGAAAAGTCTCCTTCACATTTTAGTTTCATGCTCTCTCTCTCTCTCTTTCTCCCTCTCCCATGTTGAGCTATATTTGGTAATTAAGAATTATTAGGTGTACAACTTGATGACTTGATAAATATATCTGTTGTGGAAAAAATCACCACCCACATTCAAGGTAATTAACATATGCAGGTTCACGGGCTCTTTTAATTCTCTTCTATTCCTGATTTCTTTTGTTGTTCCTTCTTCTACCAACTCATTAAATAGAAACATCCCTTCCTCCAGTGTATGATCTATTCCTCCTTTGTATAGTTTCTCCAGAGAACACTGGCTTCATACACTCGCACACTCAGGTTTCAATCCTGTCTGTGACAATCAATAGCTGTGTGATACTGTCAGATTGTTTAGCAACATTTCATTTCCCAAATGACCGGAACACCTGCTTATACAGTTGTTGGATGATCAGAAACAACATATAGAATCTATCCGCACATGGTATATATTTAATCAGTTGTCATATTATTATTTTACATCATTTATTTCTCCCTTCACCCTTTTATAGTTGTCTTTCTGTAACCCTGCTCTTCCCTATGTAATTCAGAAACCTCCTACTTGGACGTCTCCATAAGGATGCCCTTGCAGTCACATATGTGAAACCCTTCTAATTTCTCCCTCATATAGACCACAGCTGCACCTCTTCTCAACTTTTTATCATCCTACCAGAATTACAAATAGTTTTCCACCCTGACTGGAAGGTTAACAATTGCCTTCCAACTAGCTGTTTCTCAAAACCAGTTGATCATGAAATATCGCAGTTGAATTCTACATGGCATCCACACTGCTATTTCCAAGCATTTTCTATTTTCATTAAGTTCTGATTTCTAACCCTACCATCTTTGCTTTCTGTAACAAATACTACTTTATAATTTGATGAAAAAGACGTTCAATATGAGCTATCTCATCTTGCTGCCTCTTCACCTCAAATTTTCTCAATATCTCAATCACCCTCTTACCCTTCTCCTTATATCAGAGAAAGAAGAGTCACCCTTCCACTCCAGCTAACTTTGAAAGGAGGAAAACCTCACTGCAGTTAAGAATAAATATGCCATGTTTAAGAGGCAAAAAGACCTGGATTCAATTCCAAGCTTCTTTCAGTTATTGGCTGTATGATCTTTCACAACTCCTCTTTGTCTTATTTTACTCAACTGTAAAGCAGGAAAAATAACTACCTCAAAAAACTGAGGGGATAATTCAAAATAGAAGAGCATCTCTGATCACTCTCTGTCATTGTGAGATCACGTGCCATGAACTGTTGTAGGTCTTGATTTGTGCAGCAACGTGTGGTGTTACCACAGAGTACTAGTGTCTTGGCCAAAGTGACGATATGATTTAAAAAGATAAATCTGCTTTAATAAAATGAAAGAAAAAAAGAGAAGGTAAGGGAGAAAGGAGGAGGGAGGGTGGGAGGGAGGGGATGCATTACACTGGAAATGGATCATCCGTTATCACTCTGGGTTTTGTGGTTTAATAAAGGTAAGCTCATCACAGGTAATAAAGCATGAACACACTTACTTCTGCTGTGTGACTCACTTTTTACCCCTCTCCTGCCAGTGGATAGCACGCTCTCTTCTAAATAGTCATCTTCATCAGATTTGGTGAAAACAGTATTTAAAATAAGCTCTTTGTGCTCAGTCCACAGCTGAGAGAATTCAGCTCCGAGAAAACCAAAGTGCTGTCTTCCTTCTCTACGATGCACGACTGTGTGCCTGATACCAGTTTCTATGTCGTAGCCATGAAGCATTACCAGCCTAACAGGGCCAACCCGCTAATGTGTGCAGGAGCAGAGTACTGTCAAGGTATCTCATTGTAAAGACACCCTGGGGATATGTCTGTCTTGTATGATCTATAACCTCTGGCACAGTATTAGAAAGCACATGGTGTTGAAGAAACAAAGTACAGAAGTCTAGGTATAAATAGCTGCAGAAGCAACTAGAAGAAATGTACATTTGATTTTGAACAAACATTCAAATATATAAGGATTTAAACCTATTTTTCTTTTGAATTGGCAGTGTTAAACCTACTAATCACCTAAATGGACACATGAGAAACCTGGTTGTATCATTCAATTCTTAAAAAGTGGAGGGTTAATATTTACTTGGTTTTAAAACTCAATGGCTATAGCTATTGATCACAGCATAACAAAGTCTCCCCAGATCCAGGTTGACTTGAACCCAGATACAATGGGTAAGTTTTATGGTGAAGAATAACACACATTTGAATTTTGAATATTATCTACTAACTTAATTGAGAGCCAGTGCATTTAAGTTGTCACCTGCACGATCAAGACTAAAGATCAGTGGCAACTGAATGTCTGGACTTCTGTTTTTTACGACATTTTTTAGTAAATCCCGGACTGCAGGCTTATTCCAATGTCATCAGTAAAAAGAAAGCCATTAAAGAAAAGTGCAACATTTTCACTAACCTCTCTAACAAACTCACTTCTAAATAGCCACTTCAATCACTTCTTCTGCTTGGCTAGCAGCAGGATTTTTCTAAAATTTTAGTGCTCACAGTGGCCCACACACTTGGACAAGTTTACCTGCTTATACTTCGTGGTAGATTGAAAGAGTGAAAAGAATTAGGGGAGCAAATATACTTTACCTCAGTCAGAATTCTAGGTGCAACCTGCAGGAGACTTTTGTAACAACCAGTTTGCTGTAGCCGAATCAGTCACAAGCACTAAGCAGGAGACATTTTGCAGGATGGGTTCCCGATAGGTGGGACAGCTTCTGATGAAGAACCCTTAGGGTAACTCATGCCATCAGCATCCACACGGCCTGACTGATTCAGTTTAGTACCTTCCCAGGCAGACGTACCATCATCAGAGGACTGTTGTATCCAAAATATCAGACATTTCAACTTAAATCCCTGAACGGCATTTGAGAGTCAAAGGACATAAATAGATGACCCAAAATACCACAATGGATGAACTACATATAATTAATAAAACAGTAAATAATTAACAAAGACCCTCTCAATTTTGTGGTAAACTTTAAATTGCTGTAAAAAACGAAGTCTTTTGTGAAAAAATAGGGAACAAAGATGTATGTATAATCAGGTATTTTGTGTATAGTAACAATAAAATAGTGCTTCCAGTTTGAACAATTCTTAGGCTCCAATCTTAATTTTCTAGCTACAAATGACAAGTCACACTTTTTCTTACTATTTTACTATACTACAAACCTATAATTAGTTATAAACTTAATATGTGAATAGCTGTTCTAAATTTATAAAATCGTTAAGTAAAAATTACAAATTTCATACCAGTAATACAAATTTTGTATCGTTAATTTAACAGGTTGTGCTATTTTACTAAAACTAAATTATTAATTTCAATGTATTTATGATCTATATTGCTATGATGAGGGATCTAAGCCTAAAATATCTATATCTACTTTTTTTCTTGTGGGAAAACATACACAACATAAAATTTACCATTGTAGCCAGTAAGTGTTCAGTTCTGTAGTATTAAGTCTGTTCACATTTTTGTGTACCCATCACCACCGTCCATCTCCAGAACTTTTTCAACTTCCCGAACTGAAACCCTATGTCCATTAAACACCAGCTCCCCATTTCTCTTCCCCCCAGCACCTGGCTGCTACCATGCTCCTTTCTGACTGGATGAATTTTACTATTCTAGGTTCCTCATGTACATAAAATCATAATATTTGTCCTTCGGTGACTGACTGATTTCACTCAGCAAAATGTCCTCAGGGTTCATCTATGTTGTATCACGTGTCATAATTTTCTTCCCTTTTAAGTGTGAATAATATTCCATTGTGTATCACATCTCATTTATCCATTTGTCTGTTGACACTTGAGTTCCTTCCATCTTTTGGCTGCCATGAACATTGGTGTGCAAAGATCTGTTTGAGTTCCAGCTTTCACTTCTTTGAGGTGTGTACCCAGTTCTTTTAGGTGAAATTGCTGGGTCATATGGTAATTCTGAGTTTAATTTTTTACATATCGCCATACTGTTTTCCATGAAAGCTGCACCAGCAACCAAGTTATATTTTTGATCCCAGTCCTTTTTATCAGTGCCCTGATCTTGAAGCCCGATTGCCTAATTTGGACTGACTGCATTTGCTGCTAATAAAAATAATCTCAAAAATTATGCTGACAATGGTGGTCCTCATATGTCCTTGATTTTAACAGATGAAGATTTCTGCTGAAAGCCGTGTTAGCAGTCTATTACTGTTACTTCTAGCCTCTGCCTATTTGGGGGTCTTTGCATGAGGATATATGTGCAATGTAACAAAGAGAGAAAGACACTTCTATCCAGGAAAGACACAGTCTATTCAGGAAAAGGGATTTTCTTTGTTTGTCATCCTGCAATCATTTGTAAAACATTCAGTATTTCTCTTCTCTAGTAACTAATCCTAGTGTGTTGTTTGTGCTGTTTCCCCGGGCTGTGTTTTCTCTAGGCACAATCCCAGATTTACCAGTCTTCTAAGGGCTATTAGTGATGTCCCTGGGCACATGCCTGAGACGAGGGGAATTCTGCCCTGGCCCTGGGACTAGTCAGCTCACAGATCCTGTCTTCTCCTAGGCTCCTCAGGTGGCCACACCTTCCAAATCTTCTGGAAGGAGCCTCATCTTCATCACATCTTCCTGATCACCCTTGACACTTGGATTCCTGCCAGGTACCAGTTTCTGAATTCTCACATCCTTTGTTGGAGGCAGAAAGAAAGAACTTCTGAGCACCACTCTGCTGAGAAAAGTATCACCTATCCAATTTATTCTGATCTTTTCTAATCCCCCCCCCTTAAAAAATAGAGTAATTCCAGGTATATCTAGAAGGGGAAAAAAAGTAGAAAATAGATATATTTATTAATTTTCCTTATAATAAAGGATTTCTGTCCTTAAATATAATGGAAGAAGTCAAAGAAAAATGTAACATTTAAAACATTGGTACATCAAGAGTTGCTGGGACATGGATGGAACTGGAGGATGTTATGCTAAGTGAAATAAGCCAGACACAGAAAGACAATTACTATGTTGTCTCACCTATATATGCAATCTGAAATAATCAAACTCACAGAAGCAGAAAGTAGAATGGGTACTTGCCAGGGCCTGGGAGGTAGGGGGCAATGCAGAAGTGATGGTCGCACACATTTCAGTTATGCGAGATAAATAATAGTTCTAGATGTCCCCTGTACAGCATAATGCCCATAGCTAACTGCATTATATACTTAAATTTGCTAATAGATTAGATCTGTGTTAAGTGTTCTTATCTCCCCCCCACATACACACACAAATAAATGAATGAATGAACAAATAAATGAATGAATGAAAGAAAATAATAATAAAAGGGGCAGGTGGAAAATTTGGGAGGTGATGGATATGTTTATGGCATTGATGGTGGTGATGGTTTCACAGGTATATACTTACCCCAAACTCATGCCATTGCATGCATTAAATATGTACAGCTTTCTGCAAGTCAATCATACCTCAATAAGGATTTTTTTTTCTTAAGGAAAGATGGCATGTGACCTAGAAAGAAATGCTTAAAAATCCTATCAGTAATTAAATCAAATGTTGAGATGATCAGTGATTTGTTTTTCATAGATATTTTTGTGTTTTCCTCCCAAAATAGTTATACATTATTCTCATTATTGGTAAAAGATGAATTGAGTTAATTAAAATAATTGATGATTTAAACAAAATACATAGTAGCTGAAAGACTGAGTGTGTTGGAGGGAGATCATGTTGAGCATGAGTCTTCTCTTGCACCACTAATTAGCCATATGGGCTTGGTAAATTACGTAAGCTCCCTGAATCTTAGTTAACTCATCTGAAAATCAGGTATCGTTTTAACTTGAAGGATTGACCTAAGGGCTCTGACTAAACATAAATGTGAAGCCCCAAAATGTAGGACATAGTAAATGCTCAATGCAGAGAACTACTATTACATCTTGTAAAGTTTGTACTTCTTAATCATTCTTTTCTCAGCCTCTGGAGAGAAACAGACACTATTTTAATACCCTAAAGCTGTGGCTTACATTATTCAACTCAGCAGGAAATCCATTGAAACACCTTTCACGCTTAAAAGTTTCCCAGCCCTACCCGTCTGCCTGCACTAGTGATCCTCAGCCATAGGAGACCTGCCTTTCATGCCTCCTGTGAGCCTCTGGAACCAACACAGTGACTGCTTATGTTTCTCACTTTCTGCCTTTGACTTGTACCGCTTTGTTTAGAGGACTGTAATAACAACTCAGAAAGCAAACTTAACGTTCGCCCAGGTAAACTTTGTTATCCCGTGGCACAGTCTTGCTAAGTCATTAAATGCTCCAGAGTAAATCCTCCTGCTCTGCGGTTTAATAGGGAGTCACTCCGAGTTGTAGAATCAATTACATTCCCGTTCCCTGTTTCCCAGTACAGAAGAGGATTGACAAATGACACACAGAGGCCTGGTTAGTGAAATGAGTCCCCTTCTCCTTAACTGCAGCTTAATCAGCATGGTAGTCTCAGTGCTAATGAACATTAGTCCAACCAAATTTCAGCTGGAAGCTACCCAGAGAACTTCTCCGAGGCAGTCGTTTTACAGATGAGAAAATTGAAGTCCAAAGAGGAAATGCACCACTGGGACATTGTAGACACTGAATACAGGCTCGGGGAATGAATGAGTGCACTTTTATGCCGGAGCGTTAGATTCTTGTGCAAAAAGTGATAACTAATATGTTTTAAGGGCTTACTATTGTTACATATTATTCTAAGTGCTTTATGTGTATTGGCTTAGGTGAGCCTTGCCCAACACATTTTTACAAATGAGAAAACTAAGGTCTATAACACTTTGGTGACTTGACCAAAGCCACATAGCTGATAAGTATTGGAAGTGGACTTTGGTCCTAAAAAAGTCTGTCCCCAGATCACATACTCTTAGTAAATATAAATAGACTATACTACCTCAGATTAGGACTCCAGTCCTGCATTTCTATTTTAAAATGATTTCTAAAGTTTGTCCACTTCTCACCACCATTCATATGAATCAGGTTCAGCATCCATCCTCTCTCACCTCCTTCCCTGAAACATCTTCCTAACTAGTCTTATCTCCAGTCTTTCCCCTTGACTGTTCTTCCCAGTACTATCAGGCTGATCTTTTTATTTATTTTTTTATTTTATTTTATTTTATTTTTTAAAGATTTTATTTATTTATTTGAGAGAGAGAGAATGAGAGAGAGCGAGTACATGAGAGGGGGGAGGGTCAGAGGGAGAAGCAGACTCCCTGCTGAGCAGGGAGCCCGATGCGGGACTCGATCCAGGGACTCCAGGATCATGACCTGAGCCGAAGGCAGTTGCTTAACCAACTGGGCCACCCAGGCGCCCCAGGCTGATCTTTTTAAAAAGACAGTTTAACCATACCATTCTCTATGGTTTAAAACTTGCAATGCCTTCTCATTATCCTTAGTCTGTAATTCAGCTTATCAATGGCTCATAGGACCTTTCATAATCATTTTCTCCTTGAAACTCATATGCCTGTCAATTTGACCTTCTTTCACTTCCTACAAAGCAATACTCTCTTTACCCTCTACTCTGGTCTCGCCTTTGCCCTTGCTGGCTGTTGATTCCAGGTTGCTGCTTAGACTTACTTAGATGGAAAAGCACCCACCTAACCTCTCCCAGGTCTTGCTTAGCTTCCACTTCTTTGTAGTGCTTCTCTAGCATAGAACTTATCATGTCATGTTGAAGATTCTTAGTAAGTTGTCTGTTTCCCTATTCAATTATTTACCAAGGCAAGAATCAAACTAAATTTGCCTTTTCATCATTGGATACTATTTGCCTTAGTAAGTTTGTTTACCTCTCCAGACTTCAATTTCCTCAACTAAAATGGGGATGATGATCCTTACTTCATTGCATTAAATGAGAAAAGACATGTAAAGTGTGTAGTGCCTGGCACTTAGTAATGACTTAACAAATGGCAGTAAATATAGTTTTCAATATATAGGACTGTGTGATATTTCACTAGGAAAGCAATATAATTACATTACATTATATTCATTATCAGCTAAAATGGTATCTCATGTATTTAAAATGAAATACAGGGATGCCTGGGTGGCTCAGTCGGTTAAGTGTCTGCCTTCAGCTCAGGTCATGATCCCAGGGTCCTGGGATTGAGCCCCACATCGGGCTCCCTGCTCAGCGGGGAGTCTGCTTCTCCCTCTCCCTCTGCCTCACCACCCCTGCTCATGCTCTCTCTCTCTCTCAAATAAATAAATATTTTTATGAAATATAAATTTGATTTTGAACAGTGCCAAGTGAAAGAAATGCTAAGAGACAGGGTGAAGAAGACAGCAAAGGGAAGAGAAGAGGCAGGGTGGGGAGGAGAAGAGGAGGGAGGAGAAGCTGTCCTTCCAGTGAGCCAGCCTGCAGGGCTCAACATCATCCTATGCAAGGTCCCCAAGGCCAGGGGAGGTCAGCCCAGCTTCCTGAGGAAAGGGGGAACCTACTGGGGTGGAATAAGAAGTTCATAGGGCAGGGGCGCCTGGGTGGCTCGGTCAGTTGACCAGCTGCCTTCAGCTCAGGTCACGATCCCGGGGTCCTGGGATCGAGCCCCACATCAGGCTCCTTGCTCAGCGGGGAGCCTGCTTCTCCCTCTGCCTGCCACTCCCCTGCTTGTGTGCTCTCTGTCTGACAAATAAATAAATAAAGTCTTAAAAAAAAAAAAGGTTCATAGGCCATATTATTCCAGTATGGAATATTTCATATTACTTGGGACACTCCCATCTAAATTCTGGAAAAAAAAAAAAAAGAAAGAAAATTCTATCTGCCTGCTAAATCCTGCATTTTCTTAAAAAGAAACAAGACATTTATTCCATAACAAAAGATGAAAGACTTAAACTTTACAGAAGATGTTGAGCTAATAATTTTAAACTCTTTCATGCTCCAGTGTAACCAGTCTGTGCAAGCTGCTTGGCAGTTGTTGGTCTTTCCATTTTCATTTCCAGAGGTAGGTAGGGAGCAGGCCAGCTTTAGTTGAAGTATGGGGCTAACCCTTGGTGTCTGGGTCAGGCTAGGCAGGGTTCCGATGGTGAGCACGACAACCAACACAAGATACTAGTCAGGCTTCCTAAACTTAGCTCAGTTTTGTCAGGGCTTGCAGGGGAGGATCACGTGGGAGTGAACTGAAATGGTGTGCATTGGTGTTTTTGTCTTATTAGACTTTGAATTCACAATGTTCTGCTTCATGGATTTTTAGGAGACGTGTAATTATTTAGTGGAGAATCTCTGTTCCTGGGAGAGTTCCTAATTTTATGGTTTTGTGCATAGGAAGCTGCCCCCCCAAGAAGCTAGCAACTTAAGGACATGAACTACAGCAATGCCTGTGTGGGCTTAAGGCTCAATGACTCTTGGGTTCATGTTCCCTCAGACCCCCTTTGCCAGAAATTACTTTCTGATCCTCTCCTCCGTTTCTCATCCTGACTTTCTAATACCAAGCCTACCACTATCGGAAGTGTTCAAACACGTTGTTCATGCAGGCTTCCGTGCCACTTGGTAACCCCTTCAAAGATGACCTCCATCTCCAAAATTAACACTTTCTTGTCAGGACTACACTGTGCATAACCTTATCGTGATCCAAGTGAAGGAGCCACTGCACCTACCTGAAAACCCATGCTTTTTTTATAGGCCCAGCCTGCCTCCCCTCAAGAAGAAATCATGGATAAAGAACGTAGTCCACTTAAAAAGAGAGCTGCTTCACAGTGAGGGTTCTCCAGCGCAAGAAACCAGGCACTTTGTAGGCTTTTGCTATACGTATGCTCCATGTGTGTCTATAAAAACACAAAGATTGTTTGCGAGGTAACTTATTTATATATATAAAAATATACACATAAAGTATATATAATGAAACAAATTATCATAAACTATTTTTTTCAGTCATGGCTAGCAAAATAGGAGACAAAGTTCTTGTGGTAAAATGACTTGCGAGCACTAACTGTGTAACAGACATCACGCTAAGCACTTCAGATGTATCCCCATTTATCCTCACAACAACCTAAAGATAGTCACTGGTATGCCTATATTACTTTTAGAAATTGAGGTTCATAGGGCGCCTGGGTGGCTCAGTCGGTTAAGCGACTGCCTTCGGCTCAGGCCATGATCCCGGAGTCCCGGGATCTAGTCCCGCATCGGGCTCCCTGCTCGGCGGGGAGTCTGCTTCTCCCTCTGACCCTACCCCCTCTTGTGCTCTCTCTCTCACTCTCTCTCTCTCTCAAATAAATAAATAAAATCTTTAAAAAAAAAAAAAAAAGAAATTGAGGTTCATAAAGGTGAACTAAATAGCCCAAGGTGATACAGCATGTCAGAACCAAAATTTAAGCCCTGCTCAACTTTTCTAGCCTTAAAGATTAGGTTATAGTCCCAAACCACAGTACGGATGACCCTTATTTAACCTCCAAGTGAATTAGCATCCTTACAGAAGCACCTGACTTAAGGCACATGCCAACATAAGCAAAGGCAAGTAAAGGCCCTGGGTGATACAGCGTAAACTCTAAAGAGATAAGGTCAAGGTTGGACTATCCAGAAAATACTCCAAACTACAAAGAATGTTATTCCTTTTTTTAAAAAAAAGATTTTATTTATTTATATGAGAGAGAGAGAGCACAAGCAGGGGGAGGGGTAGAGGAAGGGGGCAAGGGAGAGGGAGAAGGAGAAACAGACTCCCCACTGAGCAGGGAGCCTAACGTGGGGCTCGATCCCAGGACCCTGAGATCAGGACCTGAGCTGAAGTCAGACGCTTAACCAACCGAGCCACCCAGGCGCCCCAAGAATGCTATTCTTTTTTAAAGCCACTCTCATGATGCCAGGCTGCCAAGCATTTCCTTGGCAGGAAGATACTGTCACAATTTTCACGGGCCCCCCAGTGCTTCCTACTCCCTGAACAACCCCATGCCTTCCGCCTCCTATTTACTTTCTTCTTATGAAAATGCCCTCCAGACCCAAACATAATATCAAACAAAAATAACTTTTATTTCATTAAAAGATAACTTCAGGCCAGAACAAGGATTCTTACAGCTTAATCTTGTTTTTATATCGAACATCTGAGTTGAAAAATAATTTACAGTCATTGATTTCCCTAAATTCTCACTCCCAAAACATCTTCTGAATATTTATCTCCTAGCAAGTTCTGTATTAGTAGATTGTTATTTCAGGTACATTGAATTATGATCTATCAGACATTTAAAATAATGTAAGCAATAACTAAAAATACAACCTTCTAACTGTCCAAAGAGAACTTACTAGGCCCATTTTTCCTACACTTTATAACAGTGAATGAAAGGAGACAAATATATGACTATCAACTCAAGATAATATTCTTCAGAGATGGAAGTGAAAATAGGAAGTGAATCCCCCTGTAAAATGAAGAAGTCCCACAGCATGTTTGCAGTATTTCTCAAACTTTAAAGTGCATATGAATCACTGTGGGATCTTGTTGAATTAAAATTCCATTTTAGTAGGTCTGGAGTAGGACTGAGATTCTGCATTTCTAGCAAACTCTGGGTTGATGTTGCTGCTGCTGAGCCAGGTACCACACTTCAAAGAGCAGGAGCTTGGTGGTTAAGGAAGTGGCTCTAGAATTAAATAACTTGGATTTGTATCTAGTCCTGCCTCTTAACAATTGTGTGACCTTGAGCGTGTTATTGAACCCTCTGCCTGCTCAATATCAGCTGTAGAACGATGTTATATAAGACTGTATGTAGAACATTCGTCACAGTGCTTGGCACATAAAAGATAATTAGAGGAAGAAGTAGGAGAAGGAGGAGGAAGATTAGTGAAAAATTAATGCCTTTTCTGTTAATGGGCTGTTTAACAGACACAGAGGGATAAGTGCTCAGCCTTATCAAAACAGTGGAATAGTGTGGCAATATATGTATGTTTGTGTGTGCATGTGTGTGGGGGGGATATGTATTCACTATTTCACAACTATCCCAATATTTATGCATATATATTTATACTATTTCACAGATAAATATATAGTTACAGTGTCAGCTCACATCTTAGCCTTTCTCCAAAAATAATGAGAATGAATGATACAAAGTTGAGAACCCCTCAGGTTCTAAAAGGCAGCTATACATGGGCACCCAATGTCAGCTTCTTGGCCAAGCCCAAAATCTTAGGGCTGGCTCAAAAGCCAGAAGTTTCAGAGAAGTCCTGAGCTCACAAGACACAGACACAGGACCAACTCTACGAAGGCTGCTGAGAAGTTTCAACAGCCACTCGGAGCTGATGTCCCAGGCAGAGGAACATCTGATCAGCCAGTGCTAATAAAAGATTTTCAGGAGGAGAAAAAGTTAACTAGTAGGAAGAGAAAAGCTTTTAGGACAAAGGCAACAGCGTGTGAAAAGGCAATGGGACCAGATACAGCATGGGGGGGAGGAATCATTGAAAATGGCTGGCTTTGTGGGAGGGCAAAGAACCAGAGGCAACCTGGCATGAGATGAAGGTAGTCGCTGGGGTAGGTGCCAGACCATGCCTGACCCCGAGGCCATACTGAGGAACTCTGTGTTGATCCGAAGAGCATAAAGAGGTTTTAAGCAAGCACGGACATGATCAGATTTCGAAATCACTCTGACATACGGTCTGGAATGAGGCCAGAGCTAATACCAATTAGGAAACTATTAAAGTAGCTGAAGACAATGGTGGAAGAATGGGGGTGGTGGTGGTGGTGATAGTGCATTGGCCCTGGAAGTCATAGAAGGATTTTAAACAGGGGTCAGGAAGGTAAGGTTGTCATTTTAGTAAATCGAAGATGGCGAGCCCAATGAAAGACCAGTTAAAAGGTGATGACAAAAGTACAGGAAGAAAATATGAAGGTCTGCATTACCATTGGAGCATTAGAAGGGAGAGGATGGATTTAAGCAATTCTTAGAAATCCGAATCTTTTTTTTTTTTAAGCCAAGATTTTGGTGGTCCCCCAGGATTTGGTGACATCAGTAAGGGAAGGACACAGGAGAGGAGAAAGGGATTTGAAAGTCTAGGTTAGAGGTTCATGACTTGCAATGTGACTTAGTTGAAATACTTAATATACTTTGCAATCCAACAGCCTAATGGACATCTTCCCTCAATCCTTCCTTCCACCTTCTTGCTAATAACATTTCAGCGTGAGAATAACACTCAGAATAACACTAGAAGTCAAAATAATACCATTGAAGTCTAATTCCCCAAATATTTTCATAAAGGGGAATGATGTTCTAACCAAAAGGTTGATATCCAACATTTTACACGCCAGACCTCAAATGTCACATTTAATCAGCCGTAACTTGATGTGTGAGTACCCTGTATGAATGAAAATCATTTTGTCAAAAGACAGTGCCCGAGTCTGTAAAGCAGATTGAACATGGAGACTAATGCTGGTTATCACAGGGTTTACCCACCTGAAACCTGAAATTGGAGAATCGAATCTTATGAACTGAAACACACTGGGAGTCAACAGGTCAGCGTAGTGTTGCAGTATTTGCTAAGCAATCACACGGATGGGTTGGCAGAGCAACGTACACGTGAGTCACTGTTGTAGAATCATCCTGAGTCCGTCGTTAGTCTGAACCATCTCTAACAGAGCTCGAAGAGACACCTGGCAATGCCGCGAAAGGAAATGCTGGGGCTTAGAAGTAGACCAGGGAAGAGGAGCGTCTATTTATCCTCATTGCAGAGAGCTACATGGCAGCGCAGCCTGGGAAAGTTCCAGGGACATAACTCAACCTCGATGATGAAGAGAGGTCAAGGCTTTAAGAGAAAGAACAGAACACAGGCTTCGAAGCAAGGCTCGATAAACCTGGTTTTGCAGTAAGCTATTGTACTTCCTGGCTTTGTGATCTTGGAAAAGAGAGAGCTGAACCACATTTTCTCCTGTGAAATAATAATGACTGGCTTCTATCAGGCACAGGGGCTAAAATGCTCATATGCAAACGCACATGGAAAAGTGACAAGACAGAGGCGCTCATGAAATGTGTGCTCTTTTCCTTCATCTCTTTATTTGGTGGTCGAGATGTTACTGTACATCAAAGCCTTCTAGGGTGCTTGTAATCACGTGGGTTCCTGGTCTCCAATTCCCAGTAATTCCAACATACAGGTCTGGAGTAGTACCCAGAAATACACATTCCAAGGCACCCCCCCAGTGACTGATGCAGTTGATATATGGACCAACTACATGGGGCCAGAGTGGTACAGGAAAGCGGAGACAGTTACTGTGGGACACAAGAGGCAATTCTGAAACCACTGTTACAAAACAACTCTTAAGTTCTGATTCAAAATACACTGCAAAAGAGCTCTCCAGTTCCCTGGAACGGTCCAGGATCTCCACAGGAAAGGAAGGTGTTCATTACCCAGGGCCACATGTAGAATTCTTCTCAGGGAGTCAGATGTCACTGACATTGGAGACCACACTCTGCCGATCACCTCAGGTGGAAGAACCAAACCGTAAGTGATTGTCTTATAACCAAGAATATTTTATTGAAACAAGTGAACGCTCTCAGTGGATGAGTTTTCAGGAAAAAAAATAAACCAAATATTTGTGTGTTAAGACATATGTCTTTCTATTCGAACCTGTCATTTCCTGCTTTGCTGCCTCAGAATTCCTGAAGAGCAAAGTTCATTTCTTCGCATGACTCCTCCCCCGCACTTACCATTTCCTTACCTCAGTTCTGTACACGGAGCTCTCCTATTAAGAACAAGCAGTCAGTTCTCTCCAAGCAGGAGAAGGTGTTTTATACAGTGTTCAAACACAGCAGCAAGTACAATGACATCCTGCCTGAATTCCCAAAACTGTTCATTTCAATAAGCAAGCTCCATTCATTTACTTAAGCAGCCAGCTTCACACTTGAGCAGTGTTAGTGAGTGAACCAAGCATTTTCATTCCCAGGTATTTTCCCATTTATCTAATAGCCTTGCTTTTCCAGATGTGTGAATATATTAAATCACCCAGTGCTGAGTGGTGGTAAATCACAGCTTTGCACGCCCGAGTTCCACTGAAGCTGCTGGCAAGAAGGCCTCATAAAAGGAGATCACTCGATATAATAATCTTGTTCCAGATATGATCTGGGGGGAGCCAGGGCCATAAAAGGAAGAAAAGGAAGAGAGGAAGAAGATGTAACCATGCAGCATGAAACAAAAATGAAAAGAAGAAAAAAAAAAAAGAAAAGGAATATTTTAGGTTGCTTCTTTTAAAATGGCTTTGGTATATGAAAGAATGAAAAGAGATTTCCCCTAAATCACAGTCCTACGGAGGACAAAACTAAACTGGACTTGGTAAATAAGAACTTAGGAGAAAGATCGTTTAAAAGTTGCTAATCATCACGTTCAAATTCAAGTGCACCTTCAAAAGCTCCAAAATATAAAAAAAAACTCCAAACATCTCTCTATATTAGGTCTTTTTAGGGCCCCAGAGAGAAATCAAGGAACTAGTAATCAGCACTTTTAAGATTAAATCGTAAGTGTCCCCAGACAATCAGAAAATGGAACTTTTTTCTCTTTAAAGGTTTCTGTAGTATGTGACCTGACTGAGTGCAATCAGGTAAAGAACATAAAAGAAAAGGCCTGATTCTGAGTTTAGGCCAAATTTCCAGAGGTACAGGGGAGAAAGAGAATCCCAGAAAAGGAAAGAGGAAAAAAAATCATCAATCTTTATCTCTCAAAGCTCTGAAGACAGTATATCTTACCATATCTACAGTTTTTGTAGCTGTAAGATGTCACCTCAAGCTAGAGAGACAAATGAATTAAGGAGTGGCTTATGAAAAATATCACTGAAAGGATTCGGGTTTCCTGTAAATTAGCTCTTGCATCGTGCACCTTAACTGGGCTAAAATATCTTTCCCCCATCACATTTATTGCTTAAAATAAGGTTCACCTGTCTTCCGGTTTCTGTAGTAAAACCTCTCATGTGCCTGAATTTCGGTCATTAAGAAACTCCTCTTATGGAAGAAAACTCTTGAAAATTTTTCCTATATTTTCCTCTGCTATTCCTGGAAGACTTTGAATGAGATATAATATTCATTCAGCAAAAATTCATGGCGTAGCAACTGTCCCAGGCTCTCTGCTTTCACGGTTTGAGGCTGCTTCATTAGGAAGACGCGCGGTGCCCCCTGCCACTGTCTTCGCCTCCACTTTACTCCCTAATGCGGAGCCAGCCAGGGCCCACACAGTGCCTCTGCCTTCATGCCCTGCGCACAGCCTCCTTGTCAAAGGGATGGTTGCAGGGGTGCCTGGGTGGTTCAGCCGGTTGAGTGCCTCACTCCTGATTTTTGGCTCAGGTCATGATCTTGGGGTCATGAGATCAAGATGTGGAGCCTGCTTAAGAGTCTCCCTCTCCCTCTGCTCCTCCCCCTGCTCACGTGCTCTCTCTCTCTCTAATAAATAAAATAAATCGTTTAAAAAAAAAGACGGCTGCAGGTAGAATGGACGTGTTAGATTTAGTTCCCACCTATTACTGGCCTAAGGCCCTCACCCCCCCCCCCACATACTAGGATTATTGGGCCACCCAACCCATTTTGTAGGTGTATTTCATCAGTAGCCCTGGGGAAGTATATGCCACATCTACAGGCTGGAGCTCGTAGAAGCTCAGCTCTCCAGGTTCAGCAGCAAGCACTCTGGTTCCTAGGTCATCGTGATCTGATGCACTGGATAGGTAACAAGGCAACTTGTTACATACCCACCTCGCCTTGTCCAGCCTGTGTCTAATAATTGGGCTTCTACTGGCTCTGTGCCAAAGACCCTCACGTAGCCCTAATTTTAAATGATAAGATTAAACACCAGCTGCCGACCGTCTGTTAACACTCATCACTGTAGCCCAGCCTCTTCTCTCGCCCTTCCAGCGCCGACAACAACAAAACACGCCTGTTCCTGAAGTCCTACTCCACCACCTGGAGTTCTGTGACGGAGGCATAGGGTCCCCGGACTCTGTACCTTCGAAAGTTCTTTCTCTCCCTTTAGGAAGCTCACTCAAAACTCTGCTCAGGCATAGAACCTGCTGGAAGCTTTCCATGTCCCTCCTCCCCAAGTCTCTCTCACCTCTGTGCCCCAGAGATCCGCTGTACACAGACCAATGGTAACTTTCCATGGCTCTTTCACTGGCCTGCCACACGCAAGCAGTTTGACTCACTGATACATTAACATGTGGCTATTTTAGGATCTCTTTCTGCATCCGCTTTTATGCTAAGTACCCAGACCTCTGGGGTAGCCTTTAATTGTTAAAAGTCAGAGATAGGAATTGTTTGCTTTATATTTCAAAAGGGAAAGCAGTCTCAGAAAAAAAAAAAAAAATGGCTTCTTTTTTTTTAAAGATTTTATTTATCCATTGGGAGAGAGAGAAAGAGAGTGAGCACGAGTGGGGGGCGGGGGTAGGAAGGAGCAGAGGGAGATGCAGACTCCACACCGAGCAGGGAGCCAGATGCGGGGCTCAATCCCAGGGTCCTGGGATCGTGACTTGAGCTGAAGGCAGACACTTAACTGAGCCACCCAGGTGTCCCCCCCAAAAAGATGGTTTGCTTGAGGCCATACAATTAAGCCGTCAGTCTTCACTAGTTTGCATTACTGGTCTTCTGTCTTCAGTGACTGAGGCAATGTTTAGTCCTTGTTAGATACTAAATAAATACTTATTTACGAAAACGAGTGAATGAATGAGAGCTCATGTTGTGTTAACTTTCACAGTACTATCCTGCAGAATCGCACACATTTGGAGACAAATTAAACACCTAGCTCACTGTCTCTCTCCTTCAACACCTGCCATCATCCCGGGTAAGATTGGGTACCCCCTCCAGCATGCTGGTATCTCAGTTTCCTGAAGGCCTTCAATAGGTATCTCTGCAGACATCTCCTACTCTTATCCAGATCTCCTTTCTCTGGGAACGGACCCTTGTGTGCAGGGATATGAGTCCTGCAAATCATGTTAGCAGTATGTAACACATTCCTGAGACACAGTTAATTAGATGAGCAGAGATACTTAACTGCAGCTATGCCAATCATCTCCCTCCTAAGAATTTAGAATTGGGCTGCTCGGTTGAACAGAGAAAATGTTTAAACTCTGGCCCTGAGAAGTGGCCTCCTTTGTTCATGTACATGCCAAGCAGTGAAATCCGGTGTGCAGAGGGAGAATATTGAAGCAGATACATAGAGCAGAAGCAAAAAAGATACAGCATATCACTTGAATTATTAATGTTTTATACTTTCTTTTATAACATGGCTTAGTGCCAGACTGCCCTTGGATTTGTTCCATGAACTAGCCCTATATAAATATATCCAATAAGTGTTCTTTATTATTTTCTTGAGTTACTTGGAGAGTTTTAACTAAAGTAATGCTTCACGTCCAGATTCCTTCTCTATCACTTGTCTTCAGTCACATGGACCTTGGCAGCACCCCAAATAGTACTACCCCCAATATCACTAGGGCCAACATCCCTCTTCTGACCACAAACTTATGTTCTTCCAACTTGGCTTTTCATCTAATTCCTCTGCCTGTTCATCAATCCCAACTAATTCTCCAGCCCAATGGTACTTCAACCTTCACTCTACCGACAGCACCCTGCTGTGTGTTCACTTCCCTCCTGGTTCAGTGTAAATGGTCTGGGTTTTCACTCCCACCATTTGTCAATAAACTTCCTTGCTGCTTTGACCTTCTCTAGGACCACCTGGAAACCAAACATCATCAGTACAACTTGGAATGAATCCAATTTTCATGTGTTTTTTTTTTTTTTTCTATACCTGCACTTGGACAGCTAATATATATTTGAAAGCTTCTATGCCGGGCATTGTTCCAAGTTTTTTTGCTTACGAAAACTCATTTTATATATGAGGTTAGTACTATTAGTAATATTTTATGGAGAAATAAACTGAGGCACAAAAGAAGCAGCAGCTTCCCAAGGTCACGCAGCAAGAAAGAGGCAGAGCCAGGACTCAAGACCCAGGCAATCTGATTGTACAGAATCTGCTCTTAGTTCATCATCCTTCACAGAAAACATATAAACACCATTTTATAGACATTCTCTCAATGTCCCACTAACAAGTCTAAAAGGAGGTATGTGTCCCCACTCTTTCCGACACTCCTCCGTTCTTCCAATTAGAATAATCCCTCTATTTATCTCTGGATTGCCGTTCCCTACCCCCCATTGCCTCAGAAGTCTTACTGTGGTTATTATACTCTCTCTCCTCTGCTTCGAGACCCTAACATTATGATTTCTGGGGAATCTCCTCTTCTTACATTCCAAAAAAATTTTTTAACTTATTTTGCTATTATATTTTTAGCAGCCAAGAGATATTTCTTGGTCCGGTTACTTCTTTCTTAGTTTTACCTTTTTCTTGTTTAAGGTGCACAAAAACTTGTCTCTCGAAGGACATTAATTATAACATTTTGATGATTACTTTGTTTTCTCCATAATTATCTCTGTGTCATCCATGATCCTTTCATCTCTGTTTATTTTGATCTGCCTTTCATGATGGAGATTTCTAAAGCATGTTGTTTGCTCTCTTCATTTTCAGAGCGCTGATGTCCTAATGGAATCACTGTTTGGGGGAAGGGCAATCTGAACTTTGGGGACTCCAAAATATATTGGGTTAGTTCAAGTTTGACATCTGTTATGGGTTGAATTGTAGTCCCCCAGAATTCATATGTTGGAGTCCTAACCCTCATTTCTTTGCAATGTGAATTTAATTGGAAATAGGGTTGTTACAGATGTAATTAAGATAAGGTCTTGCTGGCGTAGGGTGGGTCCCTAATCCAATGTGACTGGTGTCCTTATAAAAAGGGGAAATTTGGACACACACCCACACATGCACACACCCACACATGGAGAATATTGTGTGAAGATTAAGGCAGACATTGAGGTCATGCAGTAGAAGCGAAGGAATGCCAAACATTATAGGCAAAACACTAAAAGTTAGGAGAGAGGTGTTGAATAGATTTTCCTTCACAGCCCTCTGAAGAAACCAACTCTGCTGACACTTTGATCTTGGACTTCTAGTCTCCAGAACTCTGAGATGATAAAATTAAGTTGTTTAAGCCATCCAGTCTGTGGTATTTTGTCACCCAGTCCTAGCAAATGAATACAACAACTCTTTTAAGTGCCCTCCAGGAGAGTGTTTCTAGCTTCTGCCATTTAACGGGCAAGGTGAAGAATATCATCTGGGATGCCCACTCTTCAGTATGTAAACTTCCACTTAATTCCTTTGTTTTTGGTCCTGTACTTCACCACCTACACATCCAAACACACACACACACACACACACACACACACACCCCTCCTGTTGTGTCAGGTGTCCTGAGCCTTTTTGGTTTAATTTCTTCAGAGAAAAAGTCCTCTGGATTGCTGTGTGGAACGACGCTTCTGGCTTTGCTGACTGGGCAGTAGATCAGCAATCCCAGGTGCTCTATACACAGATCTTCAAAATCCGTCTCTTCCTCTGTCTACCATTTACTTCCTGTGGTACATGATGTCTCTAAGATCTGAAGCTCTATGGAGGGTCTTGAGTCATTCTGGGGTACTGAAACTTCAGCCATGTTGGTATCTCCCTCTATAAGAGCCTAGTTTCTAAATTTATGTGCTCCATAAGTGACTTACCATCTCTCTATCTGCTTTCTGGCTTCTAAAAGAGTGTTATACACTGAATTCTACTCCTGAAACCAATATTGCACTCTATGTTAACTAACTAAAATTTAAATAAAAATTTTTTTAAAAGTGTGTTACAGTCTCATTCTCATCACTGTAATACATAACCTATCTTAATCCCCTTATTTTCATTTTAGTTGGTTTTGGTAAGGAGTGGAGATAAGCATGTGTGAACAATTTATCTTCCTTCAACAAAACCCCATTGGCATTTTTTCTAGTTTTATTGAAATATAATTAGCATACAGCACTGCATAAGTTTAAGGTGACCTGATGTATATATTGTGAAATGACCACCACAGTAAGTCTCGTTGACATTCATCATCTCATATAGATGTGTGAGATCCTCACCTCTCTCTTTGAGCTTCTGCTCCTATACCAGCTCCAGTAAAAGTGCCCATATAATGTCCCTTAAGACTTCAATGTCATTAAATCCAATAAACACTATTTGGTTGACTTCTCATTAGCACTGGTCAGATGACCTTCCCCTACTTCTAATTGCAGACATTCTCATTCTCACAACATGCCTTCTACTTCCAAGGCTATGTCGTATCGGGCTCCTTTGGTGGCTGAATCTCCTCTACCTGAACTTTAAATGTCAGGCTTCCCCGGGGGTCTCTCTGAGGCATATTTCTCTTCAGGGCTACTCTCTGCCTGGTGATGCATTCTACTGCAATGGCTCTACCTATTGTCTATTCTCTTATGATTCTTAGAAGTACTTGTCCAGCTCAGACTGAGTCTGGGACCAATTGACCAATCTGTTCAACTACCTATTTGACATCTACTGCCAGATTTCTTATAGGCACATTCAAACTAAATACATGAGTAATAAGAGGAAAGGTAATACACCAGGACCATGATGTGAACAACAGAAAATCAGGAGTGCGTAAAGAAAATGGTCACGGTAATGATCACAAGTGTAGAGGAGACTAAGAGTTCTTGCTGTCAAGGAAGACCGTGGAATAGAGCCCTAAGAGGATAGATTTCTAAAACATGCTATTTTTAAGATCTGGTAAGGATGAACACTTGGAGATTGGTATTAGGTGAGATCAATTTGGAAAGAAGAGTGGGGTTTCAGCAAAACTGTGATGTGCTAGCGTAGAGGCATTTAGTGAAGGTCTTTGGGCAACAGAGAGGTCAAGTAATAGTATGTGGGACGGAGCCAGTTACTAGCCTTTTCCTGTATTCACAGTTTGCCTGATGTTGGTCCTGATTATAGATTTAACTATTATTATGCTATTCATGAATAAAATATATATGTTTTCAAATCATTCAGTGTTATCAACTAGCTCTCAAGTTCCATCCGTGCAGGGATCCAGACAGGACTCGATGTGATTATATACCCTTTAGACCATAGTTCAACTCCACCAGCTAGATCCCCACAACTCATGAATGGGATAAAGATGTAGAGCAAGGTCACTGGGAGCTGTGACTTCTGTGATATCTGAGCACATGTTTCTTGTTCTTCTTGGAATTTGTAGTTTTCCTCACTGGTGATGAGGGAAAAATTTTCCATAAAAATATGAGTAACTGGTGCCAACATTACTTTCCCACCTGTGTTGCTGTGATGGAATGAACCACACTGGTTTGTCACAACCAACTTGCCATCTCTCCGGCGAGAAGTCTCATGCCAGGGTTAATAGGTTGAGCCTCTTGTTTTCTTCCCCCATAGTTCTGACCCCAAAAGGGTGTAAAGGGCTCGTCCAGAGCCACCAGTCAGATAACACTGCTCTGTAATTCTTTCATTCCGATGGTTCTTCTGTTTTGTTTCCTATGCCTCATCTTTGAACTAGTTTTTGAGATTCTCTTTATTTGACATGGACATTCAGTTTCACAGGCAGATCAGGCCCTGCCTTTTTCCAAGGAACTGTCTTTCTCCTGTGCCTTCTCTCCTGCCACATCTCCCTGAGTTTAGCCAGCAAGTTCAGCTTGATTATGTTTCTCTTTAGAGCTATCACTGTCCATCCTTAAGCTAATTTTGAGAAACCGAATTCATTTTATGTTCCCAATTTAAAGATGAGAAAACTGACACTCAGACTAGTTCAGTTCTTTTAACACATGCATAAAGCTAGCTAAATGAGCTATAAAATGCTTAGCAGACAAATTATACTTCTTACTACTTCCACATCACCACCTGGCCAAATCACGCTCTTTCATCCAGCTTATTCTAGTAGGCTTTTAATTGGTCCCCCCACGGTTTATTATTCATTCTCACATAACATCTCAGGTGATGGGGTTTTTTTTTTGTTTCTTTTTTTGTTTGTTTAAATTCAATTAGCCAAAATATAGTACATCAGGTGATATTTTTAAAACATAGATTTAATTATGTCATCCCGCAGCTCAAGTCCTCCAGTAGTTTCCTGTCTCACTGAGAATCAAAACCAAAGTCCTGACCATGCCCTAGAGAGTTCTATCTGATCTGGCCCTCTATTACCTCTCTCAGGCGACCTGAAATTATTTTCCCTTTACTCACCTGCCCCTGCCACATTGGCTCTCCTCCTGTTCATAGAGGGCACCGTGCATGCAGCTGCCTCAAGGCCTTTGCGCTGCTCTTCTCCACCTACACAGCCCCCACTCCACCCCACGTAGTTGCCTGGCTAACTTCTTCACCTCCTTGAGGTCCTCAGATCACCTTGCAGCTTGCCTGTCCACCCCGTTTTAAATCGTAACCCTCCCATGACTCCATGAACTGCCCAACCTCCTCCCTATTGCATTTGCCTCCACAATACTTTTTACTATTTGGTATACTCCATGTTTTAGTTATTTTGTTTCTTGTCTCTCTCCTCATCTCTCTCTCTCTCTCTCTCTCTCTCTCACACACACACACACACACACACACACACCATTGTAAGCTATCACAGCAGGGATTTGTGTCTGGTTTTCTGCTGTATTCCCAGTGAATAGAAGACTGCCTGGATACCTGTTCCATATGTAATGCTCAGTAAATATTTATTGAATATGGTAGAGCTTAATAAATATCTGGTAATTTTACTATTGCTACTGGTGTTTGGCCACGGTACTGTTTCTATTTGCATTAGCTGGGACAAGCACCCTGTTCTTCAAATGTCATATGTCAGTGATCTTCTTACTCATCCAGAAATACTGTGGGTGAGAAGATAAAGACAGAATAAATTATAACAGCAGAAATAAATAAATAGAAATAAAAAGGACCCCAGTGTAAGAGCTGATACGTTTTCCTCAAATGTGCGCTGAAAATATGAAGGATGCTGCGCAACTGCTAAAATATGTTCCATATCCTCCCACATTATCTTCCAAGGTGCCATGGAGGCCAGTGATGCAAATAATGATTCAGGTGTTGTTATCTGAGAATGAGCATTACATGCTTCAAGGTGCATGAATGTTGTGTACATGCTAAGCGTATTTGGGGGAAGGCATTTCTTAAATCAACAGAAGCTATCAGGGTGGAAAAGTTTATAACTTCTTTCCTTAAAAGGAACTATGGAGCATTTTCCTGGCATGGACTGAAGGGCACTAAATATACATTTTCATCGTAGCCCAAAAAATGGAAATAACTCCCAAAGTCCCTTTCCTTAATTTTGAAGATTAGATCATTCCCCTGAAGATGGTCACATTAGAATTTCCCCTAAAGACACCTACTGCCAGCTAAAAGCAGTATTTTTAGCCACAGGCCTACTGTATTTTTGGTTTATGAGCCATGTGAGACAGATGCTAACCTCCTGTCCCCCCGTCACAACATGCAGAGCGTATGGAGGCCCCTGGATTGGAATCAGTGTCCTCACACTACCTGGAGGAGCTTTGTAGGATTAGTCAGCCCCCATGCACCTTTGTTTTCCCATCTGTAAACGACTATCACTGCATCCTCCTCATATGCTTGTTGTGAGGATTAGGGAGATGATGTGTGTAAAGTTCCTGGCACAGAGCCTGGAAGATAGCAGGTGCTTGAGAAATGTTAATTTCCTTTCAGTTCTAGATGTCCCAAACCGTGAGGCCCTTGCTCAGGCTCGTTCATTGGATCACCTAATCCATGTTAAATATGTTACCCCTTACTGATAATAGAAAACATTCTTCCTGAAAACTGTGCTGTGCCAAAACAAGTGACATAATTAGTAGTAACATGACATCTAAGATGCATCATAGAAGCTTTAAAGCATAGAAGACATAAGCAGCTGACTGACAGCTTCACCTCGGTAAACCCAGATCAGAGTAAAACAGATTTTATAAATGCTGTTAAGAGATTATTAAACGGGGTGCCCGGGTGGCTCAGTCAGTTAGGTGTCCGACTCGGTTTCAGCTCCATCCTCAGAGGGGAGTCTGCTCCCTCTCCCTCTGCCCCTGACCCTGCTTGTGCCCTCCCCCCCAAATAAATAAATATTTAAAAAACTAAATAAAATAGACAGCATATGTGACCGATATTGCCAGTGCCCTGCCCTTATCTTTGCAGCCCCTATGATTCCTGCGCATTCCTACTGCCGACAACAGCAGCACTGCATGAAACCTCCCTCTTGCTTCAGCAGCACGCTTGGCTTGAGGGCAGAGGAGGTCAGAAATGCTGGGGAGGTAGAGCCCCTAGGAACAGCCGTAAATGAAAGCTAGACAAGAGTTGGAGAATAAATACGTCAGCTTCCTCCCCCTTGGAGTTACGGTAGGTCCAAGACTGTCTCGCAGTGCTCCCAGGTGGATTGAACCTCAGTTTTCCATGGAGGTAGACTGTTAACGTGTCTTTACTTGGCTTCCTTCCTGTCCTCTCTCACTTCCCATTTCATTACCAATTCTGCCTGGAATTACTTCCAAAATAAAGTACTGAAGTACACAAAGCCTTCTTTTGGAGTCGCTTCTGGGAGAATCCAGCCTAAGAGATTTGATGCCCAGTAGCCTCAGGATGCAGGCCCTCTAGGCGACATTCTTGAATTGGATCACTCACTGGCCAACTGACAGCAAGGGCCCCTCAGCTGATTTGTGTAGTGGAATTCCTGACATGAGATAGGAGCAAGATTATTAGGAATCTTACCTGTGGTAAGTTGGGTTGGGGTACAAATGGAAGTCAGCGTACATGCTTCTGCAATAGTCTATCTCGCCTTTGAAAGACACGGGAGGGTTGGTAATTGCAATCACCGCAGAGTTGGTAGGCTGCTATTATTAGCCAAAAGGTCACTGAAGTACCGGATCGTATGGTGTTTCTTTTTTGAATTTTTTGAGGAACTTCCACACTGTTTTGAATAGTGGCTGCACCAGTTTGCATTCCCACCAACCGTGCATGAGTGTTCCTTTTTTGCCACATCCTGACCAACACTTGTTATCTCTTATCTTTTTGATTCTAGCCATTCTGTGTAAGGTGATATCTCATTGTGGTTTTGATTTGCATTTCCCTGATGATGAATGAAGTTGAGCATCGTTACATGTGTCTGTCGGCCATTTGTATGTCTTCTTTGGAAAACCGTTCAGGTCTTCTGCCCATTTTTAATTGGATTATTTGGGTTTGGTTTTGTTTTTTTTTTTTTTTTTTGGTGTTGAGTTGTAGAAGTTTTTTATACAATATATTTTATATATTTTGTATATTAACCTCTTATCAGATATATCATTTGCAAATATCTGCTCCCATTCAGTAAGTTGCCTTGTCATTTTGCTTATGATTTCCTTCACTATGCAGAAGTTTTGTATTTTTGTATAGTCCCAATAGTTTATTTTTGCTTTTGTTTCCCTTGCCTGAGGAGACATATCTAGAAAAATATTACTAACGCTGATATCAAAGAAATTACTACCTATATTTTCTTCTAGGAGTTTTATGGTTTCAGGTCTTAAATTTAGGTCTTTAATCCATTTTGAGTTTATTTTTGTGTATGGTGTAAGAAAGTGGTCTGGTTTCCCTTCTGGGTATTTACCTAAAGAAAATGAAAACACTAATTCAAAAAGATATATGCACCCTTATGCTTATTGCCATTATTTACAATAGCCAAGATATGGAAGCAACCCAAGTGCCCATTAATAGATGAGTAAAGAAGATGTGATATATATATATATATATATATATATATATATATATATATATACACAGTGGAATATTACGCAGCCATAAAAAAGAATGAAATTTTACCACTTGCAACAACATGGATGGATATACAAGGTATAACGCTAAATAAGTCAGTCAGAGAAAGACAAATACCATATGATTTCACTCATATGTGAAATTTAAGAAACAAAACAGACAAATAAAGAAAAAAAGAGACAAATAAAAAACCAGACTCTTAAGTATAGAGAACAAACTGATGGTTGCCAGAGGGGAGGGTGGGAGATGGGTGAAATAGATAGAGGGAATTAAGAGGTACAAACTTCCATTACAAAATAAAAAATCACAGAGATGAAAAGTACAGCATAGGGAATGTAATCAATAAGATTGTAATAAGGTTGTTTGGTGATGGCACTTACCATGATGAGCACTGGATAATGTGTAAAATTGTTGAATCACCATGTCATACACCTGAAACTAATATAACACTGTATGTTAATTATTCTTCAATTAAAAAATGAAGAGTGCCTAAGATACATAACATTTAAAAAAATCACTGAAGGAGGGCGCCTGGGTGGCTCAGTTGGTTAAGTGACTGCCTTCGGCTCAGGTCATGATCCTGGAGTCCCGGGATCGAGTCCCACATCGGGCTCCTTGCTCGGCGGGGAGTCTGCTTCTCCCTCTGCCCTTCCCCCATCTCATGCTCTCTCTCTAATAAATAAATAAATAAATCTTAAAAAAATCACTGAAGGAAGAAAATAAGACAACTATCAAAGGAGATTCTCATTACCTGCAGGCAGAGAGAAGGATGTGCTGAAAATGGGCCCAAGCTTTGTTTCTAAGTGTTGTGTTAGCAAAGAAGCTGGATTCGTAGCCCTGACAAGTCTCCTACCCTAACGTCAGAAACTTGACAGGAAAGGAAGAAGGCCCTGAGTCTTAGGACGTGGGAATTTGGGGTAGGGGAAGAGGAGATGAGCTTGAAGTAATTGAAATACAGATGACCCTGAATCTGGCCAAGATAAGTGGCTCCTTTCTCCTTATAACAAGGCTGCTCGGAGAGTCCTAAAATGCCTCATCTGAGCAGATATTTCACAAAATTGCCATGGTCCTCTTCCAGATCTACCCCTACCGTGCCACTGTTTTATACCACAGTCTCTCAACAATGACATTTTGAACAGAATAATTCTTTGTTGGGGAGGGGCGTGTTGTCCTGGGCATGGTTTAGCAGCATCTTGGCCTCCACCCGCTAAGATGCTGGTAATGCCCTGATGGTGCAAACTAGAAACATTTCCAGACTTGGCCAGATACCCCTGGTGGGGGCGGCTGCAAAATCACTAGTAAGCTCAAGCAGAAAAATAGTAGTATCTGTGCTGTGGGATGAAAAGGATTATTTATTTACAGAAATGAAAGGGAAGCAGGAGGCTGAGTCAGAGAGAGAAGATGTAAGGAAGGAAACAAATCAGATAGAAAAGATTCTATCCAGCTAGCTTTGAAACTGGAAAAGGGGGCCACAAGCTGAGAAACAAGCATGTTTTTCATAAAGTGGATAAAGGCAAGGAAACGAGTTCTCCCCTAGAGCCTCCAAAAGTAATGCAGCCTGGAGGACACATTTTATTTAGACTCTTGAGCTCTAGAACTGTGAGATACTAAATTTGTGATTTGTTATAGCAGAAATAGGAAGCTAATACACTTGACTAGGGAGGATGTCATGTGAATCCAGATAAAGAAGAGTTAACTGTGTGAAAGCACATGCTCATGACTGGAGATTTAATCCTGGAAAGGATGCCTATAGCTGATCCTAATTTCCTGCTAAATGGTTTCTTGAAGCTTGGTAACAATGGCGATCTTCAGTGAAGAAGTGGGGGAGACTGGGACTGTCCTGGTGGAAAACTGAGAGAAGGGGATCAACATGTACAAAGAATACTGTGACGAACACGGGACTGCAGGTACCTCTTCAAGATCCTGATTTTAATTCCTTTGGATATATGCCCAGAAGTGGGATTGCTGAGTCATATGGTAGTTCTGTTTTTAATTTTTTTAGGACCTTTCATACCGATTTCTGTAGGAGCTGCCCCATTTTACATTCTCACCTACAGTGTACAAGGATTTCAATTTCTCCACACAGTCACCAATACTGTATTTTTTATACTGGCCATCCTAACATATGGGAGGTGGTATCTCATTGTGGTTTTTAGTCTCATTTCCCTGATGACTGATGATATTGAGCACCTTTTCATAGACCTCTTGGCCATTATATGTCTTCTTTGAAGAAATGTCTATTCAGTTATTTTGCCTATTTTTTATTTGGGTTACTTGTGGTTTTTTTGCTGTTGAGTTATAAGAGTTTCTTTTTTTTTAAATTTTGTTTATTTGAGAGAGAGAGTACACAAGGGAGAGGCAGAGGCAGAAGCAGACTCCCCACTGAGCAGGGAGCCCAATGCGGGGCTTGATCCCAGGACCCTGGGATCACGACCCAAGCTGAAGGCAGACGCTTAACCAACTGAGCCACCCAGGTACCCCGAGTTATAACAGTTTCTCATGTATTTTAGACATCCCCTTATCAGATACAGAGTCTGCGAATATTTTCTCCTTTTCTGTAGGTTGCCTTATCATTCTCTTAATTGTTTCCTTTGCTGTGCAGAAGCTTTTTATTTTGCACAATAGCTAACATATGGAAACAAACTAAATGTCTATTGATAGATGAACAGGCAAAGAAAATGTGGTTTAAACATACAATAGGCTATTATTCAGTCTTCAAGAAGGAAATCCTTCAGTATGTGACAACATGGATAAACCTTAAGGACATTATGCTAAGTGAAATAAGCCAGTCACAGAAGGACAAATACTGCATGATTCCACTTATATGAGGTATCTAAAATGGTCAAATTCATGAAAAGGGAATGGTGATTACAAGGGGCGGGGGTGAAGGAAGATGGAGAATTGTTCATTGGGTATAAAGTTTTAGTTATGGGTGAATAAGTTCTAGAGATCTGCAGAACAACATAGTACATATATTGAACAATACATATATCGTACATTTCAAAATTTATTAAGATGGTTAAACTTAACTTCCTGCTAAGTTTCTACCCCAATAAAAAAAAAAAGTGCAAGGAAGCAGTCATTTTAAAAAATCCATTTAATCCATACAGTCCATGACTGATTCGTTTTCCCCAGAAAAGCCCAAAGAATGCTCCTTCATTACTTTAGTAACACACTAGTGAGGGGGGCCCCAGAAACACTAATGGACTCAGTGAAGGTTGCCCTTCATAGACAAAGATAATGATAGATGATGTTCTGGAACTGGGCTTTTTAATGTCAATGGAGATGATAGGACTCTGAAATAACAAAGGCCAGGGGGTTGCACTTAGCCATCTGGGGCAAGCAAGGTAAATGTAACTATCATAGTGGGCCAGTAAAATCTAAATGACAGCCAGTGGCCTTGTTGTGTGGTTATGGCAGTTCTACCACAGTGTTCCTGGGGGATAGGAACTATAGATAGATGGTCAGCCAGGGAGGGTATTACTTGATTAATACAACCCAAAAAGATCAAGATCAGGCAAGCAGATCTTTGATGTGAGCTGCCACAAAGGAAAAATCTCATCCCTCATGCAGTTTCCAGACCTGAGTTAGTTCTTCAACACAGAGCATTCAACTGAAGAGCAGGCCAGTTCCCCTTGAAAGAGGACCCTGCAATTTCATAAGTGATTCCTAGTGATTCCTCCAGTTATTTCCCAGTGTGACCCAAAGCTACTTATCATTAACTGCCACTGAGGACAGATGCATGTTTACCGATGAAATGTTTTGAGAGTTGTCGTATAACGGATAGTAGCTGTTGTCAATATCAGAATGCCATCACAGCCCTCACTTAGTGGAGGGACATATAGAGGTCAGGTGATTAAGGGAGTTTGGGTCCAGGTTTATCTCACAGTAGGTCGAATCCGCTGTGTACATACGCCTATTCTATGGTCAGTTTCTCAGATCCTGAAATAAGATCTACTTGCCACCTGGTTGAAGGCTTACCAGGTTCTGGATCCATGAAGTCAGATCAGTTATGATAGTAAAGGCCAAGTGGAAGCCCCTGAAGCTCTTCCCCATCCCAACAAGGTAGAAAGTTAAAAGCAATGCAGCATCCTAGGTTGGCCCCAGTGACTTAAATGATGGAAGTGTTCCCATCATTCCCAGAATGCACCACTGCGGCCGCTGCAGAAACCACATCTGTCAGTTGAAATCTTTACCAACACCACAGGGACTCATTCATTTGGAATGCCTGCACTCATAGTCTTACTCCGGGGCTGTGTTAACTCTCCTGGTCTCTGTCACATCACGGTCCAAAGGATCACCTTGATCATCTTAGATATTGATTATCTTGATATTCCAAAAATCAGCATGCTGGTCTACTTTAAGAATGATATTCAGTCAATTAGACTGCTAAACAGGAAACTGCACGTACTCTGTATGACTTCACAAGTAAAATACATGTGAAACAGAGGGTAGGTAGGTGTTCAACTCTGCAGAGATTCAGAGGCCCACTACATCAGTAAGTTTTTAGGGGACAGCGTTCTGGGTCGTTCTAGGACCCCCCTAAGTTAAAGGACATGATTTCACCCTGTGCCTCCTACTTGCTATTGTTAAGGAAGAGACTCCATATTTCCATGTGTGGTAGGCCTTTTAGATTTGGAGACAGCCCATACACACTTGGGAATATTGCTTTAACTAGATGACTGCTACTGGTTTTTTTCTTTTCATAAGTTGTAGCTAGCTTGTAGCAAGAATCAGTGACAAGCCAGAGTGAACAGGTTAAGAAAAAGAGTAGGTCTAAGTAGTACAGGAGTGGATTGTAGGTAAGACATGTGCCCTTTGCAGTCTGTATCCCTTTGCACGCTGAGAGCTTTCGATGGCAAGGACCTTGACTGTCCTTGGGCTCTCTCTGGTGGCAGGCAGAAGGGCCTGCAAGTCAGTGTGCCTATAAAAGCTGGACAACTGACAGGACAGGCTGGACATGACTGTCCTAGCTCTTCACCTCTTAGGTGGAACAACTCTTAGGCTTAGTCTACACTATCTATGTCCGGGAGGGAGTCTAGGTTGCCCACAAGGCAAACATGCTCACTTATGCATCCTGATTTGATTTTTTCCTCTTGCCTACCTTATTCCCCACTCCACTCATGGTGTCCCAGAGATCATGTCATAAGCAACACGCACTCAAATCTTTATCTACTTTCTAGGTTTTCTAACCTGAAGCAACACCTAGCATTTGGACTAACTCTAAGCGTTTTTGCTTAGATGAGTTAATTAAGTTCCCTGTTTCCATCAACCTTTTGAGCCTCTCTCCTTTCACTGGAAACTAAAGAGTTCTGCCTTTTCCAGAGGCTCCAGTCAGGTAGTTTTATGCTTATTTTTAAAGAACATGCTTTATTTGTACAATTTTGGAGACCAGCATTATATCTCTTAACCAATACTGATTATGATACAGATTTTTGCAGTGTATCTTCCTTGTAGCCAGGAATTGTGGCACTGCTTTATTTGTGACTTTCACAACTCTTTAAACAGGATCCATGTCCCCTTTTGACTCATTTTCTAACAATTTCCTATTGTTTTGCTCTGCCTTTTAAGAATTAGCATCCCCCAGGTTCTTGTCTTTGATTTTCTCATATTCCTCATTATAATAAAAAAATATTAAAAACTACCACATTTATCTCTCTCACACTCTATGGTTTCAACTTTCACCTTCTTACTTCTCACCCCCAGTTTATCTTCTGAGCTTCACACTAAATACCCACAAGACAACTTGTGGGCTAAATCTCAGTAACCTAAACTAAGCTAACTCCAAAACTGATCATTCACCATTTCCATCCCTCCCCTACCAAAACTTGTTAACTTGTTACTTCTAAATAAGTGATTTTGCCAACCATGGAAGCCCTGGCACTGGAAAAACTCCTCACTCCCCTTCTGTTTCTCCCTTTCTGCCCTCCTTTCCTTAATTCCCCTTCTCTTGCCCTTTCTCCACCATCCATTCAACAACTGAGCATGATTTTTTACCTGTTACCAAAATTACATCCATAAAAGCAGCAGAAGAAAGGCAGAGGGGCCAAACAAAATACTTTGTCCTAATTACTCATTAGGAATAGAGCTATGAATTAAGTCCAACCTTTCAGGGCTAATGAGAATCAATTCAGAAGTTAAAATACCTATAAGAGTTATGTATCTCAAGTATCTTCCCCTCTGTTGTTTTTCATATGTAATTAGTCAAATTATGTTAATTTTAACACTTCAATATTTCTCACTTCCACTGACTTCCTCCCCTCTTTTTTGGCCATTTGCATTGGCCACCTGAGGGCTCTGTCAGTCCTGCTGAGGTTACTGCAGCCTGAACACCCCACTCCCTCTATCCCAGCCTCTACGCTGTTGCTTGAATGCTGGTTCCTAAAAACCAAAATTGGATTCTGTTTCTTCCTATTTAAATCCTTCTAGGTTATGGTTGTCTTGAATATAAGTATCTTGACCGTATTAAGCCTTTCACCACGTGATACCTATATTCCTCCCGGTCTCAATCCCAGCAGCTCCCATGCAACAGTTCCCCAGACTTAACTGGTTTCTGGGTATCAACTCAGGCATCACCTCCTCTTGGAAGCCTTCCGTGACTCTCCAAAACTGACTTTGTGAGGTGCTCCCATTTCCGTCCCCATAACATTTTGTGCAGGTTCATTATGGCAAATCCTCACTTTATTATATATTCCTATTTGATACTAAGGCCCTGAGGGCAAGCACTGGGGCTTATTCAACTTTGATTTCCTAAGGTTAAGCAAAGTGCCTGGTATGCAGCAGACTTTTAATAAATGCTTATTGAAAAAATAAATGAGTGAATGAGTAGTCCAGCATCACATGTGGCATTGTTTCTCTCCATAGGATTGAGGGTCTATAGTAGAAATCCTGAATATTTATTTGTTTTCTCAAATGGCCCATAAAGATGCGCCAAAGGGTCCCAGAACCACTACCCCTCTGGGTATGGGAGGAGAATAGGGCAGCTCAGTCTTCTAATGGAGTCTGAGTGATGAAAGGTCATCTATAGAACAGTGTAATACACTTCTTTGGAGCAAAGCCTTGTGGCATATTTTCAAAGACTTAGCAATGCATTATGTATTGTCAATAATATCCAGACTGCAGCCAAAGAGGTTTGCATGCGACTAGAGCACAAGGTCACAGGAGAGTTTATGGTGCTTGTAACTGAACAGCATAAAGTCAATCTTAAGTTCAATGAAGGAAATAACACCACTGACAGCATCACTTTCCGATATGAGACAAATAAATTGCTTTTATGATTAGAGACATGTAACAGAAGTGTCCAATCTCTATTCACTTCCAGGACTGAGGACAGCTCTCATCTAACCCTACCCTTCAGGGCCAAGCAGGTTATCATAAGACAGTATGACACCATCACCAGCTTCTTTCTACAGTCCGTCCCTGCAGTTAGTTCAACCCAAAAGTGTGTGTGTGCGCACACAAAGAAGAGCTATGTGTTATTGTACCTCTGCCTGACCCAGGCTCAGTGGTAGACTCTTAACAACACAGGGTCTTCCTGCCTTTGAGCTCATACTCCTTTGCACTATCTTCTCTTTCTCTGCGCAGCACTCTTTGTCAAGATCAAATATCAATTCCTTTTTGAAGACATCCAGTCCATCTTGTTTAAAATGAGTCACTCCTCCCTCCATACCCCTGTGGCCCTTTGAACAAAACACATATATCAAAGTTATTCTAATTATTTGTTTACCTCTTCCATTTTTTTCACCTGATGGTAAACTCCTTAAGGACAGAGAATATGAGTTGCTCTGTTTCACGTCTCAGTGCACAGACTGATGCCTGGCATCTATGGTACCCAAGATATGTTGTTGAATGAATCAATCATGAGAGTGCAACTCTAGCTTTCCCATTCTTCTTTTTAGAATACAACTTTAAGAACAGATAAATAATTCTGCCCAGACATCTACGTGACTATAATTGCAGCATCATTCATACCTGGGAAGAGAAAATATAGCTTATATGGTCTGTCCAAGAGGTTAGAACCTTATGTCCCCAGTAGGAGTCCTTTCCAGCCAGCCTGGCACACTGCCCTGCATACATCAAATGCTAATCCCTACCATGATTACTTGATTTACGCCATCTAGAGGGCTCTTCTTCCCCTTCTGTGCATAACCAGCACCTACCCATCTTGCAAGATCCAGCAGAAATCTCACTTTTTCCATAAATTCTCCCAAGTCTCTCCCTGATTTATCTCTTCATTCAAGGACTGGGGCCATGGCTATGCCTAGCACCTGACCTGAAGTTCTCTCTCTCTTATCTGCACACCTCCTGGATTTATATTCTCTACAACACTCAGCACTTGTAAATCCTTTCCTATATTGCTTTTCAATTATTTTTTCCATCCTATCTCCCAAGCCCCCTGAAAGATATAGGGCATTTCAGTGTTTCCCTTTTATAGCATTCAGTAGATATGGATCATTTATATGGCAACTGTAAACTTTGCCAAGTGCTATGTGACTTTGTAAGGAACTGATTAATTTCCTAAATATGGCTAAATTTGGGAACCTTGATTACAAATATGATATCAGAATAAAATCAAATTTCTCAGAACTTAGTATGGAATAACAATTTTAAGGGAAAAAAGTTAAGCCCTTGGCTACCTGACAAATTAGGGAAAGAAATTTTCTTTCCTTAGGCCCAAAATAATTTAAATAAGTACAAAATTATTGTAAACCCAACACATTTATAGCAATTTATTTGATGATCCCTATAAAAGAAGCTTATATTCAGGGACACTGAGAAATTCAAAATCTACCTGTAGCAATGTGACAGAAAAGTTTTACAAGTAAATGTCTACACAGACATGCACAACTAAACAAAACTGTACCTCTCAGAATTCCTTTAACAGTTGAACAATATGTGTCCTAATCTCAATATCTAACACAGAACTGCATTAGTAAACGCATAAAAATGTATGGAACTTACAATACATGATACCATATAACCCACTGTACTAATTTATTGGAGCACTAACTTACATAATTTACTTTGTCTTTCAAAGAGAAGGTGGAAAGCACAGGAAAAATTGTAAGGGTATTGTGTTGGGTCTTGTCAGTCGTAACAATTTTGGAAAAATATTTTGTTAAAAAGGAACTTAACTCAGTTTCCTGATTGCTTCCCAGTACCGGAATGTCTGCTGTTAGGTAAATGTGGACAATTTGCTTTATTTTTCTTTCTTATTAAGATATATCAAGTCTTTGGAGATGTAACTTGGCAGTTCTGTTCAGTCATGATTATGTAAAGTGTCTTTAGACTTCAGGAGGAGAAAGGAAAGAAATTGCATTTATTTATCATGCATTGTGACCCAGGGATCGTGCTTGATATTTAACCCTTATTATCTCTTGTGCTGTCTTGTTGATAATCTGTGTACAATCAAGAATCAAGAATATGTGCTTTGAGGCCATTCATATTTTTGGTAGTATAGTGGATAGTATATGTAGTATACAATAGGCTAGTTGACTCTAGAGAGAAGAGTACCTGATTCAAATCACAACTGTACCATTCACTGTTTGTATGACTTCCCTGTGCCTGTTTCCTAACCAGTAAAATAATAACATTAAGACTTCTACCTTATAGGTGTGTTTTGAAGGTTAAATTGTGTTCTATAATTTGTAAATCTCTTAGAATAAGGCCATAGCAAGTGGAAGGGCTCTATAAATTTAGCTGGCTTTAAAACGAATTATGTAATGACTTATTTCCTGTCCCGGATGCAGTTTTTGTTTATAGACGCTCCTACGGCGTCAGTCATGAAATCATGATTGCAGAATCACCGACTGGAAGCGAAACAATAAGCTGAATTCACCTTAACATTCATTCCTCAATAATTTTATTTAGTACTTCAGAGACGGATGATTAAGGGTTAACCAAATGATATTATACATAAATTTAAGCGGTTTTATTTAGCAAACAACCGTTTTCATAAGTTACAGGCACTGCTGTGCTAGTAAGCTATCTCTCTGGGGCGGGGGAAGCTTTGGTTTTTTTTTTTAGTGTTGGCAGATTTCTGTGGTGTAAATTCTCTCACGATTGTGGGAGAAGCTAACTATGCTTTAACACTAACACAATTCCTGGATATTTGATATTTGGTTCTCATAAGCTGTCATGAGCCAGCCCTACAGACCACTGGTAGAGGTGTATTATCTACCTTTATTCTTCTAACCAGACTCCCGCCAGTGACAGGGGCAGAACATTATTTTTGTCTTCTAGTTGCTTTTCCATTTATGAGCTATTTCGGTTCTGTGTGACCGGAGCCTTTTGACTGCCTATGTATTTACACAATCTCCAGCCATTATGTCACAGAGGATTTTAATGTGCTAACTGCCAAGAGAGCCCCAAACAGCAGGGTGTAACAGAAAGGTCACCACCCTGTAGTGTCCAGGCTGAATTCAGCTTTCAGAGCAGTTTTGCTTGATCAGTCAACAGCTTTCTGAAATGCTGAATTAATTAGCAGCATCTACAAATTAAGAGATTTCACATAAAAACATAAATTCTCAGTTTGTCTTGTGAAATTTGAAGATCTGACAACACCAAGCCCACATCCCCATGCAGCAGAATCTCCCTAGAACTAAATGGACAAAGCACCCTTTCCATGAAGCGTACTCTCTCCCGTTCGCTGTGTCCTCCACCCCTCATGCCTCACACCCTAACCAATTTTGCTCTTTTCTCTTGCCTACCTGCCCTGTCCCCCAAATTTTGAGTTGGGATCTGTGGCGTAATGTGTTTTAAAAAAAAAATGCTTGGGAGTTAGACAAGCCCGGGAAGTAGTCCAGGCTCACACTAACGTGTGAACATAAGCAGCAGTGGATCGAGCCTGAGTCTGGTTCTTTCTCTGAGACGTGGAAATAGAAATGAAAATTCCCTTCTGGGGTTATGAGGAGGACCAACTGTGATAGCACATGCAAACACTCACCCGGCACCCAGCACAGAAGAGGGGCTACAAGGCTGTCCGTCCTTCTGCCGCTTCCCCAAGCCGATCTTGACTCGCATCCCTTCATATTTTGTCCGTATCACTTTTAATGAGCTCAGTTTCTCCTGTGCTGTGCTCACTGAGGGGAGCTCACTCTCACACAAGGCGTCTTTATTTCTTTTTCTCTACCATTTCCTTTGTTCCAAGTTGTATTTTCTTTGTACAAGTGCTGCTTGTCTCGGGAATGTCAATTACCTCCCTGGTAATTTTTCACCCTGGTCATGCCAATCATCTGAACTGTGCAGGCCACAGGTACATCTGCCGGATCTGACCCCTTGTCTCCTCTGTCCATGCACAAGGAAAGAAACAGGGAGACAGCCCTGTGCTTTAGATTGGAAATAACTATTTACTGACCAGTTCCACAACCCTCTTCCCGCTCCACAGAAAACAAAGTACAGGCTTCTAGTTGTAAGATACATGAGGTCTGAGAACCGAATGTATATATGTATATGACTATAGTTGATAATACTATATTATAGAATTGAAATTTGCTAAGAGAGTAGAACTTAAATGTTCTCAGCAAAAAGAAAGAAAGGAAAGAAAGAAAGAAAGAAAGAAAGAAAGAAAGAAAGAAAGAAAGAAAGAAAGAAAGAAAGAAAAAGAAAGAAAGAAAAAGAAAGAAAGAAAAAGAAAAGTAAATATGTGAGGTGATGGGTGTGTTAATTAACTTGGGGGGAATCCTTCCACAATGGATACATATATCAAATCATCATATTGTACACTTTAAATGTCTTATGATTCTATTTGTCGATTATATCTCAACAAAGCTTGGGGGTGGGAGGTGGGGGGACAAAGGAACTTTGTCCTGAATGTATGCCCTATTCTTTCAGTTTGAAACTTTTTCCTGCCTATTGGATGAGGTAAAAATTGCCACAAATCTAACCAACCGCTGACTCTGTTCCTACTTCTGATGGCTCTACTGAGGAGTGTTTTTATCACTTTGTCACTTTTACTTTGATAACTCCTTCCTTCCCAGCACATCCATGCTACCAGCAATTTAACTAAATGAAAGTGCTTGAAGTTTTTGTTAATAATAATGGTACTATAACATAATAAAATAAAAAGAAACTAAAAAAAATAATGGTAATAATAATAGCAATGACTCCCTTTTTTAATATCACCCATCCAGCAGGAGAGTGATCTTCTAAGTTATCAAGTCTGATATTGTCACTCCCCTGCTTGAAACACTTCAGGGATTTATTTGTCCTTAGGATAAATCTTAGATGCCATGACATGGCTCTATGAGATGAACTGGGTATACAAGCCAGGAATGAGCCGGACATAGGCCCTGCCTTCAGGGAGTTTAACATCCAGCGGCAGAGACAGTAAAATAATAAAAACACAAGTAGCTTTATAATAATAATTTTGGTAAGTTCTGTGAAGGAATTTTCATAAATATCTATTTAAGTAAATTTATAGCTGTTATTTATATTTTGAAAGTTGCTGTTACAAGGTTCTGGTTAGGAAGGGAGAGGAAGGTGCAAAGTTTTAATTAATAGCAGTTTCCTTCAATAAGAAAACAGTGTTTTCTAAATGCTGTATGTGCATATTCTCTCATCAAATGTTTATAACTGTCCTTTATTCTTGTGCAAATATTGGTTGACCCGATATGCCAGGCACGGTGTGAGGACATGATGTTACAGAGAGGACTAAGACAGAAGAGAGAGAGAAAACTCGTAACAACACAAGAAGAACAGATGGTAAAATTACAATTAAAATAATTACTGTAAAGGAACAGTTGAGGCCAGTACGAGGGATACTACATGGACTAATTAGGGGTTAGAAAATATTTAGGCTAAGCCCTAAAAGAAGAATAGGATTTAAAGAAGAGATAACAGATTCAGAAAGAGGAAGGGAGGACACAGTATAAAGCTAAGATGCCTAGCATGTTAATCTGAATTGAGATTAAAAAAAAACAAAAACTGGAAGATAGAAAGATTTAGTGAGCAGATTATCTCCATTTTACCGATGAAGAAACTGAGGCTGGGGAAAATTAACCTGTCCCGTGTCACTTATCCATAAAATGATAAATCAAATAAATCTTATCGCCAGATCTGCTCCTGAAATGCAGTGCCACGCGGCCTCCTTGTGTTCTGTCCACAAAGTAGAAGTGTGTATTTAAGTCAGGAATCCTACCTTTATTTTATTATATACTTAAAAGAGCATGTCCTTATTACTTTTAATAACTAAATATAGAATTTTAATTATAAAATAGTTTTACACATTAAAAGCTACATAGCCATTGAAAAACAATGATCCACATGATAGAGTATGAAGATTTGTTAATTGCATAATTAACTCTATTGATCTAAAGATCCAAATCACTTAATTACTTAAATCTTATAGTTTAGCAGTCTCTATTGACCAAAATAGTTGCAAGATTGCCAAATTCCTACTCTGTTTCAAACTCCAGGTAGAGGGTTTTTCAGGGTCTTGTTTTGTTTTGTGGTTGGTTGGTCATTTCAGTATAAAAAAATAATTCTGTTTTTTGACAATATTTGTAAGAGGGCCATGTCTCCAAATCTTATATTGCAATAGAAAGACAGATGCAAAATACAGGTGATGAAATGTCTCTTTCCTGGAAGAATGGAGTGTTTCAAGGATCTAGGTAGAAAAACTGCCAAATCAAGCTGGATTACCATTTTCATTGAACCTCCACATCTCAGGATTGGACAGGATAAAAAAGGGATTCGTGTCTAGCCCACTTTAATATGCTTAAGTCACCTGTCAACATTCACTCCTGGTGGTTATCTGGCATATAAATGAAAATCTCTAGTGATGAGATACTCACCTCTCAAAACTTGGTCCATTCACTCTTCAGAAAACTTGGATGGAAAATTCTTCCTCATCTCGAACCACAGTCCCTTTCCCATGGCTCAAGTGTACTAATCTCAGCTGTCCTATTTGAGGCATGCAGAGCAAGTCTGGTTCCTCTTCAATGTAACTCACCCATCGGATGTTATTATGCATCTGTTAAAATGTCTCTTTATTCACAAAAGCAGAATGACCATTGTGTTACACTTGAATTTTGCCTGCTACCAGTCAGAGTGAGTGAGGCTGTCTTTCTGATTCTCTATCTCTGCAGAAATGAGTAACTGCTATTATCAAGGGTTCTACGCTTTCCAAGGCTGTTTATCCCAGTTGTTGTCCTGTTAGTTCCTCTCCATCTTCCTTGCTGGGCTGACCCATTCAGGTTCCAACAAGCAGTCATCACAGGAAACAGTTGTAACTTCTCTGAGCACGTTCCTATTTCATTTGCGTTCCTCTAGAGATAATGGCTCACTATGAATTCAACAGTTAATTATGTAGGTTTTTCTAAGTTTTTTTTTATTACAAAATTGAAAAAGAACAACACTTGCTTAAATTAAAAAAAGAGAACCTATTGGCTCAAATTAGGGAAAAGTTCAAGGGAAAACCTTTCTTCAGGCCCAATAGGACACAAGGATGCTGGCAATGAAGTCAGGGATGTGCCTGTCACACCTGAGTCTGCATTGGCTTCAATCCCGGGCTGCGGCTCTCTTCTACATTCTACCAGCATCGCAGAACTGTAGGAAGAGAGCAATCATTTTCTTGTTCTTTTAGCAAAATTCTTGAATTGACATTGACTTCTTGGTTTGCTCACACGTCTACTTGTAACTCCAAAACTGGGTCTTCGGGTTATTCTATTCCTTTTGGTGAGGCCTAAGTCATGGGCCCATTCCAGGAAGTAGCATCAGTCCCATCAAACTGCATGGACTAAAAGCTAATGATAACGAGTTCTCTTATACCAGAAAAAATGATAACCCACTCTATGACGGGAAGAGCCATAGTGACAGTTCTCGTACGCCCTGTGATTGGACAGAGGCAGAAAAGTATCTTTTGGAGCGTTGGAAAGATTCCATATAACTTACACATGGCCCTTAGAGTTACTTTAAGTTAAAAGAAAGCTAGTTTGAATTTGTCCAATATTTAAATCTTTTTACTTCACCAGCATATACCCTGTACCTAGTATAGTGCTTTGGCCATAATTGATGCTCAGAAAATATTTGTAAAAATGTTACTGACATTTTAAACACACATAACTATATGACACCACAGAATGGATAATTTTTTTTCTAATGTAAGCATTATAATCAGGACCTAAATGTGAATTCTGAATGAGTCCAAATACACATCACCAAAGTATAAGACCTCGAAGAGGTAAGTGCCATTCAGTGTGCAAAGAAATTTACATAGATCATTTATTTAAAATAAGTAAGGGAGATATAAGGGGGTCTTGGGAAAAATAAAAGGAAAATTATATACAGGATCATGGAAAAACAGGGAAGGAAGGTGTGTATCAGTAAAATTCCCTAACTATGAATAATACATTTAATTATTAAAACTGAAAGCAGAGTAAACATTTTGTTTACTTTGATTTAACACTTTCCCCCCTTTTATCTCAAACTAGAAGATGAAAATAGACAGGTTCATTGTAATTTTCTAAACAGTCAGTTTCGCTTCTTGATCACAGCATAGATTTTTCACGGGTTCACAGCAAGGCAGGGGATTTGTTGATCCAATGAAAACAATTTCCATGGGTTTTAAAAATTAATTTAATGATAGCTTTCCCTTCAACATTAAAATTTATGAAATTCATTTGCAAATGAAACTAAAAGTTACACTTCTCATCGTGGCTGAGAAATTAGTAGAATATAAAGAGAAAATTCAATAATCATTTACAAATGTATAATTTGAATCATGCAAATTACATTCCAGTGATGGATACAATGAACAAACAAGTAAGCAAACCAATAAGGTAATTTAAAATTATAAGTCTTATCTAAGAAGCAAAAAATGGGCTGATACAGAGAATAATAAAGCATGGTTAGGGTCAGTCTCTCTGAAAAGGTAATATTTTAACTAAAACAAAAATGATGGGAAGGGGCATTCCATACAAAGAATGGGAGGAAAGGTATCCCAGGCAGAGAGAATAACACATGCAGAAACTCCAAGGTGAAATGATATTTGCAAATATAATGAACTATAAAAAGCCCTACTGTGGCAGGTGTCTAAAGTAAAGGGTTTCATGTGCAAAATAGAGTTCAAATCATGCAAGACATAGTAAAGAATTGAAGTTTAAGTTTAATTAAGTACAAACAATAAGATGCATCAGAGGATTTAGAGGAATGATATGATTCAATTGCATATATATTTATATAAATAGTAAATTGAAATCATCATATATATGCTATAGGAACCCACTATCCTCATCATTAAATAGTAACCCTAATTCTCCCACATCCTTTGCTCAGAATAATAAAAATACTTTAACCATTGTAAAAACTCTCTAGATGCCCCCCAATAGAAAATAGATAGGAGCAACTTCTGGAACTGGTAAAGGGAATAATCTCAAAGTTCCTCTTTATAACTTCCCATCCATGGACCCCCTTACTCTGCTTATTAGCTATAAATGTCCAGCTGTCTTTGTTGTGTTTGGAGTTGAGCTCTTCCATACTGAACAGTCTAATCTCTCTCCTACTGCAGTAGTCTGAATAAAATCTGTCTTGCCATTTTTAACAGGTGTCCAGTGCAAAAATTTTCTTTTACAAATTGTAACTTGCAGAAAGATTCTGCCTATATCTACCCATAAAAAAGATCAAGTGAATGTATCTAAAATATTTACTTGGAGCAAAACACAATGTAACAATACTATACGTCAGGAACCATCCACAGAGGAAGGGGAGGAAACTTATGTGTTGTATCTTTAGCTATACTATACTCATATATTTAACTACTGCTATTTCCCCTGTATATATATATATAGAAAAACCATTTAATGTTGTAGAACACTAAAAAATTCACTTTTTATATGCCCTACTAAACAATCTTAAGTATTTTAAATTGCATAAACATATGTTCAAAATTATTTTCTATAATAGAAGGATGGAAGAGCCCATAATAGATAAGCTTAGTTTTTTTCTCCCAAGTTTTTATTTAGATTCCAGTTAGTTAACATATAATGTAATATTAGTTTCAGATGCAGACTATAGTGATTCAACACTTACATCACCCAGTGCTCATCACAAGTGCCCTCCTTAATCCCCATCACCTATTTAACCTATCCTCCCCCGCCTCTGGTGACTATCAGCTTGTTCTCAATAGTTAAGAGTCTGTTTCTTGGCTCTCCTCTCTTTTCTCCCCCATGATCGCCAAAACCCATTGTTTCCTGTGTTGTTAATCTTAGCCATTCTGACTGGTATGAGGTGATACGTCATTGTAGTTTTGATTGTATTTCCCTGATACTGAGAGACGTATGTCTTCTTTGGAAAAATGTCTATTCAGGTCTTCTGCCCATTTTTTAACTGGATTATTTGGGTTTTGTTGGGTGTTGAATTTTATAAGTTCTTTATATATTTTGGATACTAACCCTTTATCAGATGTGTCATTTGCAAATATCTTCTCCCATTCCTTAGGTTGCCTTTTAGTTTTGTTGATTATTTCCTTCGCTTTGCAGCTTTTTATTTTGATGAAGTCCCAGTAGTTTATTTTTGCTTTTGTTTCCCCTGTCTCAGGAGACATATCTAGTAAGAAGTTGTGTAAGCTTAGTTTAAAAATAAAATTTAAATGTTCAGGAGTTCTTGTTAGGAATGTCAACATGCCTCTTCTCCACAGTGTTGCTTAGAAGAGCAGGGTATCCTTCTGGAACAATATATGATTGCTTACAACTTCTCCAGTTTCTTTTGTTAATTATTAATGTTTAAAACTCATTTTATTCTGATATCAAAAAGTTATAAAAGAGTAATGTATCACAAGTATTCAAACTACTATGAAATGTAAAAAAATAGAAAGGAAACATCCTCCTTAATTGCATCCCACAGAAATAACTACTGTTAACAGTATATGCATTATTTTCCAGGTCTTTCTCAGTCTCTCTTCATTGATATTTTTAATTTGCGTGTATGAGAAATATAAGTTTATGCTGAGAATGTTATTCTATGATTTCATTTTCATTTAACAAGATAGTCAACATGTATTGGACATCTTTCCATGGCATATGAATCTACTACATTCCATTTAAGAACATAGAAATCTGCTCTTAAACTAGCGTTCATAAAGTCGTATGGCCACTATATACTATATAAACTGAGTCTCTTTCAAGATTTCACTAAATTTCTATTAATCTTTCTATTAATGGAAAAGTTATCAAGGAACACAGGAGAAAAAATGACCATAATGTCTAACAACTGAGGAAGGTAAGAAACAAACCCTAGCTAGAGTCACTCACCACGGTGCAGGTAAGAGTGAAATTACAGCGTGAATTTAGAGGACTCCCACAGGAAAGACTCTCTAGTCACACAGCTGCGGCCTATAACATGGTTTCGTTGTTAACAAAAAGTATATTGCTAATAATGGAGTAGTCGTATCGAAAGCTAGTTTTGGAGAAGACAATTGTTAAAGAAAAAGTCTGTCATCCCAGTCATGCCAGGGTTCTGTGGGTTATAGAAATAGACTCTGTCAGGATTGTAGCTCAGGAAATGGAGTGTAACAGGTCAAGTACTGTATCAATTTGGGGCAGGCCACTAGACAGAAGTGCTCCTAGCATGGGTCAGTGCCCCAGCCGAAATGAAAAAGAATATAAATAGATCCAATTAAAAGCAATCCCCTTTTGGAGGTCACGTTGGCCTTAAAATAAGACAGGCAAGCAGATCTGCCTATTTTGTAGCTAAGGTTTGAGGGGGGCAAAGAACACCTCTCTATAGCCTTCCAGGGCTAGAAGTGGAATGAATAGCTAGGAATAAAATAAAGTTCCATAATCACAAATAGATTATCTAAGGAGATTTGTGTCAGCTACTTGGATGTGCAATCCAATTTCTGTTGCGGAAGTGTGACCTTAGGAAGTTAACTGTTATTATAACTCATCTTGGCTAAGCTTCCTTAAGCATTAAAAACCACAGAGTTAAAAGAATTTTTTAGACAATTTGGGAAAAAGACCATTTGAGGCAAATGTTTTTTCCTTTTTTTCTAAATTGCCAGATTGACAGAATATATTAAATGAATTTACAACACGGGTCCAAATTTCTCAAATATTTATTGAACACTCTGGGTTCAGAAACCTGTGCTATGTGCACTTTCCCTCATCTAACTGAGTCAACAACTATGTGAGAGGGATACTATGGAGACTGTTGCTCAGAGTTAAGAAGTAACTTACCAAAAATCATTGTTAGTGAGGAGAGCCCTATTTGAACCAAATTCTCCATACACCACTGTTGTAAAATCGCTAAATGTTCTTCTTCTCTTATCAGAAGTGGGTTCTGCAACATGTGATGTCTGGTTATACACAGTGACCCAGGACATTTTTCTTACAGCAGGATCCACCAGTAACAAGCCCATGGGGCTGCTCACAGGAAACCAGGGTTCCAGCCCTGGGACTCCCCTTAGCTGTGTTATCCAGGTCAACTCAACTGGCTTTGGTTTCCTACAAAATAAGTGGACTGGTGAAAAAACTAAAGTCTTTTCTAACTCCCAAATGCAAACTTTAGTGGTTGTTAGTATCAATCATGTGAGTTTTGATCCGGATTTGGTAAAATGTGTTGTGAGAACCCAATGAGTAAGAAGGCACTATATTAAACATGTTTCAAAAATTAAACAATTTATCTTCCCAGTAATCCTATGGACTAGATATTATTGTTCCTATTTTACATATTTTTTATTCTGGTTTGAATCTCAGAGAGTGTAGAAAAATAAGCTTTCACTGACTGTAAATGGCACAAACCATAATTTATATCTAGGTATTCTGATGACAAGCTCAGTACCTCTATCACTACCACCCAGCTGTCTCTTGGTCATGGTAGATGAATTTAATTTATTTATATCTGCTCCATTACCTCAAAACTCTCATCTCAGGACCGTTGTCGAGGTTGGGGTTCCAGGAAAACAATGTGGAAAAATTCAACAGTAGCAAGGTTTTTTAGAAAGTTGCAATGATGGTTTCCTTCACTGTGTAGGAGCTTTTTTATTTTGATGAAGTCCCAATAGTTTATTTTTGTTTTTATTTCTCTTGCCTCAGGAGACATATCTAAAGGAACGTGGTGGGGTGGGGGGCAGCAAAAGAGGCAAACCAAGAAACATATTTAATTATAGAGAGCTGATGGTTACCAGAGGGGAGGTGGGTGGGGGGATGGGTGAAATAGGGATTAAGGAGTGCACTTGTGATGAGCACCTGGTGGTGAAGGTGTTGAATCATTAAAGTCTACACCTGAAACTAATATTACATGATACGTTAACTAGAATTTAAATAAAAACTTGAAAAAGGGGAAAAAAGGAAAGTTGAAATAAAACCAAAACATATAACCCTGACTGTAAGTTGCTCACAACTTTAATCAGCCCGAGCCATTCACAGGAAGAGAGTCTGTTATTACATTTGTATTCCTAAAACTAAAAACCAGAAATAAAATCTGGCTACGAGAAGGGAATGCGATGGCAGCATTTGTGGCCCTAGGATTTGAGAGAGTTTCTCAAAGCAGCTTTTATATTTCATGCTTTATTCTATTTCCAAGGTCTGTTCTTACACAAGTTGCAGCTGGGACTGAAAGACCGGAAGAGAACACACATACAAGCATCCTTTATTAGTGCCTTCTTCCTTTGAAAACATCTAGATTTCTACATTCTAGTTCTTTTTGCCCTTATGCGAAGACTTAATTTTTTTCCAGTTTTACTGAGATAAACCTGACATATAACATTGTATTAGTTCAAGTTGTACAACATAAGGATTTGATACATGTTTATATTGTGAAATGATTAGAGTAAGTTCAGTTAACATCAGTTGCCTCACTTTGTTAGTCTTTTTTCTGAGAGAGGAGTTTTGAGGTCTAGTCTCTTAGTAATTTTTAAATATGCAGTAGAGTATTGTTAACCAGAGTCATCATACTTTACATTACATCCCCAGAACTTATCTTATAACTGGAAGTTTGTACCTTTTGACTAGCCTCACTCATTTTGCACCCCCTGCCTCTGGCAACTGTAAATATGGTCTCTGTATGTATTAGCTCATGTTTTTTTTTAGATTACACAAGTCAGTGAAATTATACAGTAAATTTTTTCTTTCTCTGACTTACTTCACCTCCAGGTCCATCCACGTTGTTGCAAATGTCAGGGTTTCCTTATCACTTATGGTTGAGTAATACTCCATTGTACATATATTTAGATATGGTGCTAAAAGGTTAAAATCTACCAAAACAGATTGGACCATATTCTAGAAAATGCATTAATTTCCATTTTTGCTTGGTTCAGTAATAATAGGGACTATTAAATTACCTACATGGCAGTTGGTACTCAGGACTGTTGGATAACTGGTGTCACCATTCACATTGAACAATATCGGGAAGATGCAGAAATGAGTATACACACCTGTCAAATCAAATGATCCCTTTTATATTGCCATAATTTGTGATAGCATAGATGGAAATTTGTTAACCAGATATGGTACTATGTAATTTATGCTACTTTTTTTTAAAAAAAGTAATAGTGTAGGGAAAATGGTGAATTTTTGTCTTTTAAGAAGGTAGCATATTGGTGGTGCTTTAAATAAATTTTTTTAAAGATTTTATTTATCTGACAGAGAGAGAACGAGAGAGGGAACACAAGCAGGGGGAGTGGGAGAGGGAGAAGCAGGCTTCCTGCTGAGTAGGGAGCCTGATGCGGGGCTCGATCCCAGGACCCTGGGATCATGACCTGAGCCGACTGAGCCACCCAGGTGCCCCAAAATAAATTTTTGTGCCTAAAGATTTTCCATGCACTTTGTGACCATCCGAGCCATATAGTCTCTACATATTTCCTTCAGTTTTTATTGGTTTATTTAAAATGGTACTCCTTATAAAATTCATCTGTTTTTATACCCTCTCCTCAAACAGACAAAATTTCCTTAGTTAGAGACTTGAAAAGATTAGTCTAGCTGCTGAATGGATAATGAATTAGGAGATGAGATTGGAAAGAGGAAAAGCAGTCAGAAAATGATAATAACAATTCAGGGCTTAGATAGGCCAAGTGCAGTAGGTTTTAAATGTATCTGAATCGAACAGATAAGGAACCATGAATAAACAAAGTTTGCAGTGATAGACACTTGCCAGGAATGACTCTGAGTTTTATGGTTTCAGGTCCCACATGTTTAAGTCTTTAATCCATTTTTAGTTTATTTTTGCGTATGGTGTAAGTAGTCCAGTTGCATTCTTTTGCAAGTAGCTGTCCAGTTTTCCCAGCACCATTTATTAAAAAGACTAACTTTTTTCCCCTCTGCATATTCTCACCTCCTTTATGGTAGATTGGTTGACTATATAAGTGTGGGTTTATTTCTGGACTCTGTTCTGTTCCATTGATCTGTGTGTCTATTTTGTGCCAGTACCATACTATTTTGATTACTACAGCTTTATAGTATATCTTGAAATCTGGGATTGTGATACCTTCATCTTTGCTCTTCCTCAAGATTGCCTTGGCTATTTGGGGTCTTTCGTATGGTTCCATACAAATTTTAGAATTATTTGTTCTGATTCTGTAAAAGATGCTATTGGTATTTTGGTAGGAATTACATGTTGTGCAGTCTCGTGTGGAATGATAAGAAGAGCAGTTTGGTAGATGGAGGGCAAGATGTATCAAGTTTATTTGTGCATATGAAGTTTGAAGAGCCTATAGGAAATGCTAGTGAAAATGGCAAATATTTGGCTCTAGGAGTGAGGAGTGTAGACCTCAGAACAGATATCTGACTTGGAGAAACCTGGAAGTTGCCACCACAAATGTAAGCAGTGGTATAAACAACTGAGGAGAAAGAGTGTGGGAAGAAAATTTAAGAGGACATTGGCCCAATTCCTTGGGAACTATGCTATGGAGAAATTGGAAAAGGAGTCGAAGTCACCAAAGAAGATGGAGAATAAAAGCCAGAAGAGTACAGAGAACATTAGAAAAGACTATTTCACAGAGGAGTGATTGAATTAAGAATAGTAAGAAAATTCCAAAAAAATATTCATCCTCTTCTGTATTATAGGAGTTATTGGTAACCTTAGCAAGAGAGAAGTGAAATGGAAGGGGCATGCATGTGAAGAAAATGCAAAAAGGTTTGCAAAACTCTTTGCAGAAGGTTGATTATGGAAAAGGGTGGAGAATAGAGTTGTAGTTCTATTTATCAGGATAATTTATGCTAGCAGCTTCTAATAGATAAACCCTAGGGCTTTACACAATAAATGTTTATGTCTCCTTACACAGTGTTCCGTGACCTCCTGTCCCCCATCCTGTGGTTATTCAGTTTGGGACGTGTGGCCTTTAAGTTCACCATGGTGGCAGGGAAAGGATCAATGGAGGAGGTACACCAGCTCTAAGTGTTACATATCATTTCGTGTTACCTAGCACAATCCATGGGCCAGAACTAGTCTTGTGGCCCAGAAAAATTAGAAATTTTAAGGGAGCACTTGAAATAGTTGGTACACACACACACACACACACACTACTTTACCACAAGAATTGAAACAGCATGTGGGGTTAAGGAATATTTTTGTTAATTGTTTTATTTTGTTTTTAAGATGGGAGATACTAGAACACATTATCTGATGAGAAAAGTCAAGGAAAGAGAGAGAAAGAGAAGCAGCAGAGAAGAAAACTTAAGCAGACTAAATTTCATGGGAAGGCAAAAGGGGATAGAATCCAAAACACAGGAACGAACTGGTCTCTGAAATTTTATCTGCTGAGTCACTGTCATAAAAGGAGGCAGTGGAGATTGGTGGAGATATATTTATAGATTCAGTGATGGAAAGATGAAGAAGTACCCATTTGATGAGTTTCTGCTTTTTTATCATAATGTGAAGCAAGGCTATGAGCTAAAACTCAAGAGGCTGGTGCATGATGGGACGGAAGCCCAGGAGATTGAGGAGCGTGATAAAGACATGAAATAGTTTCTATGGAGAATAGAAGTCTTTCACTTGACAGCCTATTTGATTTATTTCCTGCAACTCTCCCCCAGACATTCAGTTCTCTAACCACCCTAAAATATTTAATATAACCCAAATATGCCATGTACTTGCTCAGGTTCCATGAATTTATTCTTGCTTTTTCTCTGCCTCCACGTTTCTCCCCAGCCCCACCTTATCTGCCTTGTAAATCTCCAGTCATCCTTCAGCTCTTGACTCAAGTAGGGGCTTTTTCATGAAGGTTTTTCTGTTCCTTTAGGAAGAGTTGGTCCCTTCCCCTTCCTTCTCCAGTAATCCATGTCCTTCCCATTAGACTGTAACTTTCCTAAGATCGTAAAACCTATACTCTCAGAACCTTGCATAAAATGCAGAGATGCTTATTGTTGCTTGTGGACCAGCTATAGGCATTCAGTAGAGGATAAAGTATACTAAAGATTGTGAATAAAGTTTTTTGCTCTAAAAATCTGATCAAAATCTAAACCTCAATTAAATATTTAAAATATCATTAAAAATAGCAAAACAGGATAGAAATCAGCCCATATTTATTAAGGAAGGATAGCTGTTTTCTGCCATATAAAGAGCCAGTTCCAAGTCAGAAACACTGTAAATAACTAATCAAAACATCTTTTCTGTTGTAATAAAAATAAAATGGCTTAAGCAGTCTAACCTGCTTTCCCCAACTCATTTAGCAATTTCCTTACTGTGTAAACGCCCTTTACAAAATAGACACCAGCTTTGCAGAAGGTATTTTTGAATAATTGAAATATGAAAGCAAAAATTTTAAGGCATGCCATCTGTTTTGTTTTTCTTGGAGCCCAGTGATTTTATCTTCCCTGAGATTCAAACCACCTCACCCTTTATAGCAATTCATTAAACCCTCACTGCAGGAGGAAGGTGAACAAGAGAAACACAGCCATAGGATATGAAAAATATGAAAAATAGCTGCTTCTGCTCTGATTTCTGCATTCAAACCAGCCAGTTAATCTAGGATGTTTCTACCAGTTTGAATGATTCCTTTCAATTCTATAGGCTTTATGGGCAGGACAATTTGGAGCTAATTTCCTATTTGGCAGCTCAGTTTTTACCAGCCTGTACTGACCTGGTTATGTCTTCCATACCATTGCACAAATCCAGTTAAAACCACTACTACCTAGGTAACAAAGTATTGCCCATTTCTCAATATCAAATCAAAAGCAGATTTCCAAAGTTGCCATCACCACCCACACACACCTGCATGTTATCAGGAAGCAAGATATAATTAGTGGAGGAAGCATTTATGCGAAGCTCTCAAATGTGTGAGGCTAAAGGCAAAATTTTAGAGCCTCGTCCTTATCCTTCATTAAATTACAAAATTAAATGTCACCTCAAAAGAAGAGGAAACCCCCTTTCCGTGGGAAATCCTGAAACAAAACTGTGGTCCCGTGGTCACAAATGTTGGTTTCTCAGGTTGCAACAATTCTGCCACCACCTAGCTGTGTCATAGATAGTATCCTTGGATCTTAGTTTCCTCACCTGTGAACTGAGGGCACGAGGTCTCCAGATTTGTAAGATGAGGTTCAGCCCTAAGTTTTAAAAAATACAAAGGCTGCCAGGATAAATTTATGTGTTACTGTGAAACCTGTCTGTATACTTTTCATATTACCCAGTGGTATGAAGCTTGATAGCTGTTCAATAAATGGTGAAGAAGCAAATGAATGCTTAGTACATGCAAGCAGGTATTTGAAAAGATTTCTAAGAGTCCATGGAATGCGAGAAAATAGAAGAAAGGAGAAAGGATAATGGGTGGTGAGAAAAAAGAAGAAAGAAGAAAAAAGAGAAATAAAATATTTACTTTATTTATTATTTTTAATATTTACTTTTATTTAGCATGCTTGCCCACTGCTTCTGATTCACCTACTACTTACTCTTCTTTCTCGGGTACTGTTCCTAAACCAGCAGTGAAAGGAATTATTAAGTATTAAAGTATCTGTTTTAACTACTATTTAGCTTAGCTACCAGCATCAGAAAATCCAAAATAGCAGTGGCTTAACTGAGAAAAAAGATTAGCTCTTGCTCATGTAAATTAGGCACCCCAGAGCTGGTGGTGTAGCTCCGTGACCATCAGTAATGCAGGCTCCCTCTGTTCTTTGCTCTCGTTGTTAAAAGGCAGATTCCACCCTACAGCCAGCCGGGATGGTTGACCCAGCTCAAGCATAGCAGCATGCTAGAGCTATGAGAATGAAAAGGAAGAAAAATGGCGTGTCTTTCCTTGAGAAATATCACTTCCTCTTATGTGCAAAGAACATAGTCACGTGACTGCACAAAGCTACAGAAGAGGCTGAAAAGTTCCGTCTGTTTCTGTTATTACCACTAACATTTGGGGGAGTGTTCGTTACTTTGAAAAAAGAGGAGAATGGATATTGAAGGATGATGTCTTCCACTGGATTTCTGGCAGATGTACAGGATTTTGTTCTGGGCTCAGAGGCAAAACTGTGAAGTACCTTTTGGGAATGCCTAGCTTCCATCTTCTGTGTCTCTCTCATTCTTGTAATGATTGCTTGTTTCCTCCCAGGCTTCCTTAACCTGGACGAAACTAGACAAATAACTCCGCAGTTTTAATCTATTAGATACTCAGTATGGTATCTCTCCAAAGAATGTTTGCATTTTCAAAGAAAATCTCAAGAGGGGAAAACTTAAGCCTAGAAATGAAATACATTTCTGGTCAAATAAAGTCGCATTGAATAAATGTCTCAATGAAGGAAAGAAGAGCTTTGGGAGGCACTCTTCCCTGAGCAGCTCAGATGATACCACTAAGCATCACCTAGTCCATCTGGCAATAGGACCAACCTTGTAGTATATTCATTCTTGTTTTTGCTCAAATAGTTCTTTGCTCCACTACCCTCCCCACCCCACTGGGTCATGGTTTTCTTCTTCCTATGTTCTTATTAAGTATTACAGAATTATATGGTATATAGCAGATTTTTATCTTTATTTTAATACTATCCTTAAATTTTATTTTCTCTATCTAAATGAAGATTATGGGGGCGCCTGGGTGGCTCAGTCGTTAAGCATCTGCCTTCGGCTCAGGTCATGATTCCAGGGTCCTGGGATCAAGCCCCACATCGGGCTCCCTGCTCAGCGGGAAGCCTGCTTCTCCCTCTCCCACTCCCCCTGCTTGTGATCCCTCTCTCGCTATGTCTCTGTCAGATAAATAAATAAAATCTTTGAAAAAAAAATAAATGAAGATTATGGTTTCATGTTACTGAAAACTTCGGGTTAGATGTTTGCCAAAAATATAACTCAAAATCTTAGTAGGTAACTACTTTATGGATGCTAATGTGCTCACATTCCATTAGTATTAAATTTTAATTGAATAACTGCTAATTAAAGCAACAGTAATGAAATAAATGATTATCTATTACTAGAAGACATTCCAACTTGTGAAAGAAATTCAGCCCATAATATACCCCTCTGTGTCCAGCTATTAGAGTACAGGCATTACTTTTGATTCCATATTGTGAGTCACTTACCATTCACTTGGTTTGCTTTATAGTCACTATGGTCTGCTGTAAAATCCAGACTATAAATTAAATAGCTAAAGAGCATGACAGCTCTCCCCTATCTATAAAGTTTTACATGTTTAAAACAATGTAGACTGTTTAAAATCGTGCTAAAGCATCTGGTAGGTGTTCTTTTATTTAAACATGGTATACTTTTATCCTAAATTAAAAGACTAGAAAATTTTAGGATTCTTTTAAAGATATCACAGTTATGTGGGCAATAACTGGCGCATGGTGCCATGACCACCTCGTCTGCCAGAATGCTGATTTGTTCAGGGTGCTCAAGGCAGCTCAAGTCAGACTTGGTCAAAGATAAGGAAAGATGTGCATAAAAATATCTGGAAGACTGATGAATTACAGACCTGTACCCCTGAAACAAATAATACATTATATGTTAATAATAAAAAAATAATAATAAAAATAAATATTAAAAAAATAAAAAATAAATTTAAAAAACTATCTGGGAAACTCTTAAAAGCACAAATTAATGAAAATTCCTGGCATTCAATCCCGTAAAGGCAGAGTGCAGATAGAGTGCAGACATCGTTCTTTTTTTTTCTAGTTACAAGAAAAGCAGGTAATTTTTTTTTTTTTCTAAGTCGGGGGGAGAGAGAAAGCCAGCATGAGTGGGGGTAGGGCAGAGGGAGAGAGAGACTCTTAAGCAGGCTCCACCCAGCACGCCTGGCGCAGGGCTGGACATGGAGCTGGTGGCGGGGCTGATGGTGGGGCTCGGAGCCTGGCTAGACGTGGGACTGGATGCTGGACTGGACGCGGGGCTCATGTGGGGGCACGACCTCACAACCCTAAGATCACAACCTGAGCCGAAATCAAGAGTTGGACGCTTACCTGACGGAGCCACCCACGCACCCCAGAAAAGCAGGTAATTCTAATAGAGGTTGTGGTAGGCGGTTCAGTTGCCATCCTCCACACCATCCTAATCCCTGGAAACTGAGTGTTTACCTTATACAGAAAAAGAAACGTTGCAGATGTAATTATGGCAAAGGACCTTGAGATGGGAAGAAGGGCCTGGATTATCCAGGTGGGCCCAGTCTAATCATACAAATCCTTAAAAGTAGGCAAACCTGTCCCAGCTGTGGTCAGGGAGCCAGGACTAGGGAAGAGAAATGCAATGGGTTTTGAAGATGGAGGAAGAGGGTCGTAAAACAAGAAATGTGGGTGGCCTCGAGAAGCTACAAAAGGCTAGCAACGAGGCTTTTTTTCCTCCTAGACCCTCCAGAGAGGAATGCAGCCCTTCAGACACCCTAATTTTAGCCCAATGAGACCCTTGTTGAACTATAATCAGTTTGTGTTGTTTTAAGCCGTGAAGTGTGTGATTACTTGTTACAGCAATAGAAAACTACACTGAGAACCACACTTTGAATTCCTGTTAAGCATTCAAAAATACTAAAACACAAAATCAAATAACATTTGAGTGGAGAAAGTGTGGCCTATTTCTCAAAAGGGAAAATGTTTTCTTTAGTGTTTGATGATTGTTTCAAATCAGGAGTAGGGGTATTATGATAGAGTTTTAAAGCATATGCAAAACTATTTTTCAATTTTGTCAAAAACAAATAAGGAGGTATGAGGATGAGGAATAAAAACACTGGAGGTTAGAAGGGAATAAGGAGGAAACAAAAAATGAGGGGAAAAAAGGGAGACTTTTGTGCTCTTTATTTGTACTTTTTGTGTACTTTTATTGGGGTAAGCAGCCTGATGAAGGATTTTAATGATTTCATATTACAAACAAATGCAAAGGCCTGACAAGCTAAGAAAAGAATATCATGAAGTGGCCTAATGAATAGCCACAGCTGTTCTACAATGTAGTAGAATTTTTCTGAATATGCCAATGCTATTATGTTTTATGAAGCACATGTGCACCAGTAATTTTTCTTCTGTTCTAAATTTGGCTCACGCTACTCCATTTTCAATCAAAAATGCTTGCATCTGTCGTCTCCAAACATGTTTACTTTTATTTTTTTACTTCTGTAATAAAATCTCTGAGTCTGCCAAATACTATGAATTTCTCAAATCCTGGATTCCAGATAGGTACACTTTAAAACCCAGCAACCCGAGTGAATTTCGTCATCTTCTCTAGCACCGACAACAAACTGTAAATGAGGTGAGCTGTGTCTTGGAATAGTGGAGGGTCTTAGCTTGGAAGAAGCTATGGTGCATCTCATAGCTTGGAAACCCCGAGACTCTATGGAAAACCCCTAAATTGTAAACCCTAGGCTGGAATAATTTGGGGGACATGGAGGTTTGAGTTTCCATATTTCAAAGCCAAAGATGAACTTCAGAAAAAGTGGCAGTTTGAACACATACTAATTAATATGTAGATGCTGTAACTCTGCATCTTGGTAAGAGCAAGGAGTCTTGGTAAGACTGGATCTCAGCTCTGATCTAGCTAAATATGCCACCAATCCCAGGGTTGCTATCTTGGGAAAGCCTTCTTTCTTCCAATGGATTTTTTTCCAGTTGAATACTCTCATTTACCAGAAATAAGTCAGTGCTTACTACCATGTTTATAAAAGTACTTTGCTTCTGCTGACACACTAATCTGCAGGGATCTTAATCTTCCATAAACTTTCCTTCTCTATTAATATTTCTGTCCACCCTTCATACTTGGTTTCTCCTCCATACAACTCGAGTGCCTCCAGGTGTCAATCATCATTATGTCTGATCATTATGATGACAGACAGACCTTCCTTATCACCCAGAGTTGCCCCTCCTGTGTTTTAAACTCCCAGTAGGCACTAATTAAGGAAGTAAGGAGCAAGGTAGGATTCAAAGGAAGCCTCTAGTCCAGTTATCTTTACAGTATGGCCCAAGAATTTTTGCAAAAAGCAGTCAGATTTGGATTAAAAGAAATCTTTTAAGGCAGTCAATGAAGATAGAGGAAAGAAATTAAAATGATCATCCTTTTGAACGGAACTAAGCATGAGCAAAAGGGATTTCTTAATAGGGTGGACAGTGCTTTTTCTGCGTTGAGGCTGAAACTCAAGCACAGAGATTTGCAAGAAACGGGTGATGCTGCTGCTGACAGTGCGTGCCGGCTTTCCTTATGTAGCCCCTGCAAGAGGTAGAGGAATGAACAGTAAGTGGATCAGACACTTACATATAAAAACACAACCATACAAGTTCTGAAAGGAATAACAAGGAATGTGGTGGTGGTGATTGTTTTGTAGTGAATGAGCCTTTCTGTGGATTTTACATTTTCATTATAAAAATTTTCAGATATGTAGTGTGGCAGGCAGAATGGTCCCCCAAAGATGTCCACACCCTAAACCCTAGATCGTGTGATATTACTTCACAAGACTAAAGGGACTTTGCAGATATATTGAGGTAATGGAATGTAAGCTAAAGAGATGGCCTTGGGTTATCTAGGTAGACCCAGTCTAATCACAAGAGCCCTTCAAAGCAGAGAACTTTCTCCGGCTGGAGTCTGAATAATGTGGCAGAAAGAGCAGCTGGAGAAACGGAACCTGTGAGAGGGATTTGTTCCACCTCTGCTGAAGGGAGGCCCTGTAGAAAACACGAGAAAGAATGTGGCAGCCTCTGGGAGGAAAGACTGGGCCCAGCAGACAGCCGCAAGGAAACTGGGAACTCAGTTCTACAACCAAGAGGACTGTATTTGGCCAACAACCTAAATGCTCTGGGAAGCAAAATCATTCCCCAAAACGTGGGAAAGGAACTCAACTCTGCTGACTAGTTCAGTTTGATTTTGTGATACTGAAAGTAGAGGTCTCAGTTGAATTACTCCGTACCTGGTCTTCTCACCTACATACTGTGAGATCATAAATTACAGCAGCGATAAAAAACTAATTCATATGAAAAATGAGAAAGTGCACTGAACATCTGTTTACCCACTACTTAGATTCGACGATTTGTAAATGTTTTGTCATATTACTTTATGTTGTGTTTTGCTCATTTAGAAGTGAGTTATAGAAGACACGACTTCATAACTAGATACTTAGAGTCGTGTCCAAAAAAATGATACTCTCCTCTCTAACTACAGTATCATTGTCCCAGTTAACAAAATTGAAAATACAATCAGTTTTGCTCTAATGTTTATTCCGAAAACATGAATTTGTTTCAATACCATTAATATATTAGGGAACAACTTGAACATAACAAAATTTTGAATTTATGGTTTTTGTCAGCAAGCTGCAAATACGGCTTTTCTTTAATTTGGAACAGGATCCAATCACATGACAGATTGTATTTGGTTGCTATGTTTCTTAAATCTTTTATCTGGAAGAGTACATACTTTTTTTAATGCCATTAATTTTTTAATGAGGTCAAGTTGTCTTAATAGAATGTCTTAAATTGTTCCTGGGCTTATCTAAGTATTTCCTCACGAACTAAGCTAACCTCTTCCCTCTCCCTTATGTTTTATGTAAAAAGTTAGAGCTAAAATCTTAATTAGGTAAAATATTTTGGGAAGAACAATTCATAGGTGGTAACTGTACACCAACTTCCCTTCTTCCCTCTCTCCTTTCCTTTCTGTCATCAACTGGGTTTGGGGTTTTTTTTCTCTGTTTCAAATTCTACTGACGAGTGAAGGAAAATGTTTTAATTCTTCCCCTTTAATTACCAATTTTCAGAATAAGGAGTAGGTTTAATAGGAATACATCATTTCTAAGAATGAGACAAAACTCAGTCATTAAAGAAAAGTTTATAAATGAGCCCTAATTTTTTCAAATATATGCATCATAAAATTAGGATAAAATCAAAAGAAAAAATGGGAAAGAAATGTTACTCCTATCATAGATAATGGCTATTTTCTTAAAGAAAAAAATCTCCTATAATTCAGTAGGAAAAATACCAAAACTTGGGCACCTGGGTGGCTAAGCAACTGCCTTTGGCTCAGGTCATGATCCTGGAGTTCCCGGATCGAGTCCCACATCGGGCTCCCTGCTTAGCAGAGAGTCTGCTTCTCCCTCTGACCCTCCCCCCTCTTGTGCTCTCTCTCTCTCTCTCTCTCATTCTCTCTCTCAAATAAATAAATAAAATCTTTAAAAAAAAGAAAAATACCAAAACTTCAATAGAAAAATAAGAAAAACAGCTTTCTCACTATAGAGAAATGCAAATGACTCTTAAACATAATTATGTTCAACATTCACCTCACCCATCCATTTGCCAAAGATCAAAGCTGTACCAATGTACAATGTTTATTAATGTATGATACCTACAGATAAAAATACATGGAATTTGTTTATTTATAAGTAATCTGTATACCCAACATGGGGCTTGAACTCATGACCCTGAGATCAAGAGTCATATGTTCTTCTGACTGAGGTGCCCTGTTAAAAACACATTGAAATTGAAATGTGGATAAACAGGTGTTCTCATGTGTTGCTACTAAAAGTTGAAATTGGTACAAATTTTATTGAAGGCCATTTGGAAATGATTATCATAACTAAAAATCTATATACTCTTAAAACCAACAATTCTCCTTTTTTAAGAATTTAGCCTTTGGATACTCTTCAACAGATTCAAAACTAACTTATTAAAAACAGTATTTCCATTATGTTTTTAATAAGAATTTGGAAAAAAATCTAAATGTCCATTAGTTGGGATTGCTTAAGTATGAACTTGGTGACAGGTTTATAAAGTGGAATACTATGCAATAATAGAAAATAAGGAGGCATAATTCTGTGAAATGATTTTAGACATGTTTTTAAGTGAAAAAGCCACATGTGTAACAGAGTATATGCTAAAACTGCTATTTACTAAAAATGGATGTGCACGTGCTTGTATATATACACCTATATCATATCCTATATAGGCATGTATTTGCTTGTATGTGCATAAGCTATCTACAAAAGTGATAGTCAACTCTTAGGATGAGAATGGTGTGGCTGCGAAAAAATGGTTGGCGAGAAACTTTTACTGTATATTTTTTCGTACTTTAAGAGTGTTCTGCTTTGCAGATACCTATTCAAAAATAAAGTACATATATGTAACTGGGATAAATCACCTAAAGAGTGAACTTAGTAGTGAGGAGAAAATCAAGAACTTTATTCTCTCACAGTTCTGGAGGCTAGAAGTCAGAAGGGCCATGCTCTCACTGAAGACTCTAGGGAAGAGTCTTTTCTAGCTTCTGGTGGCTCCAGATGTTCCTTGGTTTGTGAGGGAATAATTCCAATCTGTGCCTCTGTCTTTATGCTGCCCTCTTTCTGCACATGCCTCTGTGTTTCTCCAAGCTCTCTCCTCTTCTTATAAAGATACCAGTCATTGGCCTTAGGCCACACATCTCCCAAACCTAAGATGACTTCATCTCAAGATGCTTAATCACACCTGGAAAGACCCTTTCTCCAAATAAGGTCCTACTATGTGGTTTCAGGCAGACATGAATTTTGGAGGGGCCACTAATCAAGCCACTCTGCACTCCTACTAGGGGAGCTGAGAAGTATAGCAGCCATGGATTCAGCGATGATTGAGGGAAAGGTAGATTCACCTTATACACTCAAGGCTGTACTTTGGGCAAGACAAGGGGAGAAAAATAGGAATTGAGTATTGGACCTTACTGGCTACACCTTTTTGTCTTCTCCAACCATTTTATACCTTATTGGCTCACACCTTATTGGCTACACCTTTTGGTCTCCTCTGTCCATTTTTTCAAGCTCAACATGTTGGAGAGCCTCAGATCTCCAGTCTCTAACTCTGAGATTTCCCTTTATAATAAGGTTTATATTCAAAATCCCTAAGACACTAACCTCATGTGCCCCTATCTTTGTGCCCAGGCAAGAGCCACAGAGTGTCTCCCACTTGAGTCAAGGGAAAATGGTATGTCCCAGAGCCATGCAGTTTCATGTGGCAGCCTATTTGACAGCACTAGGACAGGCCACTACACACCTCTTCATTCCCAGCATGTCCATTCTCATTCCTTTCCTTCATGCTTTCCCCTCTATCTGGAATTTTTCCAATTTTCCATCGGCCTTATTCCAGTGCATCCTTCGGTTGCCAGCTAAATAGGGCTATCTGAGAGAAGCTTTCTCCACCTACCACAAATTAGGCTGTGTCCCCCATGATACATTCTCAGGGCTTTCCACACTTTTCCATTATCACACTTATTTATTTCCATTAAACTGAATTCCTCATTTATACAACTGTGTATTTAATGAAAGACAGCATACCAAGTTTAAATCTTGACTCTAACTCTCTAGCTTTGTAAGCCTGGACAAATTGCTCCATCTCCCCAGCTTCCTCATCTGTAAAATGGATGAACTGTAGTACATACCTAATGAGGTGGTTGTAGGAATGTGAATTAAAGATATGAATATAGAGGCATGTGAATTAATATACCTGATACATGTCATGGCACATGGTTCAGCCATGGAATGATCCTATGTGGACAGAAAAATACTTGTCAAGCCTACGAGTGACACAACTATAACTTTAGGTTTTATGAGAGCTGGGGCTTCATTTTATAATTGCAGGTGATTTGAGGTACTTTTGCATATTTGGTTACAGTATATGCTTCTTTAAACATGTACGTGGAAGATACCATAGGTTGGCTCTAATACCCAATTCCTACCCTCCCACCCTTGTTTTGCACAAAGTACAGGCTAGAGTGCAGAATATTTGAACTCTAAGCTTTCTAGCATCCAGAAATGACCAGGAGACCATATTCTGGCCAATCACATGTGTGCAGATACCCTTCTCATTTGGGTAGTCTTTGTTTCTGCAACCCCATATTTGTTTAAACATCTACGTGCCTACTTTTCTGTTACTCAAAGCTAAGTGAAATTCTGGTGCACCATTGTTGGGTTGTTTGTTTGTTTGTTTTTTCTGTTTTCAACAATGTAATTACTAATAGGCAAAGAAGTCTATTCCATAGTGCAATGCTTCTTAAACTTCAGTATGCATATAAAGATCTTGGGTTTCTGATTTATTACATTTGGGGTGAGACCCAGTACTCTATTTCTTTTTTCCAGCACTCTATTTCTAACAAAATTCCAGGTGATGTCAGTGCTACTGGTCACTCTGAGTAGTAAGGCTAGAGTGGATGCCTTCCAGCAAGCATTTAGATTTCCACCTTCTACTGTAGAAATGTTGTAATTAAAAATACCAATCTTGATCTTTTTATCAGGGAGAGAAGAATGTGAGAAGGGCATGAGTCCAGCCAAAGAAGTGAACGTGGTTTTTCATGCTTTCCTTGCCCCCAATCTGCTTCTTCGGTGTCCAGAGCTTCTCTGGGTTTCTCTTCTAGACCCTCTAGGTAGGCAAAGTCAGAAAGAGTTTATCAAAATGCACTAGAAGACCAAAAATTGAATCTGAATCCCTCATTCAAACACTGTCTTTCTTGTGAAATGAATTGAGAAACCATGCTTGACAGTCTGGGTGCTGCAGTCCTTGACCACCCATCGGTCACACAATCTGGCCTTCCAGTTTCAAAATGATGATACAGCAGTGCTTTGGTAATGAGATGAAAATGCTTTTCAAAGGAGGCTGCAAAGTGCTGAGTCTCCAACAGATAAATATGAGAATGAGGGATAACGGAATTCATCAAATATTCTTCCACAATAGCCACATTGTTTACATTCAAAACAAATAGCCTCTCCCAAGCCACTTTCTTATACAAACACTATCACAACAACAAAGAAAGATGCACCCCCACCATAATAAAAAGTCTACTTGTTAACGTCACAAGAAGATGTGCTCTGAATTTCTGAGGGAGATTTTTACATTTTGAAAAATCAGTAAGACTGAGGCTGAAACCTTGTCAAAACAAAAGCTTCATCAAAGACCTTGTCAACAGAAGACAGTCTGAGCTCTCCCAAACCTAAGATGACTCCAACTCAAGATGCTTAATCACACCTGCAAAGACCCTTTGAATCCAGTAGTTAAATCCCCCCCGCCTTTTTTTTTTTCTGGAGGTCTTAAAATGCATGACATTCAAATGGAGTCTGCCATAAAGTCCAGCAGTCATTGAGGCTATCTCCACTCTCATTCTTGTGCCAACTCGTTTTAGAAACATCGTGAGCAAATCTATCAAGCATACCTAGTTTTGAGAATTGTAAATCAGACGGGCTGCTCAGTTCACGGGAAATAAAGCCATCATCATAACCCTCTCCCTAGCACCGGGAGATCTGTAACACCCACTGAAAGAGTGAAAGGCTGTTGTGTCTCCTGATAGCTGATAAATGGATATATAGCATGTGTACTAGCAATTATATCTTAAAGTAATAATCTGATAGTCTTTGTGCTTTGATAGTAAACAAAGTAAATGGGATCTTAAACTTGGTAGATGACCAAGACACCCCTAATCTTTCTCTTGACTAAAAGTTAATCAGACTTCTTGACTGTAGGCCCTAACCTCCCTTTTCTTAAAAAATTTACCTTGGAAATATGGGACTGTGAATTCTTTCTCTGCCCCTTTGAGATGTAAATCTTCCTAAAAGCTTCTTACCAGTTTTGCAGCCTAGAGATGTCTTCCTGAAGGATCTGCTGACCTATCTCTTTGAAAACAAATAATTAAGGAAAATAGAACCCCTAGTTCCCAGTCTCTGTAGGAGGCTAGGAGCCTAACTTCTGTGGGTGACTTGTTCCAAGTTGTAAGGCCATTTCCTGTCTGGAGGATAGGAGACAGTTACTTTCAGTGGTGTGATGGGGTGTAAGGGCCAGTTAGCAAACACAGTTAGCAAATGGCCTAAGGGTCCTCCTCCTCCTGCTTTTAAAAGCTCCTATCTTTTGGTTCTACCAGGTTGAGCTCAGACTGTGTTCTGATCTCTCTCCCCTATTGCAGCAATCTGGAATAAAGTCTTCCTTGCATGTTAAACTTTATCCAATGCAATTTTTGCTTTGATGTAGACATTCAGTTATGCAATTTATTACTAAAGAAATATACCCATATTTTTTAACATGTTCACAATGAAGGAAATGTAAAAGGGGGCAATATTCCAAGTAGTACTAACAATCACCACAACAAAAGCGTAAGCCTTCTGGGTGGGAAGAAGGTAACAGTGAATTAATTTGTTAACTAAATCGCACAACAACTATGTTAAGTTGATACCATATTCCAGGTAAAATGTAAGATGTATAAGAAATAGAGGTACAGAGAGGAAAGGCACACTCCCTGTTCACTATCACACACTCAGCTGTTAGGGGAGTCTGGAATGTAAATCAACAATTGTAATTCAGTATGGTAATTGCTTTCAGATGAGTGCATGCACTGAGTCTTTAGAAGGTCAAAGAGGAGCATTTAATTTAGATTGGGGAGGCTTTAGAGAGCAAGTGACATTTTAATTACAACTTGAAGGATCAGTAGGTATTAACCAGGCAGAAAGTTAGAGAGTAGGTGATCTAGGTAGCAGGAACAACATACACAAGCCATGGTAACATGAGAAGGCCTAGTATAATGTGAGATGATGCAGTTAAGTTGGTGGCTGATTCATAAGGTGTGTGTGGAGCCCTTAACTCTTCTTCCCTCACCCCACAGTGCTCTCAATTCAACTTCTAAAACAAAACCTGTTCATTCACTTCTTTCCACTTCTATTCCATTTAAGATAACTTTGAAAAACAGAACACACTTTAAGGATTCCATTTCAGAGGCTTAGATTTGAGTTTCGATGGCTTGAACAGAGTCATAATTCTAGTAAAATGGCTAGTACAGAATTCAGTCACTTCTCGCTACCTCCATCATTCCACCCTGGGCCCAGCAATCCTATTTTTGACCTGCTTTCCAACTAGTCTCCCTGCTATCACTACCAACAAAGTCTTCAACTGCAGCCAGAATGGTCCTTAAGGCCAGTGCAAATCGTGTCACCCTCTTGGTTGAATTTTTGCAGTAGCTTCTCATTGCCCTTAGAATAGAAGCTACACTTTTTTTTTTTTTTTTTTTTTAAGGGGAAGAAGAATACATCTGTTCTACTTCTCTGGTTTCATTAGGGTTTTACCGGAATCTTCTTAGGTTTTTGCTCTATTTCAATAGGCACCCCATGGAACTATTTGTAATTACTGGATCATAAATTGGGAGTAAACTGGGCACAGATAGCCCCTCCCTTTGGGGTCTGTGGACTTGCAGAGAACTTGCCCACCAGTGTGCTCTGTGCCAACCAGAGAAAGGGCCTGGCCTCTGGAGATTTTTGCATGATTGGCTCCTTATTATTTAGGGATGCATCTCAAATGTCACCTGATTATCCTGTCTAAAGTAAACCCTCTATTCCAAGTCTTTCTCTTATATAGAAACCACTGTTATTTTCCTTATAACATCACTCAGTGCCTGCTATTTTCTTCATTTTTTTTTTTCTGTCTCCCTACATGGGAATATAAATCCATAAGAGCAGGAATCTTTTCCTTCTTATGCACTCCTGTCTCTCTAAAGTCCAGAACACCTAACAAAGGTAGACAAATAATTGTTAAATAGCTTGAATCTACAGAAGTAAGGAAAGACTAGATAATGAAAAACAGATGTGCCTTGAGGCCTCAAATTTTATAGCATGAAACCTTTGCCATCTTCAAATAGAGGAGTTTAAAAAATTAAAATTTGACAGCATTATTCAAAATTTCCAAAACTGAATAAAATATAAAAGGAATTGAAATAAACTTTCAAATGGTTTTTATAATGCAGATTAAGAAATAATCAAAATAACTATAGCTGTGCAGAATATATGATGTTTTCTATTGGCTAGTTGAAAAAAATACATCAATAGGCAAGTCAGAACTTGGTTACATCAAAAATGGTCACATTTTTTATCAATTGCCAAATACCTTAATAATGTAAATAATGTAAATTTACAGCTTCCCTATACTTAAGAGCACTTAAGGCTTCTACTCTATGTGGGTAATCTCTAATTTTCATATTCTATTAATCACTTATAAATCTCACATACAAAAAAATGCTGATGCCCCTAGTTGTCTAAATGGAAACATTCGTTTTGTAAATGAATGCAGCTATAACTTGACTATTAATCTCTAACTTCACTGGTGATTTAAAGGACCTGATTTTGAAACAATTGTCTTCCTGTACTATATAAAGACCGTTTTTAATTTCCTGTCAATATCTTCTGGTCACTTGCTGGTGGTTTTAAGATAAGTCTCAGCTAATGCATCTAGCTTGATTTAGAAAATCTAAGGCATCATATATCTGAGGCAAAGATATTGATCTTCTTGAGTGACAGTGTTTAAATTCCCACAGTCCATATTCTCCAAAAGGAGTGTATTAATGGAAGTGAAGATGCTCAAGAATTACAAAGACAAGAGATAATTTCTTCTTGAAACACTTCATAACATTGATTCTAATGCCTTCTCTTATCCAGGAAGCTTGGTAAGACATCTGGGCAACAAGATTATCATTGCTGCTAAGTGACATTTGATTAAGCCAAGTTTCTAAGGCTTATATTTAAAAGTCCTGGATTCTAATGCTTAGAAGTTAATCCTTGTGTTTCTGATACAATTACATTTGCAGGTTTAACCAGGGTTTTTAATACTGTCTCTTCCATGGGTGATTACTTTGAAGGTATTCTGATAGTTTCAGTGATATTTGCAGTTTCTTTCAGATATCTTTAAATAAAGTAATTTGCTATGCTGAAAACCTCTTCCTCTATTTTTATAAAGTTAGGAGGTTATTGCATTCTTTCAGCTATTGATTATTATTGATTTTTCCAATGGCTCTAAAACTTTAATGCACAAACCATTTTCAAAAAACAAAATATCTTAAAGACTGTAGGTATTAAAAATTAATTTTTGAAAGTGACTTAAAATTTATACAAACATAAAACCAGACATAAAATCATATTTCTAGATCTTAACGACTCTAAAACTGAAATAAATGGAAATAGTAAACACTAAAAAAACCCTACAAAACCAATAAAATTATAATTGTATTTACTGCAGTGGATGATGTTATGTCACTGGAATTAAACTGCCAGAGCTGGGGTTTAATAGTTAAAAGATGCAGCCTCAGGCCTAGTTCTGTAATTCTCAGTTTTAACTTAATATTAATTCAGAAAACAGATTTCTGCAAAAATGTGGCTGGTAAAAATACATTAATAATTGTCACTTCTGTTTGCTATTTCAGAAAACTCAGCCACCTCTTACAAATCACAGCCATCAAACATAATGTCAAATACCAATTTTAATAATTGATAACCCTGAAAACCTTCCCACTCAAATTAGCATTACACCGAGTTATAATCCAGTAGCTGATGGAATTAGGAAAATAAGCATTCATTTCCTTTGTACTATCAGAGTTACTAATGAAATATTATAGTAAATCTAATGTGGATAGATAAATTTATAATACCTCTGATCACAACATTTATAAATAGTGTATGAGCACAGGTTCTTAGTATGTGGTCAGCTATCCTTCTTGGTGTCTCATGATTACTCAGTTTCCTACTGATAGTCTCTGAGGCCACATCAATACCTTCTTTCATATAATACATCACAGTGTATTTGGCTTTCCTCTGGGGAAAACATAAACACAAATGTAAATGTAGGCATTGTACTTATATGACAGTCCTCAGTAGTAAATCTTGAACCTCCAAGATCTTGTCCCCACATCCGTGGAATTTTTTACTTTAAATGATTATTCGTTTAACCATAAAAAATATACATAGGTAAAATTAGTAAGAATAGTGTCTGTTTCAAAGGAAAGCCACATCCTTTTCCTATTTTTATTTATTTTTTTAACCTCCTTTTCCCTTTTCTTCCCCAATCCCAGGCCTGGAAGGCGTAGATAAGGAGGGCTCAGCAATGGTAAAATTACTAGCCATCTGCTGTGTACCTGGTGATTTACATAGTTAATTTCCTTTAATCCTTATGCCATCTCTGCAAGTTGGTAAATCAGGACACAGGAGTTCAGAGAGATTATATAATTTGCTTAAACCTACAAACAGTTGTTACAGTCAATCTCCAAGACTAGTTTTTGTTTTGTTTTGTTTTGTTTCCTCTCTCCAAAGCCACGGCTTTTTCTCCTGGAGGTGTAATTCAAAAACCCTGTACCATCAGATTTAAGTGATCATCATGAATTACTAGTTGTTTGGGGTTTCTTTTCCTCAAAAAAGCAAACTCCTTAAGAGGTGCAGTACCATGTTCATTGTGGTGAAAGGAGTCTAGCCGGTGTGGTGACATTTAATTGTCCATTACTACCTTTCTGTGAAGGAGGGAGGGAGGGAGATAGGGAGGGAGGAAGGAAAGGAAGAAATGAGCAAATTTATTTCTGGGCATAAAATCTCCTCTTCAGATAAGCCAAGTTTGGATCATTCTCTCTGCAACTGGAATGAGACCTTACCCTAACTTCCACAAGCCTGGCAACCCCAGAAAATAGGGAAGAGAGGCTTGGACTATCTGCCTTATGGAGCTAATCCTAGAAAATGTACACCTGGTTACAGATACTGTCATTTTATTAGTTACTGAGCATCATGAGCTACAAGTACAGGGTCAAGCTCTGAATGATACCCTGTGCAAACAAAAATGTCTGGTAAGAAAGTTTGATTGGTGCATTTACTCTATTTGCCAGTTTAAAAAGAAAAGGAAAAAATTCCTAATTAAAATTTTAGACAGTGATCTTTCTTATGGACTACTAAAAATGACATGCATATCCTCCCTGAGACCTTCCACTCATTCATTCCTTCATTCATTTATTCAGCTAACTCATTATTGTTATTACTGTTACCTGTTTTCAAAACAGTGCTGGATTCTAAAGAGTGTGCTAAAAACAACTTAGTTAAAATGTGTGTTCTCCTGAGGAGAAAACAGTATCAGAGTAGAGGTAAGAAAATGATAAATCATGCAACAAAAGGGAAAATGCAAGGCAGTATAAAGATAAATGGCAAGTTAATTGGTCCTTACCTTAAATATAATAAGGAATAATAGCTGTCACACCCATTATAATATATAGTGCAGCGAGCAACCACCCAAATTCTTTTTTTCTCCAATTATCCCTCATTTATATCTTTGACAAGAGGAATAATTCTTGTCAAACTGTGTTATCAAAAGGAAGCATGAGAGGTCTACACAAGTGTTCTCAGGTGGGGACTGAAAGTGTCAGCACCCCTAAGCTTCAAGAAGATAGTGACTATAATGAGTTTCCCAAAGATGAGCTCTAAGGGTTTTTATTTATTCTTTATCAGATAAGACTACTGAAATAAAGTAGTTCTCCCCAGAATCTCCTATGACTTAGGAAAAGGAAGGCTAAAGCTCAAATTACCTCACAGTCACTCCTCATTCCCGCCAGGAAAAGGCAAAACATGTTTTAAAGATGACCACTGTATTTTCTCCAAAATAGTTTAAAAATTTCTTTTGCTAAAATGTTCTTAAAAAATGCATGAAACTAGAAAGCAGAACAAAAATGAGATTTTTTTTTTTAGAAGTTGAGTCTCTTTACCTTGATTTCTGACAGAAGCATTATAAAACAGATAAATTTATATTTATATAAAAAGTTCCCACTAATTTGTTTTTACTAAATATTAGATGAGTACTCTAATTCATACTCCAGTACTCCCTGGCAAGCATATTTATAAATGTAAAGTTAAATTCAGAAATCTTGGAAATGTATTTTATTTTAAGCAATTAAAAAAGTTTATTTAAAATTTAAAAAATTGAAATTACTTGAAATCATTTGAATTATTTAAAAATATAAATTATTTGAAATTGAAAAAAGCTCTGTCAAAAAAATGAGTTTCATAGGTGCCTATATTTTTCTGCTATTTTTAGCCCATGAGGGAATGTTAATAAATGAATAAAAGCTGTATCCATTGGTATGTTATTAGAAAAAAGTCTTGTTCTTCCTTTTTTTTTAACATTTTCAATTTACTTTGAAATTGTCTATTAGCATTAATGCAAGATTTCATTATGTCATTTGTAACTAAGCTAACTCATCATTATTAGAATGGTGTAGGGGATTAATACTGCATTAGTTTTCCAGAACATTTTCCTAGCCAAGAGAGATATGGGCCATATTCTTTTGCAGTTTCTTTCAGCTTGTTCCCTGTAGCTTCAGAAAGAATTATACCTTAATGTTTCCTGTAGAAAGGAGACAGGCAGAGAAAAGGCATACACACTTGATCTTAGCCAAAAGGCCGAGAAGCGATGAGAAAAGGCATACAATCCACAATAGAGAAATATACTAGTAAATACCATTATACTAACTCCTTCAGTGAGTACTTAAGTGCCGAGGATGGTGGTAGTCACAGGGAATACAATGATGAGTGAGCAAGACTGATCTTGTATAGACCATTCTAGAACTTCAGACTGGTTGGAAATAGAATATTCTAATATTCCAGATAGGGAACAATTAAAAGCTTACCTTAGCAAGCCCTTTTAGGGAAACAGAAGAAAGGGGCAGGGGGGAGGCTTGACCTAATGGAAGATATCATTAGAAGGCAGTGAGATCAGAGGTTTGAGAGTTGATGAGGAAGGGAACAGGGATGGCTAAAACATGAGGATTAATGTTGTTGAATAAAACAGAAAATTGAATTTTAGGTATAAAATGTGAACTCAGTGAAATTATAGACAGATGTAGCTGTTCAATGAGTTTCCTCAAACCATAAGTCCATGTATTAGCATTATTTAACCTAATCAGGTTGTGTTCCATGGTGTGATAGTCTGTTTTGTTCTTTTGGACATTTGGAATGCAGTATTTCAAAAAGCAGATGTTGTAGGTTTTTGTTTTTTGTTTTTTGTTTGTTTTTGGTTGGTTGGTTGGTTTTTGTAAATGTGTTTTGAAAGAGGAATTTGAAAGATGTAATTTATCAGCTCATCAGGAGAAATAAATTCCAAAAACACAAAAGCATTATGGAAAAAGTAACATTCATTCACTTGATCAGTACTTTTCCTTTGACTGTTCACGTGTTCCAGGCGCTGCTTCTATATCTCATATGTAAGTTGGAGAACCGAAAAGAAAATTTCTCCACTTTGAAGAAGTGTGCATTAAAGTGAAAGAGATAAAAGAATAAACAAATTATTGTATAATGTAATGACAGGTGGAGATCTCTGCCCTGAGGAAAAGTAGAACAGGTGTAAGGAGTATGGAAAGGATGGTGGGCAGTGTGGATGTTATGCATACGGTGAGCAGATAGGTCTGTCAGAGGGAGGGACATTTGAATCAAGACCTGAAGAAAATGAGGAATGAGTGTTATGGGGATCTGGGTGTGGGAGGGCAAAGGAGGGCGCTTCCAGAAAAAGGGAACAGTGAGTGTAAATGCCCGAAGGAGGGAACTTGATGTGTTTGAGAAACAGCAAGGAGAACAGTGGGGCTGTGAGCAAAGATAAAAGTGGAAGGAGAGAAGGACAGGGAGGTCATCACGTAAGGCTTTGTAGGGCATAGTAAAACCTTTTTTAAGCACAAGAGGAACATGATCTGATTTGTGTCTTAAAAGGATCTTGTTCCTATTTTGAGAATAAACTGTAGGACATGATAGAAACAGGAAAAATATGTAAAAGGCAATAATCTAGGTAAGAGATTCGGGACATGAATATGTGGAAACAGTGGAGGTAGTCAAAAGTGATTGGATTCAGAATACAATTTTTGAAAAAGCTCTGGCAGAATTTGCTAATGGATAGGATAAGTGAATTGAGAGTTCATAATGGCACCAAAGTTTGGGGTCTTGGCAACTGGGTTAAGAGATTATGCCATTTACCAAACTGGGAACTATTAAAAGAGAGGTGTAGATATGGTGGGAAACAGGAAAAATGAGATACAGAATTGAACCAAATGTAGGAGAGATGTTCTCATTTAATGCAAAAATAGAAAGTAAAAGCAAGAAAGTGAGAATAATTGAAAGATGAAGGCAGAAGTCTGAAATGAGACTTTAAGAGCAACAATTGATAGAAATTAAAATTTCTTAAAAATTCAATTATTTGATTTATTTTCTTATGTTAATCACCATACATTACATCATTAGTTTCTGATGTAGTGTTCCATGATTCATTGTTTGCATATAACACCCAGTGCTCCATTCAGTACGTGCCCTCTTTAATACCCACCACCAGGCTAACCCATCCTCCCACCCCCCTCCCCTCTAGAACCCTCAGTTTGTTTCTCAGAGTCCATAGTCTCTCATGGTTCATCTCCCCCACTGATTTCACCCCCTTCATTTCTCCCTACTATCTTCTTTTTTTTTTTTTTTTTTTAACATATAATGTATTATTTGTTTCGGAGGTACAGGTCTGTGATTCAGCAGTCTTACACAATTCACAGCACTGACCATGGCACATTATTTGATTTTGTAATTGAATAGTTCTGCTGTTACAGACCAGGAAATATTCTCACATCACTGGTGGACTTTACGTTGCATAGTCATTGTATTATCACTGTACTACACTCTCCTGGAGACTTGCTTTCATAGTATATTAATGTCTCGGTTGCTTAAAGCCCTCAGACAAGTAAAGCACAGTATGTCTGTGAATTCATCATGTCTTATCCTCAAACCTAAAAGAGTGTAGCAGTCTAGGTGTCTTGCCCACATGGAAAGTGATGGCAGCCTTTGAAGGTAATGATCTTCTGTGGGGTGGACCAGCAGCGAGCATGCTGTTACATGCTACTAATGTATTCATTCTCCCAGAGCAATTTATTACTCAGAAGTTTTGAATTTCCCTATGGAAAAAAAATCCTTTCGTGGGTACAGGTTTTCTTTAGTGAATGCTTATGACAGAGCATTTCCTCTTCCTTCTGTGTCACAAAGCTGCCTACCTTTAGGAATGGAAAAAATCAGCTTTGATAAATTGAAAGCCTATTTAAAATTCTCCAGCTCAGAGTCATTATCTCTCAATGCCTTTTAGTATTTCTTATTCCCTATTTTTCAAGCAAAAGGGAAAATGGGGCGACGGGTAGCTCTTCTAATGTAACCTATGGCTTTGATTGCTGGAGTTTGGTTGCAAAACAATTTGTAAGTCATAGACATTGATTATATTAACTTCAAATTGCAATAAAATGAATAGTATCAGCATGAGTCTTAAAAGAAAACATAGGAAGACCACTATTTGCACTGTGGTCCCTGTCTCAAGTTCCCAATATTACGGCTTCTCAGATTTTTGCTTTCCATTAGTGCCACCCCCTTTTGAATAGAAATAGCTTTATTAGGTGTGGGGTTTGATCTCTTATCAGCACATTATTGAAACTAATGACAGCTGTATGGTAATGGATCTTAACCTTACATATTAAAAAAAGTATCTAGAATCCCGGGAACTGTAGGGCTAGAACCAACCTACCTCCTTTCAGCATTGTCTAAGGTTAGCTCAGAACATCATTAAGAGAAAAATGAAGGGGGGGAAATCGGAGGGGAAGCCGAACCATGAGAGACTATGGACTCCGAGAAACAAACTGAGGGTTTTAGAGGGAAGGGTAGTGGGGGGATGGGTTAGCACGGTGATGGGTATTGAGGGCACGTATTGAATGGAGTACTGGGTGTTATATGCAAACAATGAATCCTAGAACACAACATCAAGAACTAATGATGTAAAAAAAAAAAAAAAGAACTAATGATGTAATGTATGGTGACTAACATAACATAATAAAATAAAATTAAAAAAAAAAAAACATCATTAAGAGGTGTGGTAGCACGATTGAGCAAACTCCACAGAGCCAACAGGTGAATCATTCTGTTACTTAAGAACACAAGCCAAATTTTGAAGAATTGCAAGCTTAGGCAACTCCTATGCTTTGTGAGGTGCACACACCCAACAAAATTGCTGCTTGAGCCTTTTCTATTGACATTTATTCCAAGTCACCCTTCTCATCAGCAGGCTGAGTTTGAGTATACTTAAACCTTGCTGGCTTTATTGGGATATTTCACATCTTCCCCCAAATAAAAAGTTTTGAAATGCAGGTTCTCACAAACCATTGAGTAACTCCACCCTGCAGGGCAGACAATTCTTCAGATCATTCTATTCCTTCTTTTTCACTCAGACTACTCTCTGGACCATCCTGGCTGACCACTCTATGTAGGGCTCCTTCTGCGGGATTGGGCTTTTGCTTCTGTTAGTATGTCATATTTTATTGTTTTAATCCTGCCCATATTGAATGATTTCAAAAGTTAATACCTAACACTAGAAGAAAGTAGGAGGTGAATAAGTGTTAGCTAGATTAGCAAGTTAATTCTAATAATACCACATTTAGAAGGACCTATTTCTACCTTTGAAAAGTTTTAAGGTGAAGTAGGGTGTTGGGGGGATTGCTAGGGAGATGAAGGCTAAATATCTGGACAGGATTGAAGAAGAGGGGAGCAGAGGCCTTGCTGGTGATCACCCCTGACTCGATATCCTCACATATCATCACGATCGACAGTGCATGGATTAAAACTTTAAGGTCTGAACCTACATGTTACATGATTTGGGGGAAGACGTCTCCATCAGCCCCACATTTATTTTTTTTTTTAAATGTCAAGAAATCACTTTTCCCTTAAAATATAAAGCACTTACTATTTACTACTCCTGGAATCAAATTCTGCTGACCAAAACTACTTAAATGATCAGGATCGTTATATAAACGGACTGTGTCCTTCTATTTGTGACGTTCATTAAGCTATGATTTATTAGTGATTTGGAATCTTCAGGTAAAAGACACTGTTTTAAATAAAGAAATTTAAGCACAGTGCATCCATTTTTCTCCTTCCTACTGTTACTCTGTGTGTTTAAAGCAATCATTTGCTCTGTGTTCACAATGTTGCTGTATTTGGAGAAAACCCATCTAAGACATTATAGACAGCCTAGAAGAGAGTAAGAGAGAGACTAGTTTAAGAAAAGGCAGCCAAAGGAATTATTTGGGTTTTTGTTTTGTTTTGTTTTGTTTTAAATAAGATGGTGAGACACCTGAACAAAGAGGTTAAGTAACAAAAAGAAAAGGGATTCTAGAACTTAGAGTACGGTAACTTTCACTTATGTAATAAAGTGATTAAAAAAAAAAAACTGCAGAAAAGTGGGCTCTGAGAGGACCCTTTAACAAGACCCAACTTTGTCACTGCCTCCTTCAGGGACCCCACTAACACATCCTAATGCCTGCACTGCCTATGTGTCCCACAGCAACTTGACATGCAATCATATATTGCCTTGACTTCTTAAAATATTCTTGGCATGTGGAGTTGTCTCCATGGAGATTTTAACATGTACCTCTTAAAAATCCTTCAAATAGCCTGGAATAGCCACTTAAATATTTGGTGAGTGAATTGGATCTGGTGAATTGGGTCATGTTTGGGAGAGCTATTTAGAGATTCTTGTAACAGGACTTTGAAGGAGAAAAGAGGTGGTAGAGTCTTAGATTGTACTTCAGACGGGAAACAAAGGGATCTCACCTCAGCAAGCCCAACAACCTTTGGATGAGACTACCTTAATGTTCCCTTGGCTTGCCTAAACCTTAGATTTTGTCTTCATTATAGACCGCTTCCTTTCCTTTTCTTACAGCATGTACCTTAGAAAACTTGTAACTAATTTTTTTTCTCTGCCTTTTTAAGACGTAAATCTTTTTTTTTATTCAAGTATAATTAACATACAGTGTAATATTAGTTTCCGGTGTACAATAAAATGAATCAGCACTTCTGTACATTACTCGGTGCTCATCAAGATAAGCGTACTCTTCATCCCCATTACCTATTTCACCCATCCCCTGCCCATCTCCCCTCTGGCAACCACCAGTTTATTCTCTACATTTAAGAGTCTGGTTTTTGCTTGTTTCTCTTTTCTTTGTTCATTTGTTTCTTAAATTCCATCTGTAGGTGAAATCATATGACATTTGTCTTTCTCAGAGTACCTTGTTTCACTTAGCATTATACCCTCTGGATCCATCAGTGTTGTTGCAAATGGCAAAATTTCATTCTTTTTTATGGCTGAGTAATAGTCCACTGTGTGAGTGTGTGTGTGTGTGTGTGTACACACACCACTTTATCCATTCAGCTGTGGATGGACACTTGCGTTGCTTCTATATCTTAGCTGTTGTAAATAATGCTTCAGTAAACATTCAGGTGCATATATCTTTTCAAATTAGTGTTTTCATTTTCTTTGGAAATTCCACCCAGTAGTGGAATTACTGGATCATAGGGTAATCCTATTTTTAAATTTTTGAGGAACCTCATACTGTTTTCCTCAGTGGATGCACCAATTTATGTTCAAAACAACAGTGTACAAATGTTCCTTTTTCTCCGTGTCCTCGTTGACACTTGTTAGTTCTTGTCTTTTTGATACTAGCCATTCTGACTGGTGTGAGGTGATATCTTATTATGGTTTGCATTCCCTCTAGTGGTTGATGATGTTGAGCTTCTTTTCCTATGTTGGCCATCTATATGTTTTCTTTGGAAAAATGTGTGTGTCCTCTGCCCATGTTTTAATTGGCTTGCTTGTTTTAGTATTGAGTTGTATAAGTTCTTTCCATATTTTGGAAATTAATCCCTTATCAGATATATCACTTGCAAATATCTTTTCCCATTCAGTATGTTGCCTTTTTGTTTTGTTGATGACTTCCTTCACTATTGGAAAGTGTTTTAGTTTGCTGTAGTCCCATTAGTTTGTGTTTTTGTTTCTCTTGCCATAGGAGACATATCTAGAAAAAATGTTGCTAATGCCAATGACAAAGAGATTACTGCCTATGTTGTCTTCTAGGAATTTCATGGTTTCAGGTCTCACATTAAATCTTTAATCCATTTTGAGTTTATTTTTGTGTATAGTGGAAGAAAGTGGTCCAGTTTCATTCTTTTGCATCCAGTTTTCCCAACAGCATTTGTTAAAGAGTCTTTTTCCTATTGTGTATTCTTGCCTCCTTTGGCATAGATTAACTGACCTTTAAAGCATGAATTTATTTATGGGCTCTCTTGTCTATTCCACTGATTTATGTGTCTGTTTTTGTGCCAGTATGATACTGTTTTGATTACTATAGCTTTGTAGTATATCTTGAAATCTGGGATTGCAATACCTCCAATTTTGTTCTTCCTTTTCAAGATCACTTTGGCTATGGGGGGGTCCTTTGTGGTTCCATACAAATTTTAGGAGTATTTGTTCTAGTTCTGTGAAAAATGATGATGGTTTTTAATAGGGATTGCATTAAATCTATAGATTGCTTCAGGTAGTATGGACATTTAAACAATATTCTCCCAATGAGCATGGAATATTTTTGCATTTGTTTGTGTTGTCTTCAATTTCTTTGATCAGAGTACAGGTCCTTTACCTCTTTGGTTAAGTTTATTCTAGGTATTTTATTTTCTGGTGCCGTTGTAAATGAGATTGTTTTCTTAATTTCTCATCTACTTTGTTATTAGTGTATGGAAATGCGACAGATTTCTGTACATTAATATAGTATCCTGTGACTTTACTGAATTCATTTATCAGTTGTAATAGTTTTTGGTGGAGTCTTTAGGATTTTCTGTGTGTAGTATCATGTCATCTGCAAATAGTGACAGTTTTACTTCTTCTTTACCAATTTGGAGGCCATTTATTTCTTGTCTGATTGCTGTGGGTAAGACTTCCAGTACTATGTTGAATAAAAGTGGTGAGAGTAGACATCCTTGTTTTGTTCCTGATCTTAGAGGGAAAGCTCCCAGTTTTTCACCATTGAGTATGATGTTGGCTGTGGGGTTTTTCACATACAAACTTTATTGTGTTGAGGCATGTTCCCTCTAAACCTACTTTATGGAGAGTTGTGTTGTTGTTGTTGTTTTTTTCTTTTTCATGAGTGGATGTTGTACTTTGTGAAATGCTTTTTCTGCAACTGTTGAGATAATCATCTGGTTTGTATCCTTTCTCTTGTTAAAGTGATATATCAAATCGATTGATTTGCAAATATTGAACCACCCTTGCATCCCTGGAATAAATCTCACTTATCATGGTGAATGATTTTTTAAATGTATTCTTGGGTTCAGTTTGCTAATATTTTGTTGAGGATTGTTGCATCTCTATTCCTCAAGATATTGGCTTGTGTTTTCCTTTTTTTGTGATGTCTTTATCTGGTTTTGGTATCAATGGTTTTGGTATAGAATGAACTTGGAATCCTTCCTTTATCTTCTATGTTTTAGAATAGTTTGAGGGTATTAACTATTCAAATGTTTGGTAGAATTCATCTGTGAAGCCATCTGTTCCTGGACTTCTGTTTGTTGGGAATTTTTTTTTAATTACTGATCCAATTTCATTGCTAGTAATTAATCTGTTCAGGTTTTCTATTTCTTCCTGATTTAGTTTTGGAAGGTTATATGTTTCTAGGAATTTATCCATTTTTTTCTAGGTTGCCCAATTTGTTGGAATATAATTTCTCATAATCTCTTATAATCCTTTGTATTTCTGTGGTGTTGGTTGTTATTTCTCCTCCTTCATTTCTGATTTTGAGTTCTCTCTCTCTTTCTCACTTTGTTTTGGCAAATCTGGCTAAAGTTTTATCAATTTTGTTGATGTTTTTTCAAAGAACCAGTTCCTGGTTTCGTTGATCTTTTCTATGGTATTTTTTTAGTCTCTACTTATTTCTGCTCTAATCTTATTTTCTTCTTTCTACTGGCTTTGAGCTTTGTTTGTTCTTTTTCTAGCTCCTTTATGTGTGAAGTTAGATTATTTATTTGAAGTTTTTCTTGCTTCTTGAGGTAGGCCTGTATTGCTATAATCTTCCCTTTTCAGAACAGCTTTTGCTGCATCCCAAAGATTTTGAACTGTTGTGTCTTCGTTTTCATTTGTTTCCATGTATTTTTTAAAATTTCCCTTTTAATTTCTTCATTGACGCAGTCATTGTTTAGTAGCATGTTATTTAGCCTTAGTATTTGTGTTCTTTCCAGATTTTTTCTTGTTAATGATTTCTAGTTTCATACTGTTGTGGTTGGAAAGGATGCGTGATACGATTTTAATCTTTTTGAATTTATTGAGACTTGTTCTGTGGCCTAACAAGTGATCTATTCTGAAGAATGTTCCATATCCACTTGAAAAGAATGTGTATTCCGTTGTTTTTCAATGGAATATTCTGAATTTATCTATTAGGTCCTTCTGGTCCAACGTGTCATTCAGAGCCACTGTTTATTTGTTGATTTTCTGTCTGGATGATATATCCATTGATGTAAGTGGGGTGTAAAAATCCCTTACTATTATTATATTACTATAGATTTCCTCCTTTATGTCTATTAATACTTGGTGTATTTGGGTGCTCCCATTGGGTACATACATATTTACAATTTTTATATCCTTTTGTTGGATTGTTCCCTTTATCATTATTTAGTACCTTTCTTTGTCTCTTGTTATAGTCTTTGTTTTAAGTCTGTTTTGTCCAATGTAAGTATTGCTACCCCAGATTTCTTTTCGCTTCCATTGGCATGAGACACTTGAGAGGGACTCCTGCCAAGCAAAGTGGGGTTTGGATGGGGCAAGTCATCAGGAGAACTAGAAGGCAGGGCACATGGTGTCAGCAAGCTACGTGGAGAATGTTCACACTGGTTTCCACACAATGTAAATCTTTTTCTTACCAGTTTCGCAACCCAGCAATGTCTTTGCAAGGACCTAAGTGCCATCTCTTTTGAAATGTAATCAGTAAGGAAGATAGAACCCTTATCTCCCAGTCTTTGGGGGAGGGTGGTAGGAGCCTAACTTCCACTGGGTGCCTTCCTCCAAGTTGTAAAACCACCTGCTCTCAAGTTAGTTTTCTTTTGGGTAAGGACAGTTAACAAACACAGGTGGCCTAAGATTCCCACTCCACAAACCTACTCTTAAAAACCCTCCCACTCATTTCCTCCTAGTTGGGTATCCATAGTTGTGTGCTCACTCCTCTATTGCTGACCGTAGTATCACAATAAAACCAATTTATTTGTCCATCTTATCCACTGAGGTTTCTTTTTCTTTAACACTCCGCTGCTCCAAGAAAAGGAACAGAGTTTAGGTTTAGAGTCCTACTGCCTCTGGACTTGACTGGTGTATAGGCCTTTGTAGGTCTGCCACATGCTTCAGCTCTGCCAAGGAATGGGGCACAGGACCCTTCATTTGGACATTAACCAAGCTGTATACCCTCCTACTCAAAGACACAGTCTTTTTCTTCTCTTCTTCCTTCTCCTTGTTCCTCCTTTCCCCTTCTTTTTCCTCCTTTCCCCTTCTTTTTCCTTCCTCCCCCTTCTTTCTATTTCCTTCCCCCTTTTCCTCCTTCCTTCCTTTTTCTCCCTTCTTTCCCCCTTTCTTCCTCTTCTACTTCCTCCCCCTCTCTCTCTTTAGCAACAGTTACTTCTATTCCTGAAGGACACTTAATCTTTCTAATGAGCTCCAGCTGTCAGAAGAAATAGAATGAAATTGATTTCATTCTAATATGAAGGAAATCACCAGCATGGTTCTGCTTCCTACCCTGAAGAAGCCATTGAGACAAGGAAAGCTAAAGGGCCAGGGGAGAGAGTGGAGACAGAAAAGACACAGAAAACAAAAATAAACCTGATATCTCAACAAAATATACTACTAAAATAGCATGACCAAATCATTCTCCTCAAGGAAAAATGAGACTTTGACCTCCATCATTTTTCTGTGAACAAGTCAAATGTAACTCCCCTTGACATGAGACAAAGTGATAGGCAACCTACAGACTAGCAGCACTGGCATTACCCAGGAGCTTTCAGAGACACAGAATCTCAGGTCCTACCTCGACCAACTAGATTTGACCTGCAGTGTAACAAGTATCCCCGGTGATTCCAATGCTTATTAAAGTTTGAGAAGCCCTTGTGTGGAGAACAGCACTATATGTCCAGTACAGTTGAGCAATTTATATTATTACCAGCACTTTTTCTCAACACATGAGGAAACAAGACAATGAGAAGTAAGGTAATTTGTCCAAAAGTCACAGAGCTAATAAATAATAATGACATTAAATAAAAGTCAAGTCGAAGCCCTGATTCTGCTGTTTACTGGCTAGGTGACCTTAAGCAAGTTGCCTAAACTTTCCAAGGCTGTTATACCGTCTGAACAATGGGGGTTGTATATACATCCCATAGTTGTTAGGTAGATTAAATGAGATAACTTGTATACAGAATTACACATACACAAATACTATTTATATATTCAGTGGTTCTGATAATCTCTAGGAAAAACTAGCCATCCTATTGAAGAATAAAATGTATTTAATCATCCTTATGTTATATGTGACATACTGATCAAGGTACCTACAATGGGAGGTATAAGAAACAGTGCTGAGGAGAATTTACTTCATCTTCAGATCTTTGGCTGTGGAAGGACCTGGTGTATAACAGCCAGAGACTAGAGAAGAAATTGACAGGTCAGAAATCTCAAAGAGAAAAATGAAAAACCAGGGGAGGAAATGTTTGAAGGGGCATCTTTTAGTTGCCAATTAGCAGATTTTTTTTAAATTTTTATATTAAACCCTGAAGTGTTTAAAGTTAGCATAATCAGTCGTTTTGTAGGTTTTCCCTTTATTTCGTTTTTTGCTTTGTTTCTTTTTCTTAGCCAGAGGTTTACTCCATAGGGCAGAAGAAGATGAGAGACATAAAAGGTGGAACCCGTAGAGAAGCTGTGAGGTTAAAGTCATGTTCCTAGAATACCGGTACAATACGAGGCCTGCCAAGCCATGAGGCAAATGGAGAAAGCTCCTACAGTGTTTTCAAAGAAACCAGATATGAAAACCAATCCAAAAACAAGCCGTGTGAAGTGTGAAAAAAATCATGCTGTTGCCAACACCCACCTTCCCTTTCCCCAGAAGCACACACTGTAGTGCACACATTCACTTCTGCACATAGACACACACGTACCCTTATACACCCTCGTCATCTCTCTGTCCCCAGTGTTTTGCTTGGCTGGCCACCAGAGTAGAGGTTCTGAAATCATACTGTATCTAGTACATTTGAAAAAGAAAAAAAGTTGATTTTAAATTTCCTTTAAAATATATTTTTATCTCAAACTGTATCACCAAACACGTAACATGAGGCATCCCACCGTGTAGGCAGGGAACATTGCTAGGGTTCCTAATACCATTTGAACCTTCAATTTCCTAATTATCACCTACTCACTACTCCTAGAATGGACTTGTTAGTGTATTTTATAGTATTAATAGATCTTTTATTAGCAATTATGTTTCAGAATTGCTTTTCATATAAAAAGCCTTGCACTAACTATGTCATCCCATTGATCTTACCTCAATGCACTCCTTACAGTCATTTCAAATAGCTAATAACTTGCTAATATAACTTTACAGGTACATTTTGTACCTTTCTCTCCACCTATTGTAGACATACCAGCTCATTAAACACTGTGAAAGAATACTGGCTAAGGCCCCTTCTTTTAACAAGCCAGCAGCGTGAAACCAAAGCTTAGCTTTTTCTTGTAATGATCTTGCCGCACCACCTCCATAATACCAGAAGGTAGGATATGGGGACAGAATATCTCCTGGAGCTGCTTCTACAAGGGACAGTTAATATTGGGGTGGTATTTCTCAAGCTTTCTTTCAGATGTTGTTTTAATCTTCTGGTTCCTGTCTTGTGTCATTTCAAAGTCTTACTGGTGCAGTTAGCTGGCTGAATGAGGACCATGCCAAGGTCATACTGAACAATGAAACTTGTGTCAAGGCACACTGCCACACTAATATCACTAGTTTCAGTCCAGACCTATCTCTAACAGCACATAAAAAGAACAACGAGTTGCTGTCACTGGGCAAAATAACATCAAGGACAGCTTGAGTCTGCAGGAATCCTCATGGGATGATGGTTGCTAACATAGTTACTAACTATAAAACACAGGATCTTTCTGTTCCCAGTAGTCCTTGTGGTTGTGTCTGATTATTTGGAGGTTAAGTTGGAATGAAATGTGTTTTCACTAGTACAGACTGTTTAATAAACTACTTACAGGTAAGAGAGAAATATGCCTGCAATTGTCTATATATTCAATACGAAAATAGAATTCAGTTAACAGTAGAACCAATAAGAATTTAGTGGAGTCTCTTGCTGAGTTTACCATACATTTATATAGAACAGATACTGCATACCTGCCAGAAAAAAAAAAAACCAGACCAGAGCTTAATTTGAATTCCATTACCCCAGTTAAATAATATAAAATGACAAAATTTTTCAGTAATTGTATTCTTTTATTATACCCACTGTTGATGCTTTCAAATAAAATCAGTCATCTCTTACAAACAGTGTTTTTCTTGGGGGCCCTTTTAGTGAACGACTACTTCCAGAGTCTTCACTGAGTGAAAACCCCCACTGACTTAATTCGCTTACAGATATTTTCATAACCTCTCTCACATGAGCATAAATGTTCATGGGCTACATCCAAGAAGTTAACAAGCCTAAGATAACAGCTCTGCCGAACTATGAACTCAATTCCTCCTCCACTTTGAGGGAGAACATGTGATACTAGCAAAATAATGAAATGCAATACATCAACCTGTCTGCCTAGAGAATTCAACTTGCTCAGAATAAATTAATTTCAGCCACAGGTCTGGAGATTGGAAATGCAAATGAGCCAACATGGCTGCACCACCAATGCCATCTAGTTTTCACCATAGCGTTAGGGTTTTTTTTTTAAGATTTTATTTATTTGTCAGAGCCCACACAAGCAGGGGGAGTGGCAGGTTGAGGGAGAAGCAGGCTTCCCGCTGGGCAGGGAGCCCCACGTGGGACTCAATCCCAGGACCATGGGATCATGACCTGAGCTGAAGGTAGTCGTTTAACTGACTGAGACACCCAGGCATCCCTATGGCGTTAATTTTCACTGAGTAGAACACAGAGGTTGTGGCTCTCACTCAGTGCTCCTATAATGCTTTGTACATGCTGCTATTCAAGCCTTTTCATCAATGGATTGAACTTACTTCTTTGGATGAATTTTGCCCTTTAATGATCTTGTATCCCCTGAATGTAGGGAGGAACATATTTTTGGTTTTAACACATGCTTTTTGAATGAATGAATGAATGAATGAATGAATTCTAAACATTTCCATGTTTTCCCCAAATGACTTAGTCCTTCAATTTCAACTTATGTGTTTAATTTTAGTACTATTTTAGGTTTGCAGATATTTAAAATTTCAAATCTACCATCTCATTTTATTTTGCTAATGATCTTTCAAAGACTATTTCAAATATAACTTCAACCATGGAGCCTTTCTTAATTCCTCCTACTGCTGTGATCTGTTCCTCTTTTGAATATCCATAGCACTTGAAAGTATTTCTCTTCCAGACCCTGCTTATCCCCTTTAATTCAGAGCTATTTTTTGTAATCTTTTTATTTTCCCAAACCCATGATAGACTAAAATTTCCTCAAGGACAGGACTCATCTTTTCATCAGTTCAGAATGCAGCCATGTACATGGTGTTGTACATGCAACTTAACCAAAATTATTGATCACAAAATATGGCTCAATACTATAAAGAATATCTTACTGATTTCAAAAAATAAATGACAATCCCTTCTTGTAAAACATTCTGGGCTTAAAAAATAAAATTGAAATACATGGAATTTACCTAATCCAACTAATTCATCAAAGGGACAAGTATTAGGCTAATATATTTATAGATATCTGCATAGAGAAACAGGTAATGTTTTGAAAGGTAGAGTAAAAAACAAAAAGCAAAATCTATGAAAGACAAACATCAGGAGCTATACTGTTGTATAGAAGAATGAGCTCTGCCATTTGCTATTTCATGGGACCTTGGGAAAATTGCATTGACTTTTCAGGTCTCTATAAAATGGACACAATCATGCCTACTTTATTTGTTGTGAGAAGAGCAAGATTTCTGAAGTTTTCTCTAAACTCTAAGATGCTACACAAATATAAGGTGTTTTTAAACACACAGGCTGTGGGTTCAGGAATAAAATGAAGATGGATAGGAAGGTAAGGTCGTATTGAAAACTCAAAGTCAAACAGAGCAGCTTGGATTTGATGAAGTAGAAAGTAGATGTGCATATATCTTTAATGTGGAGAATGACATTATAAAAGTAGTTTTAAGTTGTATAATCAACAAGTATTCTGTGGAATTGAAGTTAAAACTGACAGAGGAAGACAAATACTGTATGTTCTTACCTATATGTAGAATCCAAAAAAAGTTAAACTCTTGAAAATAGAGTAGAATGGTGGTTGTCAGGGGCAAGAGGGGGGATGGGGAGATGTTGGTCAAAGGGTACAGATTTCTAGTTGTAAGATGAATACGTTCTGAGAGTCTAATGTACAGCATGGCTATAGATAGCCATTTTCAAATATATATAAACAGTATCATTAAGAGAGTAGATCTTAAATCCTCTCACCACAAAAGAAAATGTTAATCATGTGAGGTAATGAAGGTGTTAACTAACCTTATAGCAGTAATCATTTCCCAACAGATGTGATCAAATCATCATATTGTTATGCCTTAAACTTATACAATGTTGTATGTCAGTGATATCTAGTACAACTGGGGTGGGGGGAAGATGCAGTAAATTTGTACGTGTGAGGTAGGACCCAGAGTTTAGTATTTTTAAAAAACGCCAACTGATTCCTGTGAGTCAAACTGAGAATCAGACTACATGCAATGATTATCATACTTTAATGTGCATAAATTTTACTTGAGGACATTGTCAATATGCATATTTTGAGGCAGTGTGTCTGGGTTGCATCTGAGATTCTGCATTTCTCATAATCCATAGGTTCTTCCAAACTCCTTACTCTCAAACTCTCATGGATAAAATTTTTAAAATGATCTGCAATAGTTACAAGTCAGAATTCTTGGACAATATGTCATATTTGGGAGAATTATTTTGTAGGGTTTTTTTTTTTGCATTTTCCCAGTTTTGTTATTTATATATCACATTTTCTTTATCCATCCATCTGTCGATGGACACTTAGGTTCTTTCCGTATTTGGCTATTGTGAATAATAGCCAAGTTCACTGCAGTGAACATGGGGGTGCAGATATTCCTCCAGGATGATGATTTCATTTCCTTTGGATGTGCACCCTGAAGTGAAATTACTGGATCATATGGTAGTTCTGTTTTTTATTTTTTTGAGGAACCTCCCTACTATTTTCCATAGTGGTTGAATTAGTTTACATTCCTGCTAACAGAGCACAAGGGTTACCTTTTCTCCACATCCTTGATAGCATTTGTTATCTCTTGTCTTTTTGATGATAGCCGTTCTACTAGGAGTGAGGTGATATTGTGGTTTTGACTTGCATGTCCCTAGTAAAATTAGTGATTTTGAGCACCTTTACATGTACGTAGGCATTTGAATATCTTCTTTGGAAAATTGTCTCTTGGGGTCCTTTGCCCACTTTTAATTGGATTATTTGTAGTTTTGTTAATGAGTTGTATGACTTTCTTATATATTTTGGATATTAATCCCTTATGAGATGTATGGTTTGCAAATATTTTCTCCCATTCCATAGGTTGCCTTTCTATTTTGTTGTTTCCTTTGCTGCAAAGAAGCTTTTTAGTTTGATGTAGTCCTGCTTGTTTTTTTATTTTGTTGCCTTTGCTTTTGGTGTCATATCTAAAAAATTGTTGCTAAGACCCATGTCGAAGAGTTTTTTCCCTATGTTTTCCTGTAGGATTTTTATGGTTTTAGGTCTTACATTTGAGTCTGTAATTCATTTCGAGTTAACTTTTATGAGTGGTGTAAGAGAGGGGTTTGGTTTCATTCTTTGGCATGTGAATATCCAGTTTTCCCAGCACCGTTTATTGAAGGGATTGTCTTCTCCATTGAGTATCCTTGGCTTCCTTCCCAAATACTAGTTGACCATATATGAATGGGTTTATTTGGGGGCTCTTGATTCTGTTCCATTGGTCTTATGTCTGCATTTATGCCAGTACCATACTGTTTTGATTACTATAGCTTTGTAATATAATTGAAATCAGGAAGTATGATGCTTCTTCTTTTTAGAGTTGTTTTGACTATTTAGGTCCTTTTGTGTTCCTATATGAATTTTAGATTTTTTTTTTCTGATTCTGTAAAAACAAAATGCCATTGGAATTTTGATAGGGGTTGCTTTGAAACACTACTGATGTTTGCATTAGAAACACTACTAATTTTTGTATGTTGATTTTTGTATCCTTCAGCCTTACTAAATTTGTTGTTTAGTTCTAACAGTTTTTGGTGGAGTCTTTAGGATTTTCTATATATAAAACCATGTCATCTGCAAATAGAGATTGTTTTACTTCTTCCTTTCAAATTCTGGTGCCTTCTGTTTCTTTCTTGCCTGGTTGCTGTGGCCAGAACTTCCAGCACTGTGTTGGATAGGAGTGGTAAGAATGGGCACCCTTGACTTGTTCCTAAAATTAGAGCAAATGCATTCAAACTTTCACCATTGGATATATTAACTCTGGGCTTGATTTAAAAAAAAAATTTTTTTTTTTATTTAAATTAAATTAATTAACATATATTATTTGTTTCAGGGGTTCAGGTCTGTGATTCATCAATCTTATATAATACCCAGTGCTCATTACAAAATAAATTTTAAACACACGCACACACACAGTATTCAGCAGGCCCTGGTGATAGACCACAATCAAGATGACTAAGCTAGGAGATAGCTATAGAAATTTAGGGGAGAGGTGTTGAAGCCTGACAGTGACACATAAAATGAGGAAGAAGGGGAAGACCCAAAAGACATCTTAATGGAATACTGACTAGAACTTGAGCAGATAGGGACAGGATGATGGCAAAAAGGTAAGATGAATAAAATTGAGATAAGGAAAATGAATGGTGGCACAGTAACAGAACAAGTAAAAAGGGATGTCAGTGTCGTACGTTATTTTATGTTGGATATGAATTTGGAAACAGTGGTTAGACTCTGCAGTTTGGATTCTAACCAAATTCCTGTAGTGGAACCACATAAGTTTTGGGAGGAACTAGATAGTTTATTATCTAGAAAAGTCAACTTTTCTAGTTGACTTTAGCCCTTAACTTTCTGGATAGGGGAAAAAGTCTTCACTGTCGTAAGTGATGATCTCAGGAAGTTCACCTGTTATTTACCAACAATATTATATCTGGCATTTTTTTTTTACTCTCCAAACTGTATCTTTCTGATGCTCTAGCCTATTTATTTAAAAAAATATCTCTTAAACAGCCTGAATCAACTTGTATTTTTAAAATTAAGTAACATCATTTATTGGAAACTTAGCACTTGTTATAAATATGATGGGGTGCAAAATAGAGAATCAAAGATTCTTTACGTGTTCATATGGTGTTCACAATCTAGAAACTAAAGGGCAAGTCCACAGTCCTTCCCAGGTGCTATAAATGACACTTTTTAATTTCAAAATCGGTTGTATCTGATCCTTGAGTTTTGTTTGTTTTTTTTTTAAGATTTTATTGATTTGCCAGAGAGGGAACACAAGCAGGGGGAGAAGGAGGGGAAGAAGCAGGCTTCCCGCCGAGCAGGGAGCTCGATATGGGGCTCAGTCCCAGGACCCTGGGATCATGACCTGAGCCAAAGGCAGACGCTTAACGACTGAGCCACCCAGGCGCCCCTGATCCTTGAGTTATTCCTGGCCAAAGCAGGCTTGATAGTAAAAAGAAGATATTCATGTTTCTTTGAAAAGCCAGTGTCTGTTATGAACCTCAGTAACTTGGAAACCCACTAAATTAAAATATAACCTTGCCTTTGCTCTGCATACAGTGGCTGGACTTCTGCCTCAGTTTCTCTGCAGAGTCCTTCTACTCTGGGCTTTACTATTTTGACTGCCAATCTAAGTCTTGTTAGATGTTTTCCTTGGGGATAAATTTTGTATATGGCCTGGCCTGGCCATAAATATGCTTCAAGTGTATCTTGTCACCTGAACTCATATTACTATGATTTTTTCCATCAGATTCAGTCATTCTTTAATTCAATACTTATTGAGCATCTAATACATTCCAGGTTGGTTCTTATATTACAAAACTACATTTACCTGCCTGAATCAAGCCTAACCCTTCTAAGAATTCCACTCTACTCTAAGATTATGGACCCAGAATAGGAAAAAATGTGTGTGTGTGTGTGTGTGTGTGTGTGTGTGTATTTCCCTAAGCAAATTTAAATTAAGTATGTAATGCCTTCTGCGTAACATACACCTTTTGCAGGTTCCTATATGAGCTCGCTGTACATGCAGTTTCACGAACGTCATGCCATTTCTTATATTCTTTCATCTGGTACCTGGTTTCCAACCCCCATACTGATCCCTATTCACCTACTCTTTCAATCTTAGCTCACATGATAAATGCCAACTTCCTTTTCATTACTAAGCTCTGGCACAGTTTATTGTCAACGATCTTCGGTTTTGTTTCTTTGGAGAGTAAATCAATCTTGCCTCTGTGGAGGCTTGAAAAAAGCATTAATTATAAAGAGGCTACTTGTCCCAATTTTCCTATTCTGGGTTCCATAATCTTAAAAGAAATTGTCTTGTGGATCTTATCCATCTAAATGCCAGCCTCACAGAATACCTGAGCAACTGAAAAAGTCGTTTAACTCTGAACCTTATAAGGACAGCAAAATGTGTAGTTGAGAGTGACATTCCCCACTGTGGAATAAGAATTGGATACCTATTACTTAGCATTTCATAACAATATGAAAACACTTTTTAAAAAGCTATCCATACAGTGGGGCTGTGATACTAATCCTGTAAATCTTGATTAAGGGGCAGTGAAAGCCTTCAGTGTAATAGGGCACCATTCTAGCTATGATTACTCCTGTGTTGTCAAAGTTATGCTTCTCTTCTCCTGTGGACTCCACACAGTTCTTGTCTTCTGAAAGTCTGTTCACAGGTGTTACTTTCTTATCACTGGGCTCTTATCGTCAGTGTTGCCTTTTAAAGTTGCTGAAGTTTTATACAGGTATCCAAACTGTGGCCGAGACAAGTCGGTTGTTCACCCATATCCTCTTTCTCTAGATTACATGTCCTTGCACTGAAGTGTGACCATGTGACTAAGCTCTGACCAATGGAATATGGGCAGGGAACCACACCTGTGGAAACCTTTCCACACGTGGTTCTCTGTGCTCTGTTTCTCTTCCAACTAGCTAGAAGGGAGATGACTGTGAGGGCCACCTTCGGAACCGTGGGTTAAAAATGTTAAAATCATAAGACAAAAGATGATGTTTTAAATCACTGAAAGAATAACCACCCACCAATTGGGAATACCTGTTTGAATATCATGGTAGAGAAAAATGTTGATAATCTACTGAAATTTGAAGATTTTACCTATTATAGAAGCTAGTATTATCTTAATTAATAATGCACTATATTATTAAAACTGAAAATGGTTGAAGTGCTACATTTCTGCTCATTGCCTTTGTGAATTGGATATTTTGTGCTTGGCTACTCATCTGATAAGTATGTTATGTATTTATGTCTTGGATTTGAATTTCAAAGCTCTAAGTTCTCTTTACTCTTTTCCTTAGTAGTAAACAATTATACCCTAAGTCTAGTTAAAATTTATGCATCTCTTCTCTTCCTACTCCTATTTCTATAGCATAAAGGAGAAAGAAAACAGGAAAAGGAAAGGCATACAGCTTCTCAACCCAGCTCATTCTGCATCAGTGAAGGAAAACAAGGAAACCTTAGTGGTGATGATTAAGGTCCAAAGTATCTGTGGATGTGTAGGTAGATGAGCAGCAAAAAAAGACTCTTAAAACCAAATTCCAGTTTGGAAAGTGAACTGGGAAGCTGCTTTGTCTTCCACTAGCTTACCTGAAGACTGTCTACCTAGTTGGATAAAGTCATGACATGGGAAGTGGTGACTAGAAACCGGTCTTAGCTGTCAGATCCCCTACCATGTAGGTTTCTATCCCCTCCATCTGCCCATGAAGAGATGCACTTATCTTCTCCATTCTCTGGGGTCCCTCCCTTGACTGATGGTAGATATTTTTGCTTTGGGCTCTGTCTCAGTGCTTAGAATTTAAGAAGTGCTTTGCATTTTTTACTAACACCCTCTTATTATGTTGGGAAGTTTATACAGGTTAGCTTATATATTCTGTCAAGGATAAATAACTCTTATTCCATCTTGTCACACAAATACCCATTCTCATAATGCAATAGTGTCGCAACACTCCTGACCCAGAAATAGAGTCCTTACAAAATCTTGTAAATAGTAAAGGAAAAGCTTTTTAAATTGGGAATTAGATCTCTAACCTCTTTTCCTCAGTAATACTACTCAACAAATACTTATTAAATATCTGCTCTGTGCAAGTCCCTGGGTTTGGCTATAGCCAAAATATTGGCTCCTGCCCTTGTTGGAGCTTTAAGTTTAGTCAAATATGTTGGAAGGGAAGGTGTGTTCTGTTCTTGTTGCTAGGAATTATACTTTTCTGATGATTACTTCAACTGAAAATACCTTCCTGTTTAACATCATTAGTAGTTTGAAGGAGCTAAAGAACATATTTAAAATACTCACATTCCATATCCTGGGAGTCACAACAATTGTGTTATGTCTTCACCTGCATTTTCAAAACAAGTTTGTGGGGTGCCTGGGTGGCTAAGTTGGTTAAGCATCTGCCTTCAGCTCAGGTCATGATCTTATGGTCCTGGGATGGAGCTCTGTGTGGGGCTCCCTGCTCACCCAGGAGTCTGCTTCTCCCTCTCCCCTTACCCTGCCCCCCCCACTCATATACTCTCTCTCTTTCTCTCTCTCTCAAATAAATAAAATAAAATCCTTTTAAAAAAAGCAAGTTTGCATTGTTTAGCACAAGAACCATATTTTATAAATTATCTTTTTTTTTAAGACTTTATTTTTTTGAGAGAGAGATAACACAGAGGAAGAATGAGAGGAAGAAGCAGATTCCTTGATGAGCAGAGAGCCAGATGTGGGACTCCATCCCAGGACCCTGAGATCATGACCTGAGCCGAAGGTAGACGCTTAACTGACTGAGCCACAGAGGTGCCTCTATAAATCATTATTTATCTTTTTAAAAGATTTTATTTATTTATTTGACACAGAGGGAGAGAGAGCACAAGCAGGGGGAGTGGCAGGCAGAAAGAGAAGCAGGCTCCCCGCTGAGCAGGAAGCCTGATGCGGGTCTCTGTCTCAAGACCCTGGGATCATGACCTGAACCAGAGGCAAACACTTAACTGAATGAATCACCCAGATGCCCCTAAATTATTATTTCTGTTGCCGAGCACAATACCTGGCACATGGTAAACCTTCAACAAATATTTAAGTGATTTTTCTAGACAGTTCTGTGACCAGTATGCCTGGGTGATATTGCTGATGGCATCAACAATGGTTGTGGTCTCCTGTTACCTTCTATTCACATGAAAATCATAGAAATGTGCCTTACTGATGGTGAAAAGGGCTCAGTCAGCCCTAGAGAAATCTCTTCATTAAACCTGTTTTCAGTTCAGATTCACATCTCTTTCTCACACTGTTGCCAACATCTCCATCACATTTCTATCTTATGGAAAGTATTTCTGGGTATACCCACCTACTCACACTGAAAAAAACAGGAGGGCAAGTTTACATGCTTGCCCTTATTTCAAGAGAAGGAACTGTGAGAGTACATTCGTCAATCATTCTCTAGAAAGTAAGGAGAGGAGTAAAATCTTTGGGAAATCAATAATAAGGTGAGTGGGTGTGCAGGAGACAGGTGGCAGAGTTGTAAAAATCAGAGTAATTTCAATGACAGAAACTTCTTACTCCACATACGATATGAAAATATTAGGGGAAAATTCAAAATATCAAATTCTAACAAGAAAACTGAGTGTAGTTATCAGAAAATCTGTGCCACTGACCTGAAAATTCATTCCTGTATCAATAGCAACTCTTTCCAAAAGCTTAATTAAAATTTTGTCATTAAGGATCTTAAACTGCTTATGTAGAGATTCTTCAGAAAACATGCATTTTGTAAAGTAAGCTTTTGATTTTATTTACATCTTTATTTTGTGGCTCCATGAAGAGAAGTTAGTTCCAAATTACTGTCAAATGCTTACAAAGCACATATATAAAGAAAGTTACAATTATTTATATATATACATATATATAACATTTATACATTTTAAAAATTATATATATACATATATATAATCACCTTCTGGTATAATTGGAGATAGCTATATTTTTGTTAGCCTATAAAATTATAGTAAGTAGTTTAGGTGATAGTCCTATCAGAAAAAAAAGAGGCTTTCATTCCTTATGCCCCTTAAAGGTTTTACTATAATCAGCTTACAATAAGACAAACATAATAAGACCTCTACATTCCTGAAAAACAACCAACTTAAATGAATTCCAAAAATTAAATCAGATTATTTTATCTTTTTTTATTTTTTGCAAACTTTTGGAAATAAGAATAGGTTATACCATCAAGTTACTTGGCATTGTCATAATTGAAGATAAACAAAAAATAAAAGGCAGATACTGACTTTCAAATAAAGATTCACTCAACTATTCTATATGGCTTCCCACAAAAATTAAAATCCAAGGCATGCTTATTCAGTTATATTGTGGTATTTATAAGATTGTTCAAGGAATGGAGGGATTCGTGCCATTTAAAAGAGGAAATGATATAATATTCAAACCTGAGGAAGACACAAAGAGATGGAAAAACATTCTATGCTCATGGATTGGAAGAATAAATACTGTTAAAATGTGTATGCTACCCAGAGCAATCTACACATTCAGTATAATCCCTATCAAAATACCATTGACATTTTTCATAGAGCTGTAACAACTAATCCTAAAATTTGTATGGAACCAGAAAAACCCTGAATAGCCAGAGGAATGTTGAAAAAGAAAACCAAAGCTGAGGGCATCACAATTTCGGACTTAAAGCTATATTACAAACCTGTAATCATCAAGACAGCATGGTATTGGTACAAAAACAGACACATAGATCAATGGAACAAAATAGAGAACCCAGAGATGGACCCTCAACTCTGTGGTCAACTAATCTTCGACAAAGCAGGAAAGAATGTCCAATGGAAAAAAGACAGTCTTTTCAACAAATAGTGTTGGGAAAATTGGACAGCCACATGCAGAAGAATGAAACTGGACCATTTTCTTACACCATACACAAAGATAAACTCAAAATGGATTAAAGACCTAAATGTGAGACAGGAATCCATAAAAATCCTAGAGGAGAACGTAGGCAGCAACCTCTTTGACCTCAGCCGCAGCAAATTCTTGCTAGACACATCTCCAAAGGCACAAGAAACAAAACAAAAAATGAACTACTGGGACTTCATCAAGATAAAAAGTTCTGCACATCAAAGGAAACAGTCAACAAAACTAAAAGGCAACCTACGGAATGGGAGAAGATATTTGCAGATGACATTACAGATAAAGGACTTGTATCCAAGATCTATAAGGAACTTCTTAAACTCAACACCCAAAGAACAAATGATCCAATCAAGAAATGGGCAGAAGACATGAACAGACATTTTTCCAAAGAAGACATCCAAACGGCCAACAGACACATGAAAAAGTGCTCAACATCACTCGGCATCAGGGAAATCCAAATCAAAACCTCAATGAGATATCACCTCACACCAGTCAGAATGGCTAAAATGAACAAGTCAGGAAACGACAGATGTTGGCAGGGATGCGGAGAAAGAGGAACCCTCCTACACTGTTGGTGGGAATGCAAGCTGGTGCAGCCACTCTGGAAAACAGTATGGAGGTTCCTCAAAAAGTTAAAAATAAAGCTACCCTATGACCCAGCAATTACACTACTTGGTATTTACCCCAAAGATACAGATGTAGTGAAACAAGGGGGCACCCCAATGTTCATAGCAGCAATGTCCACAGTAGCCAAACTGTGGAAGGAGCCAAGATATCCTTCGACAGATGAATGGATAAAGAAGATGTGGTGTATATATATACAATGGAGTATTACTCAGGCACCAGAAAGGATGAATACTTACCATTTACACTGATGTGGATGCAACTGGAGGGTATTATGCTAAGTGATATAAGTCAAGCAGAGAAAGACAATTATATGTGGATGAGTATATATACTCATACATGGAATATAAGAAACAGTGCAGAGGATCATAAAGGAAGGGAGGGAAAACTGAATGGGAAGAAACCAGAGAAGGAAACAAACCATGAGAGACTGTTAACTATGGGAAACAAACTGAGGGTTGCTGAAGGGGAGATGGGTGGGGGTGTGGGGTAACTGGGTGATAGGTATTAGGGAGGGCAATGATGTAATGAGCACTGGGTGTTATACACAACTGATGAATTGTTGAACCCTACATCTGAAACTATGATGTACTGTTTGTTGGCTAATTGAATTTAAATTAAAAAAAAAAAATGAAACACATTGGAAAATACTAGAGAATAACAGTAATAACAAATATATCAGACATTTCAAGTTTTTGTCAAAAAAGACATGACTAATAGGCAACCAAAATGAAAATTTACCACAGAAAATGAGATGAGTAAGAGAAGAAAGGCCATCCCGTATAGGTAATATATATCTATTTCTGTACATACATGTATATATGTATGTGGCTATACGTATAAACCAAAAAAGACTCTTAGGTAGGAAATGAAATCCCCTTAGGAATCAACCTCTCAAGTAAAATGGAATTGATTCTCAAAGGCAACATTGTTACAAGAACAACTGCATGGAATGCATCAATAATAAAGTGAGAATAAATCTCCAAGCCAACTGTAATCCCAACTGCTGTCCCATAGTTCATATACGTTCAGATCGAGTGTATGCCCCTACAAAAAAAAAAAAAAATGCCCAGTTCACTCTCAAACTTCAAGAAGGTGAGGAATAGAATCTTCAGCTGATCCTGAGAATAATTCAATTTGATTTTTCCTGAGGCAGCATCCTGCCACCTACACATTATCTCTCCCTTGAGTTGAAATAACTCTTAGCATTAAAATGAAAAAAAAAAATTTAATGCAGAAAATACAGCTTTGGAACTATTGAATTGCAGTCCAAATTTGACTATAAAATTTAGGGAGTTAGTATAAAACCCAAAGCTGAGTCACAAGGTGGTAAACATATGGGTTCACAACACCCATCATAAACAGCCCTATTGGGAAAAATTAAGAGAATCCATGTGGAAATAGTCACCAAAATTCTAGTGCACTTTAGTCTTTGGTCACCCCTCATCACCACCACAACCATTTTTAGTGTTTAGAGAGAGTGACAGGGCAATAATAGAGAAGTGGTCATCATAAGCACTCCTTCCCACATTATGGATTAATTTCAGTCCACAGTATAAGAAGGGTGTTTTTGTTTATTTTTCCCTCTTTTGGTACAATTCTTCTGTTTACGGTTCTGTTTCAAGCCAAGATTACCAAAATGGCAGCTTAGTGTTTAGATTCCCCAGGTTGGCATTAACACAAAGCACATTCAAAGCAAATGTCATCACACCATGCCAAGAACATGCACTCTGATGCTCTGGATGAACTTCAACTTTTGATGCTTCCCTAAAATTATACCAAAGAAATGAAAATGTGGCCATAGTTTTCCAAGTATCACAAAGTATATACAGAGCAAAAAACGAATTCCATTCAATTTGTACATAGGAAGACTTAATTGCCTCTGGAAAGAAACTCTGATTTTAAATATCACATGTGATTAATTTTTTAAAATACAGGAAACTCAGAACAAAGAAAAAATAAAAATGACCATTATATCACCACCTGGGTAGAACCATCATTAATATTTAGAATATTTTTCACATTTTTCTGTAAATTCATGAGTGTGTTCATGTACGTGTGTATATATGACTAACAGTTTATTTTTACATAGTCTGTATTTTATTTAATGTATCTTATTTGCTATGTAATTAAAAAGTCTTCATGGAAATTACTCTAATGGTTTCATAATATTTAAACAATGATTATTTTTTACTGTTTCTTTTTAATTTTTGTTTCCAGTTTTAATTGACATATAACATTCTATAGTTAAGTTGTACAACATAATGATAACATACTTTTCATGTATCTGCTGGGTGTTTGTATGTCTTCTTCAGAAAAATGTCTATATGGTTCCTCTGCCCATATTTTAACTGGTTTGTTTTGTGTTGTTGAGTTGTATGAGTTTCTTAACCCCTTATGAGACATTAACCCCTTATCAGAGGTGTGGCTCATAAATGCTGTGTCCCATTTCTTAGGTAGCATTTTCATGTTTTTGGTGACTTTTTTGTTTGGTGTAGTCCCACTTTTTTGTTTTTCATTTTGTCACCTTTGCTTTTGGTGTCAAATCCAACAAACAAAAAACAGCAATAAAAAACTAAATTATGGCCAGGACTAATGAAAGAAGTTTACCCCTTGTTTTCTTCTATGAGTTCTGTGGTTTTAGGTCTTACACTCAATTATTTAATCCATTTTGAGTAGGTTTTTGTGCATGGTGTAAGATAAGGGTCCAATTTCATTCTTTTGCATGTGGCTGCTCAGCTTTCCTAGCATCATTTATTGAAGAAACTACTTTCCCCATCGTATAACCTTGGCTCCTTTGTCATAAATTGACATATATACATGAGTTTATTTCTGGGCACTCTGTTCTGTTCTATTGATCTATGTGTCTGTTTTTATACCAATACCATACTGCTTTGATTACTATAATTTTGTAATATCATTTGAAATAAGTGTGATGCCTCCAGCTTTATTCTTTCTCAAGATTGCTTTGGCTACCTGGGGTCTTTTTGGTTCCATGTGAATTTTAGGATTATTTCTCTATTTCTGTGAGAAATGCCTTCAGAATTTTGACAAAGATTATATCAAATCTATAGATGGCTTTGGGTAGTATGGACATCTTAACAATATGAATTCTTCCAATTCGTGAACATGGGATGGCCCTCCATTTATTTGTGTCTTCCTCAGTTTCTTTCATTAATATCTTACAGTTTTCAATGCACAGAACTTTCACCTCCTTGGTTAAATTTATTCCTAGGTATTTTATTTTTTGGATGCTATTGTATATGAGACTGATTTCTAAACTTCTCTTTCTGATAGCTCATTGTTAGAGTATAAAAATGCAACTGACTTTACATACTGATTTTGTATCCTACAACTTTACTGAATTTGTTTATTCTAACGTTTTTTGGTGGTATTGTTAAGATTTTTTTATATATAGTATGTCATTTGCACGTAGAGACAGTTTTACTTTTCCACTTTGAATGTCATCTTTTTTTTTCCCCTTGCCTAATTGTTCTGGCTAGGACTTTTAGTACTATGTTGAACAAAAGTGGCAAGAGTGGGCATTATTATCTTGTTCTTGATCTTTGAGTAAAAGCTTTCAGCTTTTCACTGTTTAGTATGAAGTTAGCTGTGGGCTTGCTATATATGGCCGTTATCATGTTGAAGTATATTTCCTCTATAGCTACTTTGTTGAGTCTTTTTATCATGAAGCGATGTTGAATTTTGTCAGATGCTTTTGCTGCATCTCCTGAGATGATTATATGATTTTTATCCTTTATTTTATTAATGTGGTGTATCTTATTGATTTGTATATGTTGAACCATTCTTTGCTCACTGGGATGAATCCCACTTGATCATAGTGTATGATCCTTTGTGGGGAGAATTTTTTTAACTGAAGTATAGGTAACATACAATGTTATATTAGTTTTAGGTATACAACATAGCAATTTGATAAGTCTATACATATTGCAATGCTCACACTATAAGCATAGTCACCCTCTGTCATCATATCACATTATTGCAGTATGATTGAGTGTATGCCCTATGCTGTATTTTCCATCCTCATGACTTATATGATAACTTGAAGTTTGTACCTCTTAAGAATCCTCTTCACCTATTTTGCCCATACCATTATCTCCCTCTCCTCTGGCAACCACCAGTTTGTTCTCTGTATTTAGGAGTCTGTTTTGGCTTTTGTTTGTTTGTTCATTAGTTTTGGTTCTTCGATTCCACTTTATAAGTGAAATCATAGGGTGTTTGTCTTTCTTTGTCTGATTTATTTCACTTAGCATAATTCCCTCTAGGTCCAATCAGGTTGTCATGAAGGTATTGCTGAATTTGGTTTGCTAGCATTTTGTTGAGGATTTTTGCCACCATATTTATCAAGGATAGTAGTCTGTAATTTTCTTGTACTGTCTTTTCTGGTTTTGCTAGGGTAATGATAGCCTTTTAAATGAATTTGGAAGTCTCTCCTTTTCTGTTTTTTGGAAGAGTCTGAAAGGGATTGGTACTAATTCTTCTTTAAATGTTTGGTAGAATTCGCCAGTGAAGCTCTTTTGTTTTTAATGGGAGATTTTTTATTCCTGATTTAATGTTCTTACTAGTTATCAATCTGTTCAGATTTTCTGTTTCTTCATGATTCAGTCTTGGTAGGTTGTATATTTCTAGGAATTTATCCATTTCTTCTAGGCTATATAATTTCTTGGTGTGTAATTGTTTGTAGTATTCTCTTATGATCCTTCCTATTTCTGGGGTATGAGTTGTAATTTTTCCTCTTTAATTTCTGATTTTATTTGAGTTCTCTTTTTTCTTGGGAAGTCTGGCTAACTTTTTTTTCTTTCTTTTTTTGTTTATATGTGGGACATTATAGCAGACACTTTTGGTAGCTGCTCAAATGGCTATTCCCTTCCTCTCTTTGCCCACATGTCATTATGAATAAAAGCTGAACAAGCTATTTACTCAATTTCACAAATTCTTTCACGGTAGGCAAGTAACCAAGCTGTGGTCATGAGGGAGACTGCTAGGAAAACTACTCTTATGGCATTTGCTTTTATATTCTATATTTACTTTTATATTTTATAAAAAAATGATGAATGAAAATTCCATATATAGACTTCTGTTCCCATTTTCTTATATATATTCTCTAAAATATAAAAGAAAATAGTATGCCAATCTATTTATGTTTATAGAAAATTAATTAGTAAAATTTTTAATATTTAAACAATAGCTGTAGATAGTATTTTATCATTTTAAAATTTAAAAATCTCTTGGACACTTGGCCTGCTCAGTTGGTTAAGCATACAACTCTTGATTTCAGCTCAGGTCATGATCTCAGGGTCTTTTGATCAAGCCCCGTTTTGGGCTCTGCGCTAGGAATGGAGCCTGCTTAAGATTCTACGCTGTACCTTTTATCCCTGTGACTTATTCATTTCATAATTGAAAGTCTATACCTCCCTCTCTCCTTCACCCATTTTTCCCATCCGCCCAACTGCTTCTCCTTTGGGAACTATTAATTTGCTCTGTTTACGGATCTGTTTATGCTTTTTGTTTGTGTTCATTTTTTTTGTGTTTTAGATTCCACATATAAGTGAAATCATGTGGTATTTGTCTTTCTCTCTCTGACTTAGTTCATTTAGCATAATATCCACTAAGTTAGAGCATATCACAAGGGCTCAATAGCCACATGTGACTATTCTGGAAAGTGGTGCCCTGGATTGTAGGCTCTTCCAAAGCAGGAACCATGTTCTAACACAAATCTGCTTGATACGTAGAAAGAATTTGTATGTGTTTAATAAGTGTCTTAAAGAATGAATTTCAAAGTCAAAAAATTCTTAAATGCACCCTTCCAATCCTTCCTCCCTTTGTAAATTGAGGTGTCTCTTACCAGTCTTCCTGTATTCACTACTAGCCTTCTTTAATAGAAATTTGTATACTTTTAATAGTCTTTTTAACGTACAGAAATAATTTATATATTGCATTAATTTTATCAATAATTATAAATAGCAGTAATTTTGATAATTGGTTTTGTTTTTCAAAGCCATTCATTTATTCCTTCTTTTAATCAACAAATAATTATTGAGGGTCTAATATTTGCCACATTGTATTGGGAAGAAAAGTTAAAATGATGAGAAAAATCAAACATAATTTCTACCTTCTTGCTATTATTCACCTTTCATAAGGCCTTAGTTTATTTTTTCCCTAGTCTTCTGGTATAACATATGGATAAAAGTGATATAGTTCTTGTGTCCTAGAAGAATTGCCATTATATTTCTATTGATGCCTATTTGACAAAATATATGGTCTTTATATTGCTGCCTTTTCCCCTCAAATATATATAGATATTTCTCTGCCATCATCAAACACAAACTGTTATAGAGAAAAATTCTGAGACCAGCATGATTTTTTTCTATTGGTAGTTGGGTTTTTGTTTGTTTGTTTTTGCTTTTTTTCCTCCTGCATTGCACTTAGATGATTCCTTTCTTACATGTCCACTTTTCTTCAGGATGTCTTTTATTTTTCTTGGAACATGGTAAATTCTTTTAATCTTTGCAAAAGCTCATTTCTTTTTATTAGTTCAGGAAAGATTTCTCCTTTTTTTTATCTTTGATTTCTGCTTCAGTTCCATTTGTTTCACTTTATTATTTTCTCAATTTAGAGATAGTTCATGTTGTCTTTTTAAGCCATGCATATCTATCATATTTTCTCATGACATTGTTATTTATTTTTTTTTCTTCTGTATTTAGAAAGTATCTTTATTCCTCTCCACATAGAATTGCACACAGTTGTGCAGTTGTGACCAAATATTAGCCCATGCTCCATTTATCAAACCATGTGCCCTGAGAGAAGCTGAAGCTACTCAGAGGTGTACCTTGTTCTTATTCTGTCATTTAGTTCAGAACTTTTTTTCCTAATTCATCAGCTCAGATAAAGCACCTTTTTCTAGTCTGCATAAAGGACACTCTACAGCCCTGATTCTCTGCCATTAATTTTGTATTCTGCTGGGCCATTTTCCATTTTTTGCCAATAATGTTTTTGGCATTTACTGATTTTTTTTTTTATCTGTTGTTTTCCTAAGCCTGCATCTCAGTTCCCTCATGTGGCTTTTAAGTGTTAATAAGCTTACCAGATTCCACTCATTGATTTTTCTTTCACTTACCATTGTTTTTGTTTCTATTTTTCCCCAACATTTGATTATGAAAACTTTTCAACTACAAAACTCATTTTGTTTTATTCTTTATTATGCAAACATTAATATAACTCAGTAAGCAAATGAAAACACTTGTGGCCCAACCTTCAGATCACAATGTCTGCATCCTCAATTTCAGTCTCTTTCCACAGGCCCCGCTGGATGCACTTGTGCTCAATTTCCTTTTCACCTTCTAAAAAGTAGTATTTATTCCTGATTGTAAAAATAGTATATGCTCACTTTAGAAGATTTGGAAACTATGTACAAATACTGAAAAGAAAAAAAGAAATAACCCATAACCTACCACTCAAAATGTTAACATTTTGAGGTGTTTCTTTGCATTCTTATGTTTTTTACTTTCCTTTTAAAACACATCATGACATTCTCAACACCATTAAATACCCTTTAAAAACATCATTTATAATGTTGTATACCATCCTATCATTATGATGTTCCATAATTTATTTAACCTTTATTTTATTTAGATATTAACATTGTTTTCAATGTTTAACTATAAGTAATGTGCAAAAACATCTTTGAATATAAACCTTTGTATGTGTTTTTGGTTACTTCCTTTGGCTTTCATTAAAGATAAAATATTTCCACACACTTTTGAGAAAATATTTCTTAATGACTCTTTCCTATTTTTCTATTGGAAGGGTTTATTTTTCCCAGCTTTATTGCGATATAATTGACATATAACATTGTATAAGTTTAAGATGTACAATGTGTTCATAATACAATGTGTTTGATAATCGTGTATTTTGCAAAATGATTACTATCGTGTGTTAGATAACACTTCATCACTTCATATGCTTACCATCACATCCCCCCCCCCCAATTAGGACAAGCTTGCTCATTTTATTTTACTTACTTATGTTGAGTATAGTTGATACACAATGTGACATTAGTTTCAGCTGTACAACATAACTACTCAAGTTTATATATTATTCTGTGTTCACCACAAGTGTAGCATTACTTTTTTGTGGTGAGAATATTTAAAATCCATTCTCTTAACAACTTTCAGGTGTATAATAAATTATTGTTAACTATAATCACAATGCTGTTCATGAGATCCCCAAAACTTATTCAACTTCTAACTGGAAGTTTGTACTCTTTGACCAACATCTCCCCATTTCCCCCAACTTCCAGCCCCTGATAACCACCATTCTAGTCTGTTTCTACAAGTTGGCTTTTTTTAGATTCCGCATATACATGATAGCATACCAAATTTCTTTCTCTTTCTGATTTCACTTAGTATAATGCCTTCAACATCCATTCATGTTAGCACAAATAACAGGATTTCCTCTTTCTATGTCTGTATAATACTCCATTGTGTATATACACCACATCTTCTTTATCTGTTCATCCATTGAATAACACTTAGGTTGTATTCAATTCTTGGCTATTGTGAATAATGCTGCAGTGCCCATGGGAGTGCACATGTCTTTGGTGTCTTATTTTCATTTCCTTAGGATATATACCCAGAAGTGGAACTACTGAATCATATGGTGGTTCCATTTTTAATTTTTTGAGGAACCTCCATACTGTTTTCCTTAGTGGCTGTACCAATTTACATTCCCACCAACAGCAGACAAGGGTTCCCACATCATGCCAACACTTGTCTTTTCTCTTTTTGATGATGATCCTCCTAACGTGTGAGGGGATAGGTTCAGTGATTTTGACTTACATTTCCCTATTGATCGGTAATGTTCAGCACCTTTATGTCCTTGTTGGCCATTTGGATATCATCTTTGGAAAAATGTCTATTCAGTTTCTCTGCCCATTTTCTAATGAGATTTTTTTTGTATTATATTTTTTTTGAGTATAATTGACACACCATGTTACATTAATTTCAGGTGTACAACATAGTGATTCAACTTCTTTATACCTTTTGTTAAGCTCACCTTACAAGTGTAGCTACATCTCTCACCATACAACACTATGACAATATCTGACTAGTGTCCTTATGCTAGGCCTATTATTCCCATGGCATTTATTCCATAACTGGAAGCATATATCTCCCATTCCTCTTCACCCATTTTATCCATCCCCTACCCCCTCCTCTCTGGCAATGATTGATTCTCTGTATTTATAGGTCTGATTCTGCTTTCTGTTTGTTTATTCATTTGAGGTGCTTTTTAGATTCCACAAATGAAGGAAATCATAAGGTATTTCTCTCTCTGACTTTTTTCACTTAGCATAATACCTTCTGGGTCCATCCATGTTGTTGCAAATGACAAGTTCTCATCCTTTTTAAAAAATATTTACTTATTTTTAGAAGGAGAGAGCCTGAGCAGGGGGAGGGGCAGAGGGAGAGAATCTCAAGCAGACTTCCTGTTGAGCATGGAGCCCAATGCGGGGCTCAATCTCACAACCCTGAGATCATGACCTGAACCAAAATCAAGAGTTGGGCACTTTACCAACTGAGCCACCCAGGCGTCCCAAGATCTTGTCCTTTTTTATGGCTGCATAATGTTCCTGTGTGTGTGTGTGTGTGTCTGTGTGTCTGTGTGTGCGTGCTCATGCACATGCACATGCACCATATCTTCTTTATCCATTCATCTATTGATGAACGCTTGGGTTGCTTCTATATCTTGGCTATTGTAAATAATGTGGCAATAAAAATAGGGGTGCATATATCTTTTTGAATTAGCATTTTTCATCTTACAGATGGCTAATAGACACATGAAAAGATGCTCAACATCACTAATCAGGGAAATTCAGATCAAAACCACAATGAGGTATCATCTCACACCTGTCAGAATGGCTAAAATCAAAAAGAAAAGAAATAACAAATGTTGGTGAGGATGTGGAGAAAAAGGAACTCTTGTGTATTGTTGGGAATGTAAATTGGTATAGCCTCTGGAGAAAAGAGTATGGAGATTCCTCAAAAAGTTAAAAATAGAAATATTTCACTACTTTATTATTTTGTACTATTGTATGTTTTGCCTATTAACCCTTATCCAATATATGGTTTGCACATATTTTCTCCCATTAATGAGGTTGTCTTTCATTTTGTTGATTGTTTCTTTTGCTCTGCAGAAGCTTTTTAGTTTGATTTTGTCCCATTTACTGGCTTTTGCTTTTATTGCTTGTGCTTTTGATGTCCTATCCAAAAACATTGCCAAGACCAATCTCAAGGAGATTTTTCTCTGTTTTCTCCCAGAAGTTTTATGGTTGGAGGTCTATGTTTAAAGTCTTTAATCCCTTTAATCCATTTCAAGTTAATTTTTGTGAGTGGTGTAAAATATGGGTTCAGTTTCATTTTTCTGCATGTGGTTATCTACTTTTCCCAGAGCCATTTATTGAAGAACCTATCTTTTCCCCCATTGAATATTCTTTAATCACCTGTCAAATATTGGTTGGCCTTATATGTAGGGCTTCATTTCTGGGCCCTCAATTCTGTCCCATTGGTGTATGTGTCTATTTCTGTGCCTGCGTCACAATATTTTGATTAGGATAGCTTTGTAGTGGACGCTTTTTTTTTTTTTCAGTTTTAAAAGATGATTTTATTGGGAAAGAAAGTTCTGTGAGGCTCTGCTCTCCCACTGCCAATGACTTCTAAAGCACCATCATCTCCATGGAAGCTATCAAATACTTAGTAATAAGTTCTCCAATGTGGAAAAGAAAGTATCAGTTCTAGGCTCTGTACCAGGAAATGGCCTTGAGGCTCTCCACCAATAGAAATAAATGTATGATGAGCAGCATCTCTTAACTATTCCACATCTGTATAATCTTAACCCAGATGTTGCCTCAACTTCCATTCCTCAAATATGTGGAGGAGGGTTTCCTGAAGTGAGGTTTCCAGACATCTGGTGGTCAGTCAAGTGGTCTTCAGGAAGTGTGATGCCTCTGATTTTGTTCTTTCTAGGATTGGTTTGGCCATAAGGACCTTTTGTGGTTCCATACAAATTTTAGGATTTTTTTTCCATTTCTGTGGAAAATACCATTGGAATTTTGATAGTGATTATATTGAAGCTATAGGTAGCTTTGGGTAGTATGAACACCTTGAGAATATGAATTTTTCCAATCCATGAACATGGGCTATCTTACCATTTTTTTGTGTCTTCTTCAATTTCTTTTAGCAAAGTCTTATAATTTTCAGTATACAGATCTTTTACCTTTTTTATTAAATTTATTCCTAAATATCTTGTTTTTAATGCTAATGTGAATGGCATTGTTTTTTTTTTCAGATGTTCTGTTGTTAGTATATATAAATGCAACTGATTTCTGTGTGTTGATGTTGTGTTGTTCCCAGCCTTTTGAGAGAGTTGCTATCAGCTAGAAATGCCTGAGGCACTTGCCTTGCTCTTATTATTTGTACTGAGTCTCCTCAGATATTTTTCACACTGGGGCCAATGTTGTAGCTGGATCAGCCCTGTGGTTCTTATTATAATTTCAGGACACACTTCAGCAGTAACCATCAGGGAACTTCAAAGAACAAGATTTATTACTCACAGGTTCTCACAGCATGTCAGCAGCCACACAGCAAAATCACAAGAGAAAGAGAGAGCAAGTAAGCAAGCAGCACAGACCAGAGACCCTGTCTTTATTAGGGTCTAAGGATGGATTGTCCAGGGTTTTGCAGGTTCACTCTTTATTTTGTAACTTAATGCATAAGAGTGGGAATTAGGGCAGAAGAAAAGTGGGGTCACTCAAAGAGCCAGGTTACCAGGACTTTCTGAAAGAAGCTTCACGGGTTAGGGTAGTCTATAATTTTTTACCTGATTGTTTTGCTAGTCACTATGTCTCACAACTGACAATATTTTTATTCAAGATGGATATCATTTGAGATGGGTGGCTTGACAATAAAAAGCTTAATGTCAGTCACTTATGCTGCCATTCACCCTGCAAGGCATTAGATTTAAGAGTGAGGACATTAACAGCCTGCATGGCAAAAATGTAAAAGTCAGGGGTAGGGCAGGTAGTGGCCAAGAGAGAGAACATGTGCTTTGGATTATAGTAATAAATCCATAGTAATTATACAAGTAGTGGCCCCCAGTCTGTAGCCATTACCACCAAATAGAAGGGTCCAGCCAAGAAAAATAGGTCAGTGATTTCAGGGGCCCTGGAATCTATTCCAAGATTTGGGTGATAATATGGAATATTTTAATATCTTGGGCCATCTAGTTAAGTAGGTTGAACTTGTTTTGAGTTGCTGATGTACATGATGCAAGCAGACCCAAGGAAGCACAAACCCTCCCTTTTTTGGCCAGTAGATAGACTAGGGTCAGACAGTTTTCTAAAACCATTTGAGTAAGAGGGAGTGTTGCACAAGGGACAGGGTCCTATACAGTCACTGTACATGTTGGGTTAAAGTGGCCAGTAATTACTGATTAGTCTCAATTACCCAATTTTGAGTAGCTAGGGCCACTACACCTGTGCCCTAGTCACTATGTCAGTCCTAGTAATACTGATGCTCAGGAATAAAGGAATGAAAATTATTATTTTGGGTCAGTTGTAGCAAGTCAGGGCAGAAGTTTCAGGAGGACTGTAACCTGAGGGGTATACTTCTAGAGCCAATCTAAGTGAGACAACGGTACATTGGAGTGTAGCCCAGGGGAAGCCAATCATAGGACTGAGAAAGTGTAGTGTGCTAGGTGAGAGCCTTGCAACGTGGGCCCACAGTAAAACCTGAAAGTGGACGTTCCTAGTGTAAAAATATTAATCGGAGCTTCTGTGGTAAAACCAGGAATTTGAGCATATTTGTTGGCTACCTGTGCTATATGATTCTTGTTGGTATAATTAAAGGGATATGTGGGCCATGAGTTGTTTTTGCCTTGCATCACCAAGGTGGCCTCAAAGGCTATCCCAAAATGACCCCTGAAGGAGCAGGTGGGGCTGAAAATAGTTGAGGCATCTAACTGAAGGGAAGGTCAAAGGGTAAAGATGGTAAGTGGAGTTGGCTGAAGTTCAGTATATAAGCAGAGTAAGAATTTATGATGGGATACAGTCAGTTGGAGGCCAAATCACAGATCTAGCAATCTCTGATTTTCAATGCATGGGCAGCCCTCTCAGCCCACTGGATATAAGTGTTGGTGGTATTTATGAAACATTTTACTGGCAGTGTAGAAAGTCTAGGGGGAAGAGTAGTGGAAGAGGTTGTGATAGCATTGGGGGTAGTTGTGGTATGAGATTATGGCATCATAGGGGAAGGGCTGGAGGCAGGTTCAGCAGATATATGACCAACAATGGTCAATGAAGGGAAACTGGTGGCATAACTGGGGAAAGCAGGGGACTAGCACAAGCTTTGGTTGGGTGTTTCCATGAAAGCACACAGAAGCTGAAGATGAGAGGGTATAGGCTAGGACAAGCAATCTAAATGGGTGGTATTTCTAGGCAGCGGGAGCTGTCTGGTTCCAAATGAACATTTTGGCCTGCCACAGTGGGGAGATATGATGCAATGCTGCCCTGAGGCTGACAGGGTAGGTACTCAGAGGGTAGGTCAGCAGACGAACACAAGGTAAATTCATGAAAATAATATTCCATTGAGTCCTCTGATTCCATCAGAGCAATACATTTAACCAATTGTTCCCAGAAAGTCTCAGTCCCCATTGTGGTGTCTTGTTAACTTTGTGGTGACCTGGGGAGTGGGGCCATATGGGTGAATGGCAGGGTTTCTGATGCATGATGACCTCGGGTGTCATCTCTGATGTAGTGGGTATAGTCATCTCCAACGATGACCTCTTAGGCTGGGGTGAGTTCATCTCAGGTGAGGTCATCTCGGGTGATGTCCTCTCTAGTGATAAGTTTGTCTCACTTGGGATTGAGATTCTCTGGAGTGGTGGTCACCCAGGGGGTGGGTGACCTTCCTACTATGTGGCTATCCAGTGGGGTATTTGTGATGGGCTGAGAGTAGGCTAGGCTGATATAACTTGGAGGCTTCCCTGAGGATTGAGCTGCATATCTGGTACCTGCTGCTAGTGAAACAGATTTTTAAGAGGTCCCTGGAATTGTCAGGGGCCACATTTAGCATAGGAACACATGCTGCCCTTTCACTCCCTGAGGAACTCTTTCAAAGTGTACAAAGATTCTGGGCAATATCTATACCCCAGGCAAAGGCAGATCTTATAGATGCTGTTTAGGCATTCTTATGACCAACCCATGAGGGTGATTGGCAGATTATATCATCTACAGAGGGTCCATTGCATGTCTAGGGATTTAGTCCCCTTGCCACCCAGACTCAGTGGCATGCTGTCCTGAGCTCTTCCATCAGGGCTCTCCAATATTCCCTCTTTTCCACCCTGTGGTGCAGTTGGGGGCTGGAGTGGTGTTGTTGCTTCTAGGTAATGATTAGGTCCAAGGGATCTTCTAGTAACCCTATCACTCAGGCTGCACAAAACAGTAGGAAGAGCAATAGTCATATAGAGCACCAATATTTGATGAGCTTGGGTCAGGTTCCTTCTGGATGAGCTATTTGCATGTTGACTAGTGGCTGAATGTGGTTTTCTATGAGAAAGTCATGGGTTTACCTCATCTAGTGTGGGGTAAAGTCATGGGTTTACCTCATCTAGTGTGGGGTAAAGCCATGACTTGTTTTCTGTCCATGCTCTCATCTATAAATATGGCTCCAGATATGGCAGAGAGTTTCTTTCCTTCTTGCAGACACCCAAACTATGTCACTGTTTGATCGTGGGGTGATGATTTCCACCTCCTGTGAATTAGTAGGGAAATTTAGTTTCATTAGCCAGCCTTTATAGACACACTATGCAAGCAGAGTGGCTGGCAGGTAAGTGGCTGCTTTTGGAGAGTCCTCACCATTGTCAGGGTTTCCAAAGAAATTATCTCACACTAACTTGGTGGACTTTTGACCTGGAGAGTCATACTAGACTATTTGCCCTTGAGCACATTGCCAGTGTGAAACAAATGGTGAGATGAAAAAACCATAGCAAAAGGGAAACAGAGAGTCAGAAGATGAAATAAAAAGGACATCATCTTGGGGTAAAAGCTTAAGGATTTCCTGGGGTGCCTGGGTGGCTCAGTAAGTTAAGTGTCTGCCTTCAGCTCAGGTCATGATTCTAGGGCTGGGATTGAGCTCCACATCGTGCTCTCTGTTCAGCGGGGAGCCTGCTTCTCCCTCTGCCTGCTGCTCCCCCTGCTTGTGCTCTCTCTTTCTCTCTGTTAAGTAAATAAATAAAATCTTAAAAAAAAAAAAAAACTTAAGGTTTTCCAGAGACACCAAAAGTGGAATTTTAGAAGGTGTGTAGTAGTTGGTATGTGCAGTATGAAGACCCAGGGGGTAAGAATTAAGCCCAGGGTGTCAGAATTAAGGGGGCTGGGGACAAGAGTTCAGTCCATTCTGGGGACTACATGTCTGAAAGTAATTTAAGGAGTATGTCTTTAAGGTTGTTATGCTCAGTGAAGCCAGTCACCTGGGGGTGGTAGGCTAGATGAAAGTTCAAAGAATATGTTGGAAGGCCCACTGTTGAGTTTCCTGGGAGATGAAGTGAGTACCTTGGTCAGAATCAATGTCTGGTAATCCAAAGGGAATAAGAATAAATTTAGTGAGGAAAGAGAGTTCCTGTTTGAAGCAGAAATCTAGGTGGGAGTCTGGTATTAGTTATCAGTGATTGTCCTTGTATCTGGAAGCCCCAGCAGAAGTAGAGGGTCAAGCAATGAAATTATTCTGCTAGCAGGAATATGGTTGGTCTCCCCAGGAAATATATCCCCATCTGGATAGTCTCCATTGTTTACTTTGGGAGCAAAGAATGCAATCATCTGTCACAACTTTGCTGCAAAGGAGAAAGGGGAGCTCCCTCAGTTGAGCCCAAGTTGTTAAAGCATGAATTTCCCAGTGACCTAAGGTTGTGTGGGCCCATATAGTGACCTGGTAGGAAAGGCCAGTACCTTGAGGAGCCTGTATCAGGCAGAGTATGGAGGGCTTAATGAGGGAGTCTGTGATATTGTTGAAAATGATTTCTGATATAGAACAGTTAGTGTGAGTGGAAACATAAGTAATGATAGGAGTTAGGGGTTCTGCTACTTCCCTTCATATATGGATGACAAATGGTATTGCTTTATGTGAGAAAATTGTCCCTCAACCATTGGCCAGACCAAACCATAAGGCTGTTAGCAACAGCTCAGAAGTTTGTGAAAATGTTAATATTCAGAGGCCCCTTTTTATGGCCTCCTTAAGGGCTAAGTGAAGGGCTACAAGTTCCACTAATTGGGCTGAGCCAGGAGTGTTCTCCTCAATTAAAGAGGTGCTTTGGGGCAAGGTGGAACGTCATGGCCCTCCAGTGAGATGCATCGCCTAAAAACATGGTGCTGCCATTGGTGAAGAACACTGACTCCCTGTCCATCTCTGAAAGTTGGTGCTCAGGGGCTCCTCAAGATGAGGAGGATGTGGAGTGCCACTATCAGTTCAGCAAGGTCTTTGGGCAAGGGTTGAGGAAGGAGGAAGCCACATCCTTCTGTGATTTGGAAAGACCTTTGACATCAGGTTTGGCCCTCTTGTAAAGGTACCATTTCACCATGGAGGCATCAAGCTACTGCTGGGAGGCATCTCTAACCCAGTGCGTTACAGGAACTTGGGAATAGACCAGTCCTGGGTGGAGGCTGATTAGGGCCTTGATTTCTTCTTTTTTTTTTTAATTTTGACTAATTTTTTTATACATTTTTTTAAATTTTATTTTATTATGTTAGTCACCATACATTACATCAATAGTTTTTTTTTACTGATATTGAAATTTTTTTTACTTTATGTTATGTTAATCACCATACATTACATCATTAGTTTTTTTTTTTTTTTAAAGATTTTATGTATTTATTTGACAGAGAGAGAGACAGCTAGAGAGGGAACACAAGCAGGGGGAGTGGGAGAGGGAGAAGCAGGCTTCCTGCTGAGCAGGGAGTCTGATGCGGGGCTCGATCCCAGGACCCTGGGATCATGACCTGAGCCGAAGGCAGACGCTTAACGACTGAGCCACCCACGCGCCCCTACATCATTAGTTTTTGATGTAGTTGCATATAACACCCAGTGGTCCATTCAGTACGTGCCCTCTTTAATACCCATCACCAGGCTAACCCATCCCCCCACCAGCCTCCCCTCTAGAACCCTCAATTTGTTTCTCAGAGTCTATAGTCTCTCATGGTTCATCTCCCCCTCTGATTTCCCCCCTTCATTTCGAAGAGGTTGCTGCCTGTGTTCTTCTCTAGGATTTTGATGGACTGCTATTTCACATTTAGGTCTTTCATCCATTTTGAGTTTATTTTTGTGTGTGGTGTAAGGAAATGGTCCAGTTTTATTCTTCTGCATGTGGCTGTCCAATTTCCCCAACACCATTTGTTGAAGAGACTGTCTTTTTGCCATTGGACACTCTTTCCTGCTTTGTCAAAGATTAGTTCACCATAGTGTTGAGGGTCCATTTCTGGGCTCTCTATTCTGTTCCATTGATCTCTGTGTCTGTTTTTGTGCCAATACCATACTGTCTTGATGATTATAGCTTTGTAATAGAGCTTGAAGTCCAGAATTGTGATGCCACCAGCTTTGCTTTCCTTTTTCAACATTCCCCTGGCTATTCGGGGTCTTTTCTGGTTCCATACAAATTTTAGGATTATTTGTTCCATTTCTTTGAAAAAAGTTGATGGTATTTTGATAGGGATTGCATTAAATGTGTAGATTGCTCTAGGTAGCATTGACATCTTCACAATATTTGTTCTTCCAATCCATGAGCATGGAACGTTTTTCCATTTCTCTATGTCTTCCTCAATTTCTTTCATGAGTATTGTATAGTTTTCTGAGTACAGATTCTTTGACTCTTTCATTAGATTTATTCCTAGATATCTTATGATTTTGGGTGCAATTGTAAATGGGATCGACTCCTTAATTTCTCTTTCTTCTGTCTTGTTGTTGGTGTTTGGAAATGCCACTGATTTCTGTGCATTGATTTTATATCCTGCCACTTTACTGAATTCCTGTATGAATTCTAGCAGTTTTGGGGTGGAGTCTTTTGGGTTTTCCACATAAAGTATCATATCTACAAAGAGTGAGAGTTTGACTTCTTTGCCGATTTGGATGCCTTTTATTTCTTTTTGCTGTCTGACTGCTGTGGCTAGGACTTCTAATACTATGTTGAATAGCAGTGGTGATAGTGGACCTCCCTGCCATGTTCCTGAGCTTAGGGGGAAAGCTTTCAGTTCTTCCCCATTGAGAATGATATTTGCTGTGGGTTTTTCATAGATGGCTTTTATGATATTGAGGTATGTTCCCTCTATCCCTACACTGTGAAGAGTTTTAATCAAGAAAGGATGCTGTACTTTGTCAAATGCTTTTTCTGCATCTATTGAGAGGATCATATGGTTCTTGTTCTTTCGTTTAGTACTGTATTGTATCACATTGATTGATTTGTGGATGTTGAACCAACCTTGCAGCCCAGGAATAAATCCCACTTGGTCGTGGTGAATAATCCCTTTAATGTACTGTTGGATCCTATTGGCTAGTATTTTGGTGAGAATTTTTGCATCCATGTTCATCAGGGATATTGGTCTGTAATTCTCCTTTTTGATGGGGTCTTTGTCTGGTTTTGGGATCAAGGTAATGCCGGCCTCATAAAATGAGTTTGGAAGTTTTCCTTCCATTTCTATTTTTTGGAACAGTTTCAGAAGAATAGATATTAATTCTTCTTGAAATGTTTGGTAGAATTCCCCTGGGAAGCCATCTGGCCCTGGGCTTTTGTTTTTTGGAAGATTTTTGATGACTGCTTCAATTTCCTTAGTGGTTATAGGTCTGTTCAGGTTTTCTATTTCTTCCTGGTTCAGTTTTGGTAGTTGATACATCTCTAGGAATGCATCCATTTCTTCCAAATTATCTAATTTGCTGGCATAGAGTTGCTCATAATATGTTCTTATAATTGTTTGTATTTCTTTGGTGTTGGTTGTGATCTCTCCTCTTTCATTCATGGTGTATTTATTTGGGTCCTTTTTCTTTTCTTTTTGATAAATCTGGCCAGGGGTTTATCAATCTTATTCTTTCAAAGAACCAGCTCCTAGTTTCATTGATCTGTTCTACTGTTCTTTTGGTTTCTATTTCATTGATTTCTGCTCCAATGTTTATTATTTCTCTTCCCCTGCTGGGTTTAGGCTTTATTTGCTGTTCTTTCTCCAGCTCCTTTAGGTGTAGAGTTAGGTTGTATATTTGAGACCTTTTTTGTTTCTTGAGAAAGGCTCATATTGCTATATACTTTCCTCTTAGGACAGCCTTTGCTGCATCCCAAAGTTTTTAAACAGTTGTGTTTTCATTCTCATTTGTTTCCATGAATTTTTTAAATTCTTTTTTAATTTCCTGGTTGACCCATTCATTCTTTAGTAGGATGCTCTTTAGCCTCCATGTATTTGAGTTCTTTCCGACTTTCCTCTTGTGATTGAGTTCTAGTTTCAAAGCATTGTGGTCTGAAAATAGGCAGGGAATGATCTCAGTCTTTTGGTACCAGTTGAGACCTGATTTGTGACCTGGGATGTGATCTATTCTGGAGAATGTTCCATGGGCACTAGAGAAGAATGTGTATTCTGTTGCTTTGGGATGGAATGTTCTGAATATATCTGTGAAGTCCATCTGGTCCAGTGTGTCATTTAAAGTCTTTATTTCCTTGTTGATCTTTTGCTTAGATGATCTGTCCATTTCAGTGAGGGGGATGTTAAAGTCCCCCACTATTACCGTATTGTTGTCGATGTGTTTCTTTGCTTTTGTTATTAATTGCCTTATATAATTGGCTACTCCCATGTTAGGGGCATAGATATTTACAATTGTTAGATCTTCTTGTTGGATAGACCCTTTAAGTATGATGTAGTGTCCTTCCTCATCTCTTATTATAGTCTTTTGTTTAAAATCTGATTTGTCTGATATAAGGATTGCCACCCCAGCTTTCTTTTGGTGTCCATTAGCATGGTAAATGGTTTTCCACCCCCTCACTTTAAACCTGGAGGTGTCTTTGGGTCTAAAATGAGTCTCTTGCAGACACCATATGGATGGGTCTTGTTTTTTTGTTCAGTCTGATAGCCTATATCTTTTTATTGGGGCATTTAGCCCATTTCCATTCAGGGTAACTATTGAAAGATACAAATTTAGTGCCATTGTATTGCCTGTAAGGTGACTGTTACTGTATATTGTCTCTGTTCCTTTCTGGTCTATGTTACTTTTAGGCTCTCTCTTTGCTTAGAGGACCCCTTTCAGTATTTCTTGTAGGGCTGGTTTCGTTTTTGCAAATTCTTTTAGTTTTTGTTTGTCCTGGAAGCTTTTTATCTCTCCTTCTATTTTCAATGACATCCTAGCTGGATATAGTATTCTTGGCTGCATATTTTTTCGTTTAGTGCTCTAAATATATCATGCCAGTCTTTCTGGCCTGTCAGGTCTCTGTGGATAGGTCTGTTGACAATCTAATATTTCTACTATTGTAGGTTACAGACCTCTTGTCCCAAGCTGCTTTCAGGATTTTCTCTTTGTCTCTGAGACTTGTAAGTTTTATTATTAGATGTCGGAGTGTTGACCTATTTTTATTGATTTTGAGGGGGGTTCTCTGTGCCTCCTGGATTTTGATGCCTGTTTCCTTCCCCAAATTAGGGAAGTTCTCCACTATAATTTGCTCCAATATGTCTTCTGCTCCTCTCTCTCTTTCTTCTTCTTCTGGGATCCCAATTATTCTAATATTGTTTCGTCTTATGGTATCACTTATCTCTCGAATTCTGCCCTCGTGATCCAATAGTTGTTTATCTTTCTTTTTCTCATCTTCTTTATTTTGCATCATTTGGTCTTCTATATCACTAATTCTCTCTTCTGCCTCATTTATCCTAGCAGTTAGAGCCTCCATTTTTTATTGCACCTCATTAATAGCCTTTTTGATTTCGACTTGGTTAGATTTTAGTTCTTTTATTTCTCCAGAAACGGATTCTCTAGTATCTTCTATGCTTTTTTCAAGTGCAGCTAGTATCTTTATAATCGTCATTCTGAACTCTAGTTCTGACATCTTGGTCCCTGGCAGTCAGTACTGCCTCTTGTTCTTTTTTTTTGAGGTGAGTTTTTCCGTCTTGTCATTTTGTCCAGAGAAGAACAGATGAATGAGAGAACAAAATGCTAACAGGGTAACAACGACCCCAGAAAAATATACACTAAACAAATCAGAAGTGATCTGAAATGGGGGAAAAGAAAGGGAAAGAAAGAAAAAAGAAAAAAAAAAGAATATGATCAGATATGATTGGGCTGGTGCATAGATCAGTGCCACACATTAGATTTTGGGCATATTTTGGTCTGTTAGAAGAAACTGCCTCCCAAAGTTTTAAAAGAAAGAAAAACTTATATATGTACAAAAATAAGGGTAAGTACGATGAAGGGATAGAATATGACTGTAAAGATGAAAATTATAAAAGATTTTATAAAAGGAATTAATAAGATAAGTTGGTTGAAAAAAGAAAGAGGAATTAAAAAAAGGTGGAGGGGAGAGAATGTGATCAGGCAGGAGACTAGAACAAAGCCATACACTAGAGATTTAGGGTATATTTTCGTCTGTTAGAAGAAACTGTATCCCAAAATTTTAAAGAGAGAACAACTTATATACATATACCAAAAATAAGGTTAACTACAGTGAAGGGATAGAATATGGCTCTGAAAATGAAAAATAAAAAAGATTTTTAAAAAAGGGATTGATAAGATGTTGGTTGAAAAAGGGAAAAAGAAAAACTTCAAAAAAAATAGAAACAGAAAATTAAAAAAATTAACTTTGAAAGACTAAAGAATCAGGGGGAAAATGCCATGAATTCTATGTGTTGTATTTGCCCTAGCGCTGGAGTTCTGCCATTCTCATTGATCGGTAAACTTGGTCTTGGCTGGATGTTCTTGCTGATCTTCTGGGGGAGGGGGCCTGTTGCAGTGGTTCTCAAATGTCTTTGCCGGAGGTGGAATTACCCCACCCTTGCTGGGGGCCAGGCTAATTAATCTGCTCGGGTTTGTTCTCGGGAGCTTTTGTTCCCTGCAAGCTTTCTGTACAGCTTTGAAGGACGAGAGTGAAAATGGCGGCCTCCCAATCTCCGCCCCCGAGGAGCTGAGAACTTGGGGCCCCACTCCTCAGCCCCCAGAGAAAAGCAGTCAATCACTCCCGTCTCCCCGGTCTCCAGCTGCACTCCGTGCTCACCCAGCCTGTGACCCAGCGTTTCTATCTCTGACTCACAACCCCGTGTGGAGTCTCCAAACCCAGCAGATCCCTGTGGTGCGCTCCTGTGCCGCTCCTCCCAGGGGAGGAAGGGGAGTCTCCCCGGATCTGCCGCTTATTGGGTCCCTGCTGGAAGAGCAGTGGCCTGACTGTGCCGCGGATCATGGTTTATGGCAACCCTGAGCTGAGAGCCCACGCCTGGGCTCCGTCTCTGCAGCCAGCTTCCCCGCTCTGATGCCTGGGAGCTCTGCCACACTCAGGCACCCCCAGTCTTTCTGTGACCCTGAGGGTCCTGAGACCACACTGTCCCAGCGAGGGTTCCACCCCCCACTTAGCCACTGGAGTGACATCCCTCAGCAGAGCCGACTTCTAAAAGTTCTGATTTGGTGGTCCGCTGCTCTATCACTTGCTGGGAGCAGCTGACGGAGGCCCCCTCCCCCGCCGTCTGTCCTCCCGATTATCGCCTCAGATTCACTTCTCCACGTGTCCTACCTTCCAGAAAGTGGTCACTTTTCTGTTCAGAGAGTTGCTGCTGTTCTTTTCTTCGATCTCCTGTTGAGTTCATAGGTGTTCAGAATGGTTTGATACCTATCTAGCTGAATTCCTGGGACTAGACAAAATTTAGGTCTCCTACTCCTCTGCCATCTTGCTCCTCCCCTCAGGGCCTTGATTTCTAAAAGAGACCAATTAAGATTCCAGAAGTTGGAGGTCAGGGAGAGTATATTGGGCTGTTGCTCAGCAAAATGATCAGTCCAAAGCCTCATAGGAAGCCAAATAGACTTATATTTGGTCCAGAGACTCCAGGATGCATACTCAAGTGTGGCCAATGACTTGACTCAGAACACGGTCCAAGAAATAGTTTAAAAAAAAAAAAGATGAAGCCAGATGGGACTAAAGATAAGTCTTGTCAGGCTGCCTGTTTAAGAGCTTCTGAAGTGCACTGTTGGACCTCACTCCGATGGAAGGTAGCAGGCTTACATACATGTGATTGTCAAAGGATTAGTGAGAGGTGAGGGATGTGTTGCCTCCAGAACATAAAAAGGCCTAGTATGTGTGGTGCCTGAGTGTAGTGGGTAGTTTAATAGTGGGCAATTGAGGTTTGACACCTGGGAGAATATTTCAGCTCTTAGAGGACCAGATGATGCCCAGAAACTTGACAGATGGATGATTGCCCAGCCATGATGGTATAGATGGCGTGTGAGAACGTGTAGATTTGCCAGTACTGCCTTGTCAGAGGGGCTCCTCAGCATGCCATCAATGTAATACCAAAAATGGCAATGTTCTAATTGTAAGGTATTTAAATCCTGGCAGCAGAGGTTATGTGCAATCACAGGACTATTTAAATATCCCATTGGGAGCCAAGTAAATGTATCCTGTCTCTTCAAAAATGGAACCAAATTGGGTCAGGGATTATTCCAGTGGGAACAGATTAGAACCTATTAGCTAGGTCAGTGACTGCAAAGGACATTCCTTGGGCCCATTGTAAGTCCTCAATCAATTCCATAATATTAGGAATTGGAGCCTTAATGAGGGGAATCTAAGCATTGTGGTTTCTATAGAAGTCTGTGGTGAGGCACTACTCATTAGTGACTAGCTTAAGTATAGACCAACTATGGCTATTGAAAAGGGAGATTGTGGGCTTAATGACTCTACCTCAAGCATATCTTTAATGACAGGGCGCTGGCCTTCAGTGCCCTGTTTAAGTTGGTATGGGGAGATGTTTACCATCTTGACTGGAGGAGGAGTCACTGGGCTCCCTTTGGTGACTCCCACCAGGAAATCCAAGAACTTGGGCTTGTTGCATGTGGTTTGGCATAGTTTCAGTGCATTGATACCTATAATAGGAAAAAAAAAAAAAAGCCAAGAGGCTACCACCAGAGGAAGTTGTTTGAGTCAAATGGTTCCAACAGTTACATTAGAACGGATTTGTTCACCTTTGCTTCTTTTACCAACAGTGTTCTCTATGTTGAAGGGCTTCCCCTTTGGGAATTTAGAGACTTCCCGGAATGACGGTCATTGGGCCCTGGTGTCTAACAGAACTAAAAAGGACTATGTATTTTTATTGTCCCAATAGAACACCAGAGTAGTATAGGGGGCAGTTGTCCCCAAAAGGTGGGACAAGCCCCACAGAGCCACTGATTTCCAGGGTAGGGGCTCAAGTGAATGCCAGTCCTGGAGATAAGGGAAGGATGCACAAGAAGCACTGGGGACTGGGTCTGGGACAGAGTGGCTAGAAGTAGCTGTGTGGCAAAAGGGTGGATAGTAGAAAGGGGCTATAGCTGGAGAATGCTAGTTTTAGGCTCTAGAGTTTAGAACTGGCTGCCTGGTTTAGAGCTGGCTAACTGACCAGGAACCCCGAGATTTTATAACTCCCAGTAAAGTTTGCCTGTGTCTTCCCATAGTGGCAAAATTAGGTAGAGGATTTACTAAGGAGGAAGTAAAGGGCCCTTTCATTGAAGAAAATTTTCTCAAGGGGAACTCTTTTGGGGCAGAGAGGGTAGAGAGACTTGAGTCTGGAGTATCTGGACTTCTGAATGAGAATCTCCTCCATGTCTAGCAACCATATCAACCATGTCAACACTAGTACCTTTTGAATGGTTTTGGCAGTCCCGATAAAATATCGTAGTGCCTCATGGAGCATGTTTCTATGTACCGTACCATTCCAGGGGAAAGCTAGGGGGTTTAGGATCTGTGGTATCTCAGAGGAAACATGCATATAGCCCTGATGCATCTTGTGGAAGGTTATGGAATTTAGGGTTTTTAGAGATACCTGCCAGTTGGCACAGTTTGGCAGCCCTATGTAACAATTAAGAGCCTGTTCCAAACACCTGCCAATCAGCTCCTTTCTGTCCTTCCTGCTGCATAAAATCTTTAAAGGTTCGAATTTCAGTTACAGTATAATTTTCCACTTCAGCTTCTCCTGTTATCTTGATCTTCCATGTTGTTACTGGGAAAATTTTTGGAAGACATCCCTGTGAGCCCTCTTCATAAGCAGCCACCTCCCTTTCTATGGTGTCCCCGTTGACCTCTCTGGGATTGGAGTCCAGCTCCACTTGCTCAGAACTCACAGTGTACTTGGGAAAAGTCACTAGGCCTTTGGAGCATAATACCAGAGCCTCTATATGTTGGCATACAGAGGAATCAAGCAGTGCCCAGGAAGCTTCCCTGGAGGAGTTTGCATTTATCAAGGACTTGGTGAACCTCCTTAGGGGTTTTAGGATGCACAGGCACAAAGTGTTCAGAACATCTATATTAGTCCATTAATTCTTTAGGGATGGGACCTATAAAATTCCATCAAGCTGGGGGATGAAGAGCAATAGCTGCAAGTGAGGCAGCCACATAGAGAGCACAGGCCCCATGAAAGCTGAATTTCCCCTTTTATGGTGCCATTAGTTTCATGTTACAAGGCTATTTCACTTGTCACATTAGAACACATAGACCTAGGATGACCCATTGACTCAGTGGTCACAGGGGGAGGTCTCCCTCTTCCTTGCCTACCAGAATATCCTTTCTTTATGGCTTTACCCCCAAGGCTCACCTTGGGTGGTACTAATAGCCCTGTGATCCAGTCCACACTCCTTAGCTCAGCTTGGCCCAAGGCATGGAGGACATTTACACGTATAAGTACTCAATTAAGGCCTCTATAACTATTGTTCTAACTAGCTCATTAAATCCTATGACTTTGATCATGCTGTTCTGGAGAGATTGTTGAATTAATACAGCAGCAGTGACACTTCAGGATGGATACCTCAGGCAACACATGACAGAAGCAATACACAGCAGTGCATAACTTTATGGTGAACACAGTGGATGATGCTGTCTTCCCAAATGTTATTACCCTCCTGGGTTAGCCAGTTACTAAGCCAGTTGCCACTAAAGGGCCTTCCCCTCAGTTAATTGCAAATGCAGTCAAGCAATCCTGTACTGTACCCAATTGTTGTCAGTTTCGGCCGAGTGTTGTGGCTGGCCCAGCCCTTGTTCTTATTTTGATTGCAGGACAAACTTCAAAAACCATCAAGGAACTTGAGAAAGTAGATTTATTACTCACAGGTCATAAAGGGAACACAGCTTAACTGAGGGCCACACAATGAGGTCATGGGTAAAGGAAGAAAGTGAGTGTAGACCTGAGGCTCTCTCTTTATTAGGGTTCAAGGGCGGGGTGTCTAGAGTTTTGCAAGTTCAACCTCTATTGGCTAATTTAAAGCATAAGAGTGAGCATTAGGGCATGGGAAAGGAGAAGAGGGCTCCCTCAACTGGTAAGTTACCTAGGTTATTCAGGACCTACTGAAAGAGAAAATTCATGAGTAGGGGAGGCCTGATCCCCTGTCTGTTTTGCTGGTAGCTGTGTCACATAGCTGCTAATGTTTATTTAAGATGGATGTCTTTTGAAATGGATGCACTGACCATCAAAAGCTTAATGTTAGGCAATTTTACTACGTTTGTTTATTCTAACAGTTTTGGGGTGGAATCTTTGTGATTTTCTGTATATAAAATTATAAACTCTACAAACGATTTTACTTCTTTTCTGCTTTGGATGCCTTTTATTTCTTTGTCTTGTCTGATTGCTCTGGCTAGTACATCCATTACTATGTTGAATAAGACTGGTGAGAGTCTTGTTTAGTTCCTGATCTTACAAGAAAAGCTTTTAATCTTCCACTGTTGAGTATAACGTTAACTATGGGTTTGTCGTATGTGGCCTTTATTATGTTGAGCTATATTTCTTCTTTACCCAATTTGTTGTGTGTTTTTATCATGAAAAGATTTTGTATTGTGTCAGATGGTTTTTCTGCATCAGTTGAGAAGATCATGTGACTTTTATCTTTCATTCTGTTCATGTGGTGTATCACATTGATTGATGTGTTTATGTTTAACCATCCTTGCATCTGAGGATAAAGCCTGCCTGGTCATGGTGTTGAATTCAGTTTGTTAATATTTTGTTAAAGATTTTTGCATCTATTTCATTAAGGATATTGGTCTGTGGTTTTCTTGTAGGTGTCCTCATGCTGGCCTGGTAAAATATGTTTGGGAGTGTCACCTCCTCTTCAGTTTTTTGAAAGAGTTTGAAAAGGATTGACATGAATTCTTTAAATGTCAGATTGTTATAGGAGATCTTTTTACTTAATGTAAAGGTTTTTACATAATATGGGCATTAAGAGTTTTTTGGGTTTTTTTGTTTTGTTTACTTAATGTAGGCATTTTTCACTATAAACTTCCTTCGTAGAACTACTTTTGCTTCATCCCATAAATTTTGGTGTGTTGTACTTCTGTTTTTGTTTGCCTCAAGATATTTATTTCATTTTTTATTTCTTCTTTGAAACATTGGTTGTTCAGGAATGTGTTGTTTAATTTCCCCTCTTTGTAAATTTTCCAGTCTTCCTCCTATTACTGCTTTTGATTTTCATATCATTGTGGTCAGAAAAGATACTTGATATAATTTGTGTCTTCTCAAATTTGTTGAAACTTGTATTGTGGCCTAACATAAGATCTGTCCTGGAGAATGTTGCATGTGCAATTGAAATTCTGATTCTGCTGCTCTGGGATGGAGTGGATTTGATCTGTAGTGTTGTTCAGTGTCACAATTTGCATATTGATTTTCTGTCTGGACTATTATTGTATTGGTTTTTATTTCTCCTTTAGTTCTGTTAGTGTTGGCTTGATATATTTAGGTGATCCAATGTTGGGTACACAAGTATTTACAATAGTTATATTAGTGAAATGACCCCTTTATTATTCTATAATGAACTTCTTTGTCTCTTGTGACTATTTTTAGCTTAAAGTCTATTTTGTCTGCAAATAAGTACCAGCATACCTTGTTTTATTGAAGTTCTTTTTATTGCACTTCACAGATATTGTGGTTTTTACAAATTGAAGGTTCGTATCAAGCAAGCCTATCAGTACCATTTTTCTAATTGCATGTGCTTACTTTGTGTCTCTGTGTCACATTTTGGTAATTCTCACAATATTTCAAACTTTTTCATTTTTTGTTTAGTGTATGATCTGTGATCGGTGATTATGGCCAACTAAAAGCTCAGATGATGGTTAGCATTTTTCAGCAATGAAGCATTTTTAATTATGGTATATACCTTGTTATTTTAGATCTAATACTGTTGGATAATTAATAGACTACAGTATAATATAAATGTAACTTGTCATATTTGTACTGGGAAACAAAACAATTTATGTGGTTCACTTTATTGCAGTCTTCACTTTATTGCAGTGGTCTGGGACCAAACCTGCGGTATCTCCAAATTATCTCTCCATGTAGAGCTACTTCTGGTCTGTTTTGGTTAGCATTTGCTTGGAATTTCTTTTTCCATCCATTCACTTTTAATCTATGTGTATCTTTTAAGGCTTCAGTGAGTCCTTTGTAGGCAGCATATCACTGGTATCTTAATTTTCTTTTTTTTAATCCGTCCAGCCACTCTTTTGATTAAGAATTTAATCCACTTACATAAAGTAATTATTAATAGCTATAACTGGTCAAATGGAACTGGGGTTATGCTCAGTAGTTGGGTCTGCTGATTAGTTTCCCTGCACTAGTGTGCCATGGAATGTTTCTGCAGCTTCCTGGCATCCATGGCAAGATTTTCTGGTGGGGCAGGCCTGGAGACTATACTCAGCAGTTGGATGGGGCTGCTGACTTGCTTTCCTGTCCAGGTAGGGCCATAGAATGGACTCCACAGCTGATAAGGCCCTTGTCTGGGGACCCAAACCAGGAAAAAAATGCCAACTGAGTTCTCTGGCCACATGGGACTATGGCTGGGGTCTCAGCTTGGGCACCACTGCCATAAGGAACATGGTCTGCCAATATCCAGGCACTGGTTGCTGTAATCCATGACCCCTTCTCCAGCTCTGTCTGATCCCTGGTGGTCCGGGCACCCCAGTTACTTCAGTGGTCCCTGTGAGGCAAAATCCAAGTGCCCTCCTGGGAAGCATCCTACAATGCTGTGGAGAAGGATATCCACCTTGGGCTCTCTTTTGCTCACTGGAGAAGCCACAGGCTGGGGGAGTCGTCTGTGTGTCACTGTGCTGGCCTGGAGAAGGAGCAAAGCAGTCAGCGTGAAACCATGCCTCTTACCCTTCCAATGTGGCTCTTCTCCGTCTCTGTGGTCCTAGAAGGAAGAGGCTTCTGCCCAACCCTTGGGTTCTGGGATTTTCACCAAGGTGTCTTGTCTATGGATTGCCTCTAGTCGGTCTTTCTGTGAGTGGGATTGAAGTCAGAAACCTCCTATTCTGCCGTCTTGATGATATCACCTTGTAGTTTCTTTTTAATAAGGAAAAAGTAAGCTGACTGATTTGTCAATAGAAAGAGAATATAGATTACCCTCCTTTCTGCTCTTAGTTATTAGGCTGCTATTAAGTAACCACTGTCAGGCTTAAAGTAAACAGATATAAAAAGAAATGCATAGCCCACTTGTGTTGATGCATAGGAATTCATCAGGTCTGACTTTGCTAAATAAAGGTAAATCTCTGCCCTTACTGTTTGAATCTCTATCAGAAATAGAAATAAATTGTCTCATCAAACACAGTCTGCATTTCTTCCTTATATGGTTTAGTGCCTGGAAGACCACATTTTCAAGCATGTACTGCACAAGCATCTTTCATTCTTCCCTCTCATCTACTGTGACTCACCTACAGCAGAAAATCATATATATCAGAATCGCATATCCTACTCTGTACCATCTTCAACTTTCTTTTTAATATTGTTACCTAGTAGATGTAGGCCCCAAAGGATGCAAAAATTTACTAATGAGACCTAAGGAAGGGGATGGTCTTGATTCTGCCTTAGAAACCAATGCTACACAGTAGGGGGTTGGTTGCCAGGTTTTTTATTGCTGCCGTCTGCATCAGAGTGCTTGAAGTAGACAGCAAGGAGGACTAAATCCATGTCATGGTAGATAGCTCTACTTCAAAATGGCAACATGGGTTACTGTGTTGTATCATCAGCTCCATATGATCTAAGGTTATTGTGATTTGTTCTCAGTACACATGGTACTCTTAAATGCAGTTGACTCCAGAGATCAATTAATCAGTTAATCACAACATGAATTCAATTTACCCAACGTAGCTAAAATGATAATGATGGTAATAATATAACAATAGTGATAGAGTCCAGCATTAGTCAAAACTAGCCACTAGAGAGAATTCAGATAGCCCATACTGTTTTTCACCATTGTCTGTCAGAGGATGGCATCTCTTTGTTCAGAGTATCACCTTTGGATCCTCTTTTGGGATCTTCATCCTTTGTAACTCATTAAGGCTAGTACATGGTGCCTATCAATTATCTCCCATTTGGGAATGGTTTCTCATCCTGGAAAAAACCTATATTGCTTTCAAAAGAAGGCAGTTTTATTCATTCATCTATTGAAGGGTTTCAGAGGGAGGACCGTGGGGGGGAGGGGGTAACAGGGTAATGGGTATTGAGGAGGGCACATGCTGTGATGAGCACTGGGTGATATGCTTAACTGATGAATCGTTGAACACTACATCAAAAACTATGTACTATACAGTGGCTAACTGAACATAATAAAAATTTTTTAAAAAGTTATGTGTTGAGAACATGATTTGTAAATAAAATCATTTTTAAAGGAACACTAAAAAAAAGGCAGTTTTTCCACTAGAGGACATTTGGTCATGCCTAGAAACATTGTACATACTGCAATGCATAGGACAGCCCTCCACAACAAGGAATTACCCATCTCAGTATATCAGTCTACTGAGCTTGAAAAACTCACTGCTAAAATGACCAGGATGAAGACTGCAGGGGGGAAAAAAGCCAAGATTAGGTGACATAGAACTTACATTATTACATTTATTATTTTTTATTTTCACTATCACAATCCTGTGTGTAGGTCTTATTATCCCCATTTTACACATGAAGGTATTGTGTGTGTGTGTATATAGGTGGGTAGACAGATGGAAAGAAACATTATAAATAACCCTACAAAGTATATTTTAATGATTTGTTTTGTGTCAGTGTTCAGAAAATATTTTGACAGTTCAAATGGACTATTTTGCTCAATAGCTCAAGAGCCAAGATCTAAATCCAAGTCTGTTCTACAAACCCCTCCCCTTTCCATCGTACTACTCTAGTTTTGATAACACAATTGCATATTTATTCATCTGTGAGGCATTGGTGAGCACTCACTCAGCTGCTATTTTGCTCTGGAGGGTAGCTGGACCTGGGAAGTAGCAGCCTGCATGAGGACACATACACACGTAGCTCTGTGCAGTTATAGAAAGGGATTTTCATATATTATCTCATCCTCAAAACGAATGTTAAAGTAAATGAAATTTTGTACACCATTTTTCAGTTGAGCAAACTGAGGCACCACAAATTTGAGGCCGAGACTCAAATTCAAGATCTTTCTGATTCTTTCCATTAATCTTTGCTAGAAAAGCCATTCTCACTTTAGCTTTTCTCATGTTCAACCGGAGTGTTCTTGCAATGCTCCTCAAATTTTTGTGATAATATTTGCTCAGTCACTTTGGGCAAAGAGAGGTGTTATTTGCTTATCATCCTGGGACTTCAGCTGTTTCAAAGCCTTCTAGGCCCCAAGAGCTGAAAGGATCAATTTGGCATACCAGTAACCTACACTAGTGCATTGGATGTACTGATTGAGCATATCCATTTAGTCTCACAATTAGGCTCTGTGACATTTCTCAGTTGACTCCATTGCTCCCCAAAATGCTGTAGGCAGCGCCATTAACATGTCACTAAGAGTATGAATTTATAATCAAAGTTGTAATGATTACTGCCTCAGATCCTACCTATATATAAATATAATATTTTCATGTTTCCTAATATTTTAAACATTATAGAAAGATCAGTTCAAACACTATCCACATTACTACTGGGATGGATTAAAGAAACAGTTGCCCCTTAAGGATCTTTCACCCAATATATTTTCTCTTCTTATCAACAGAGATCAGTAAGAAAAGTGAATTATGATCTAATCCTATTTTTTTTAGTGTACCATTAATCCTTACCTTTACATGCTATTATAATTCACTTTACCTAACAAAAACAACATTCTTAATGATATATTAGCCCAAATTTAACACAATATGTCAGGAATTAGAAATATGAATCTCAGACATAATAACATGGCAGCATGAGTGAATTTCCTTCTGTGTCACTTTTGAGCCTGTTTTTCCCCTATTGGATCTTGGTCTCTTCAGATAAACATGTCCCAACCCCCATCACACCATTATAAATAAGTTTTAAACCCTTCTGAATTAAATAATTTCACAGTTTCCTCTTGGCTAAGCTTTTTCTCTAGCTAATCTAGAATTTCTATAAAATGTGAACAGATCAAATAATCACATGCATCCTATTTCTTTCTTGAATGTGATAATTGTTAACATCTTGCAGTATTTTCTATTATCATGAGTAAGATCACATTGATTCACTTCATCAAGGATGCTGAAAAGAGTAACCATTTGTAGAAACAGAATATGTTGAACACACAAGTTTATCTGATGAGTTTTTAGCAAAATTGAATTATGATTGGAAGAGATTATAAACTTTTCGAATATGGTATCTCAGAAGATGTTTATTAGCTTTTTTATGGCTAAGTGTTTTCAACTTGCTATGTTAATAATATTTAGTAAGTTAGTTTCCTAATGAAGAGAAGATACATTCTTATGGAATTACAGAGAACAAACTGGAATGCCAGTCACCTATGAATTAATTGTTCAAAATCTAGGCTCAATAATTTAAGTATTATAAGCTCATGTGCCTGTGCTTTCAAAACAAATACCTGATATTCCTACCCTGTATGTTTTGTTTTTAGCATAGAAATTAAACTGAAAAAAAAAAACTTTGTGATCCACCTTTCTGTTGATAACCAAAAAAGCTTAGCTCTAATCAAAGTAAATTTTTTCTGTCTAATCTGAAAATTGGAGTTACACACATAAACACACAGATGAACATACAAATTCCTTCTCCCTTCTTCTGTCAATAGAGAATTCTGCTTACAAATGGAGAAAAAAATTAATTCAAAAATAATTTACAGACTGTGACTCCTACTTGGTGGAATATAAGAAAAAACCTTTTCAAATATAAATCTGTTTAGGTCTCTCCACTGCTTAAAACATCTTCAGTAATCCCCCCACTGACTGGAGGATAAATAGGAAGAGTGTTATTAAGCCCCCAGGAACCTTCATAATCAGAGCTCAGCTTACTTCCCAACCTCATCTCTCACCCTTCCTCACCATTTCTCCTGATCCATGTCTGGTCTAGTTGATGCTCCATGAACCTATACCCCAGGACATTGTTATTTCATGCCTTTGCCCAGAAATGTCTTTCCCAGGCTTCTACACCTGATGAGCTCCAATATTTTTTTTTTCCTCAATAAGAATAATCAGCCTTCTTGCCTTACCTCATGCCTATAGCCCTATTTTGCTGCTTGCTCTTCTTATGCTACCTTGTACATACCTCTCCCTTGGTTAGAGCATGACAAATTTGCCCAGAAGAGAAATGTTTGATCTTCCTCCAAGAAACATACAGGACCTTGGACTGTGTATGTTGTATAGTAATCTCCATACCTGTATGAACCTAAACTTATTTTCCCTTTATAATCTCATTCCTTCACTTAATTGGTTTTACCTTGTGCTCTTAGATGAACACATTTTCAAATAAATAAGTATAGCTGTATTTAATTTAAAAGCTGGCATCAGAATTCTTTTAGAGAAAATTGCCCTTATTAGGAAGCACATTTTTATGCCATTGGGGGAAAAGGTAAGCTCCTTTGGGCAGCCTTCAGGATAACAAAAGCGATCATCAAATTGTTCTGCAATAATGATGAGGAGAAATTTGTTAGTAGGAAATGAAAAGGGAAGAAGAGAGGAGGGGGAGAAAAGAGTATAATATATAGAAGATTTCAGCTAGAATTTTGAATATTGCAGAGGGACCTAGGAACAGAATTATCCTAAGATTAATATTAAGCTGATTTCATTGATGTTAATACAGACCTATCCATCATTCCAAATATCAAATATGTATTCTGCACCAAAAGACAGAATTCCATCTCAAGGATGTCTAGGTACATAGCAGGACACTGCTAAAAGAGGATCTCTAAACTGAGCTAATTGTGGAGGTTGGGAGCTAAGTCAGGTATATCCATAAGAACATAAGAACCCTTGATATTTGCAAGAATGTTGCTCTAGACATTGACCACAGTCTATGGAATGCATGTTAAGTTAATTTGAGCTATACTTTAAGGACAGTGTGATTCCACCAGATAGCTTAATATGGAAGAAAATCAATCATGGCACTATTAACATAAGGCTTTGTTTGAAAATGCTTAGCAGGAGAAGACTCCAAAAATCTTTCTATCAAGAGAAATAAGGGCAGTAATTTTATAGGACTTCAGCAGGAGGGCTTACATAATTTTCAGCTTATTTTAAGAACAGTGTAAGGGCAAATATAAATTAAAAATAAGACGCTTAATTCTCCTTTTTGAAAATAAAGAGACTGCTATCCTCTTCCTTGGAACATTTATTTTAGAGAACTTGTAAGTTCTTTTTCTGTCCCTTTGAAATGCATGTAAATCTTTTTAGAAGTTATTAAGCCTCTTGCCAGCTTTATGACCCTGAATGTCTTTCTCAAGGATCTGGAAACCAACCCTATTGAAATATAAGAATCAAAGGAGTTTGCATCCCTTTTCCCAGTTTCTAGGGCAAGATAGGAGCCTGACTTGAGCAGGTGCCTGGCTCCAAGTTGCAAAACTGCCTCCTATCATAAAAATATAACAAGTTTAGGGGCGCCTGGGTGGCTCAGTCGTTAAGCGTCTGCCTTCGGCTCAGGTCATGATCCCAGGGTCCTGGGATCAAGCCCCGCATCGGGCTCCCTGCTTGGCGGGAAGCCTGCTTCTCCCTCTGCCACTCCCCCTGCTTGTGTTCCCTCTCTCGCTGTGTCTCTATCTTCAAAATAAATTAATAAAATCTTTAAAAAAAAATATATATATAACAAGTTTATTTTCCCTTTATATAAAAACAGGTAATACAGACAATCACCCCTATTTACTTAGTCAATCAATTAGGATGAACTATGTATGACACATGGTGCTTTCAGATACTCTTACTTGAGCATCAGTTATCATTTATCTTTAGAAAATGTAGGCAAAGTATCTGCTTGGATGAGAGGATGTGATTTCTTCCTGTCTTCCCGTCTTCAGTCTCTTAGCACATTGCCTGTGGTACATAACCGCATTCTGGTTTAATGCTCATTCATTAATAGTAAAACTGTTTACTTTCTTTACTCTCCTTGTGGAGAGGTTTTCTGGATTGGGAGAAGATTTTGTTTGTGATTATTTCCCCAGCAGTTGGTCAAGCAGTTAACCAACAATTGTTCAAGGATGGTTTTCCCAAAAGGGAGGAATTTTTCTTGGGGATTAGCAATCATTAGACAATTTGGATTTACTGAGAGAGATTGGGGAGGAGGGTGTATTAGACCATCAGAAATCAATGTCTTTGGCAAAAGATGGTGAGGAAGAACAGCTGTGTGTGGGGGAGGGAGATACAAGGACATGTAAAAATCACAGTGGAAAATTCTCACTCAATGTCTATTATAATGAATTATAGAAATTGACATTTATTTGATCTCTCCTATAAACACACTGACATTAGATTGTGAACTCATATTTTTATTCTTGACGTCTAGAATATATTACTGTCTAATACACATTTTTATTGGTACATAATTGGCATAACATTGTGTAAATATAAGGTGTACAATGTGTTCATTAAATACATCTATGTATTGCAGCATGATTACCTCCATAGCTTTAGCTAACATCTCTATCCTATCACGTAATTATCATTTCTTTTGTGTGGTGAGAACAGTTAAGATGTAGTCTCTTAGCAATTTTGAGGTATATAGTATGTATCGTCAATGATAATCACTGTGCTGTGAAAGATCTCCAGAACTCATTTATCTACTGCTTCCTAGTTTGTACCCTTAATTAATATCTTCCCAATTCCCTTGCCCCTTCCTTGCTGATAACCATCATTCTGTGTTTCTGCAAGTTTAGCTTTTTTTTATTCCACATGTAAGTGATATCATACACTATTTGCCTTTCTCTGTTTGGCTTATCTCATTAAGCATAATGCCCTCAGGGTCCATCCATATTGTTGCAAATGGCAGGATTTCCTTCTTTATTATGGCTGGATAATATTCCATTGTATATAAATATCCATATCCTTATCCATTTATCCATTAGAAGACACTTAGGTTGTTTCTAATTCTTGGCTGTTGTGAATAATGCTGCAATAAACATAGAAGTGCAGATATCTTTTTGATACACTGTTTTCATTTCCTTTGGGTATATACCCAGAAGTGGCATTGCTGGATTATGTTCTATTTTTGCTTTTTTGAGGAACCTCCATAACTGTTTCCCATAGTGGCTGTACCAGTTTACATTCCCACCAGCAACACACAAGGGTTCCTTTTTTCTCCACATCCATACCAACACTTGTCTTTTCTCTCTCTTTTTTTTTTAAAGGCATTGCTCTTTTTTTCTTTAAATTCAATTAGCCAAGGTATAGTACATCATTAGTTTTTGATATGTTCCATGATTCATTAGTTGAGTGTATCACCCAGTACTCACCATATCACATGCCCTCTTTAATGCTCATCACCCAGCTACCCCATCCCCCCACCCACCTCCCTTTCCACAGTCCTCAGTTTGTTTCCCAGACTCAGGAGTCTCATATGGTTTGTCTCCCTCTCTGATTTCTTCCCATTCAGTTTCCCCACCCTCCCACCCCTATCATCCTCTGCACTATTCCTTATGTTCCACATATGAGTGAAACCATATGATAATTGTGTATCTCTGATTGACTTATTTCACTTAGCATAATACTCTCCAGTTCCATCCATGTCAGTGTAAATGGTAGATATTCATCCTTTCTGATGGCTGAGTAATATTCCATTGTATATGTAAACCACATCTTTATCGATTCATCCATTGAAGGACATCTTGGCTCCTTCCACAGCTTGGCTATTGGGGACATTGCTGCTATGAACACTGGGGTGCATGTGCTCCTTCTTTTCACTACATCTGTTCTCTTTTTTATTATAATCATCCTAACAGGTGTGAGGGGATATTTCATTTTGGTTTTTGATTTACTGTTTTCCTAATGTTTAGTGATAGTCAACACTTTTTTCAGATACCTGTTGTCCATGTGGATGTCATCTTTGGAAAAAATGTCTATTTGGTTCCTCTGCCCGTTTTTTAATCAGGTTTTTTGTTTTGTTTTGAGTTGTATGACTTCTTTATATATGTATTGGATTTGGTATATATATATATTGGATTTGGTTATGTATATGGTTTGCAAATATTTTCTTCCAATTTGTAGCTTGTCTTTTCATTTTGTTGTTTCTTTTGTTGTACAGAAGCTTTTAAGTTTAATGTCACCCCATTTATTGAGTTTTGCTTTTGTTGCTTGTGCTTTTGGCATCAGTTCCAAGGAATTATTGCCAAGACCAAGGTCAAGGAGCTTCTTCCCTATGTTTTCTTCTTGGAGTATTACAATATCAGAACTTTTGCATGAGTGTTAAATCCATTTCAAGTTAATTTATGTTAGTGAGATAAGATAGGGGTCCAGTTTCATTTTTCTATATATGGTTATTTAGTTTTACCCGCACCATTTATTGAAGAGACTGTCCTTTCCCCATTGAATGTTCTTGGCTCTGTTGTCAAATATTAGTTTACTGTATATATGGGGGTTTATTTCTGGGTTCTGTTCTGCTCCCTTGGTTTATGTGTCTGGTTTTATGCCAGTACGTACTGTTTTGAGGACTATAGCTTTGTGGTATAGTTTTAAATCAGGAAATATGATGCCTCAAGCTTTGTTCTTCTTTCTCAGTGTTGCTTTGGCTAATCAAGGTCTTTTGCAGTTCCATACAAGTTTTAGGATTTTTTCCTATTTGAAAAATGCCATATAATTTTGGTAGGACTGCATCAAATCTGTAGATGGTTTTGAGTAGGATGGGTGCTTTAACAGCATGAATTTTTCTGAATTACTAACATGGGATATCTTTCTATTGTTTTTTTTTTTTAAAGATTTTTTTTAAAGAATCTTTCTATTGTTTATGTCATCTTCAGTTATTTTTCTTTTTTTATCTTATTTAAATTCACTTAATTAACATATAGCTTACATTAGTTTCAGATGTAGAGTTCAGTTATTCATCAGTTGCATATAACACCCAGGGCTCATTACATCATGCCCTCCTAATGCCCATCACCCAGTTACCCCATCCCCCCACCCACCTTCCCTTCAGCAACCCTCAGTTTGTTTCCTGTAGTTAAGAGTCTCTTATGGTTTGTCTCCCTCTCTGATTTCATCTCATCTTCAATTTCTTTAATCAAAGCCTTGTAGTTTTCATTATACAGATCTTTCATTTCCTAGGTTAAATTTATTCCTAAGTATTTTATTGTTTTTGATGCTATTGTGAATGGGATAGTAGTCTTAGTTCTTTTTCAGATATTTCATTGTTACTGTATAGAAATGCAACTGATTTCTGCATGTTGCATTTATATCCTGAAAATTTACTGGATTTGTTTATTAGTTACAAAAGTTTTTTGGTTGAGTCTTGAGAATTTTCTATATATAAGATTATATTATCTGCAAATATAATTTTTTCTTTTCTGATTTGGATGTGTTTTATTTCTTCACTGATTTGATTGCTCTAGCTAGGACTAAGGAGTACTGTGTTGAATTAGAGTCATGAGAGTGGACACACTTGTCTTGTTTCTGATCTTTGAGGGAAAGCTTCTTTCACTATTGAATATAATATTAGCTGTGGGTTTGTCCTAATGGCCACTTATATGTTGAGATATGTTTCTTCTATATCCAGTTTGTTGAGGATTTTTATCATGAAAGAGTATTGTATTATGTCAGATGCTTTTTCTGCATCTATTAAGATGACCATATCATTTTTAACTTTCATTCTGTTAATATGGTAGATTACGTTTTTTGACTGAGATTTTGAACCATTCTTGCATCCCAGGGATAAATCTCACATGGGCATGGTGCATGATCAATTTCTTGTGTTGTTGAGTTTGGTTTGCTGATGTTTTGTTGAAAATTTGCATCCATATTCATCAGGATTATTGGCCTGTAGTTTTCTTTTCTTATGGTGTCCTTGTCTGGTTTTGAGATCAAGTAATGCTGACTTCATAAAATGAGTTTGGAGTGTTCCCTAATCTTGAGTTTTTTGGGAAAGTTTGAGAAGGATTGGCATTAATTCTTCTTTAATCTTTGTTGGAATCCACCAGTGAAGCCATCTGATCCCGGGCTTTTGTGTGCGGGAAGGTTTTTGATTATTGATTCAATCTCCTTACTAGTAATTGGCCTATTCAGACTTTCTATCTCTTCATGATTTTGTCTTGGTAGGTTGTGTTTCTAGGACATCATTTCTTCTAGGTTACCCAATTTGTTGACATAAAATTGTGTATGGTAGTCTTTTATGATTCTATGTATTGTTGTGGTATCGGTAGTAATGTCTTATTTTCTGATTTTATTTGAGTCTTTTTTTCTTAGTTTGTCTAGCTAAAGTTTTGTTTACCTATGAAAAAACAGCTTTTCTTTTCACTGATCTTTCCTAGTCCCTATTGCATTTATTTCCATTCTGAACATTATTATTTCCTTTCTTCTGCTAACTTTGGGCTTAATTTGTTCTTTTTGTAACTAACAACTGACAAACTTATGCCAGATTCTAGGCTTCCATTACAAATTATTTTTAGAACAAGTCTAGCTAGATGCCACTTAAAAGAAGAGGTCTTCTTACAGATAGAGATGAACGCTTGTGTCTTTAATGACCCTATTTCTCTGATCATTTCTTGGAAAGAGTAATTAAGTTCACTAGAACTATAGTCATTGAAATCTGCTTTTGCAATTTGACTTTTTCCTTATGGTAGTTTTGTTTGTTGTTTTGGGTTTTAATCTCTATTTTTTTTTTTAATAAACTCCCTATCACTACATGAACACCTTTTACTATCAAATATTCCTTTGAAGTGCACATGTCCCATATATAGGTTTCAAGAAAACTTGGAATTTAAGGGCCTGGCTTTCTCGTTCTTAGTACAGATGACCTCATAGCACTGGGCACACTCCTGATTACTATCCACCTAAGGGACAGTATGCTGCTACAGCTTTTGAAAAATCACATACTCAGTCTATAAGTCTGCTTTAATCAAATCTTTAACCTCAAGGGGCACAAATAAGCATTTCCTCCTCTGCTTCTTTCATTATAATACTGATCATCCTGCTATAATCATATCTGACTCCTCCACCAGCTCGAGAGGTCCAGATCAGAAGTATGCTCTATTCATATTTCTATCAAACCCAGTACCTTTCCTGGTACTTAATAAATGTTTGCTGACTCAATGAATAAATCATAATTTCTCCAAACACAAATGAAATTTGATGAATTAAACCAAGCTAGAAAGAAAGTTTATCTAATGTGCATCTCTGGATGATTGGTAGTGACCATCTGGGGAGCTATGTTGAGAAGGACTCTAAATATAAATATGTAAGTAAATAAGCATGTAAATACACATACACTCCTTGAAAAGACTGCTATAATCAATTAGCAATATTTGCTGTGAACTAGTAGAATAGTGTTGGCATGAGTGATACATATTTACCATCTCAAGACCAAATGATGAAAAAAAAATATGTATATTTTATAGTTTTCAAAGACTATAATGTAATTTAAAGCATTTGATTTTCACATCAACCTTTTTTCCTGCTTTACACATGTGTAAAAGGAGGTTAGAGCATTAAGTCATTTTCCAAAGCTTGTAAGTCAGTAACTGGCTAACCTGAAACTCAAACCTGAATTGTAGCAACGATAACAACAAAATACCAAAGATATCCCCACTACAGTACTATTGCTGTCTTCTCTATTACCTGTAATGACACTCAACTCATGTGCAGGCATTCCCAAGATATATATGGATGGCTACAGTCTGAGCGTAATTATAGCAAGGAAACAGTCTGGAAAGTGCAAATGGAACAATTTTACCAAAATGTATGCAGATGTGTTTCTTGCAAAGGCCAGTTGCATTAACAGTCACAATAATATGTTCTTATACATTTTAGTTCAAATTCCTGTATCATCCAAGTGATTGAAGGTTATTCAAAAGTTAGTTTAACAATAGAAATGTCCAGATAGTGATTGAACTTTCATTGTGAAGTGAAGTTGAAACCCTTTGTTTTTGGCTTTGTATATCTGAGAAAAGCCAAGTTAGCATAAATAAGCGAACAGCTCTAACAGCTACTATCCAAATATACTGTAGTTGAAAAATATGTATGGCAAAAGAATAAGACATGGGGTAGAAACTCAAGAAGACTAGCCCAACGCATTATCAGCCTTTCCATGTATTTGATATTATTCAGTTCCACCCTCCACCCCTCTCTGTCCCGCCCCACTTCACTCTTCAAGGATGTAGAATTGTTGGTCAGCAGAGAAACAATTCCAAGGATTTTTGAAATCCCCTATAAATTCTGCTAAAGGCTTGCTCTGTAATAATGTGTCCTGAATTAGAGACTGAGGAATAAAAAAGTTGGGTCAGAGGAAGGGAGTCAGGAAAGTAGTACCTGGATGTGGGAAGACACCTTCATGTCAGCGTAGCTGTGTGACAGTGGGCAAAGAGATTCCCTGCAGGTCTCTGGCCTCAGTTCTCTCACCAAACAGTTGAGATAATAATATGGAGTTGTTAGGAGTGTCAAATGAGCAAATGTGCAGAATGCTTAGGAAAATGCCTGGCATGGGCCAGCCATTCATTAATTGTAAGCCACTAGTAATAAAAGTAGGTATGCTTGTCAAGTTGTTTTTTGTTTTGTTTTGTTTTCTCAATACGAACCACAACAGCAGTATTAAGACAGTGCTGTAGTGGAAAGAACGTGAACTCTGAAGTCTAAATATCTGGCTTTGAATCCAACCTTGGCTACATGTAGACAAACCTCACTATTTCTTAGCATCATCATCAGGAAAATGGACCTAATAATATTTAATTCAAAGGTATAGGGTTAAAATCAAGGCCTTACACATTAAGAAAATGTTTTTTCAAACTAAAGGAAAAATACTATATAAACATTGGTCACCCTATTTCTGCATATACTAGGCAGAGCCTGTCTGTGAGTTGAGGGTGACTAAATCTTCCTAAAATTTCTTTGTAATAAGCCTGGTGTAGATGTTTTTGTTCACCATTACAGATTATTTCTGTAGCTTATCCAAATGCTTCTAAAGAACCTATAAAGCTGTTGGGTAGGACTAGACTTGTCACCGATGTATCCCACTCACTTCCGCTCTGACAGCTGAGTAAGAGTAGATTTGAATGGGGGAGGAGGACAGCATCAGAAGAGAGACCTAGAGCATAAACACTATGTTGGAAGGACAGAAGTGAGGAATTGATGGTATGAGCAACATGCATTTAACTTTAAAGAGAGAAGGCATTGGTGGGATCAAACACCAAAGAGAAATTTCACTTACAAACAGCACAATTCAACGAAGTTAGACCTAGCTTGAACTCACACAGACTTTTTGTCATTTTCCTTTTGATAAAAACTATGAAGAATATACTATTGGACAAAATATTTTGCTTAGTTTAAGTTTGATGTGAAAGCCACTTTTTAAAAAAATTTATTTTCTTGTGTTACTTGTCAGCTCACTAGTTCATCTGAATTAACTATAGACACAAATAAATTACCATTTTCTTTAACCACTGTGAGGGAAAAAAATCCTCCTTTATTGTAAAAAACTTGTTTTTCCCCAATGATGCTGTGATGAACAGTATACAATTCTGATGTGTTGTAGTCCCTGCAACTGACTTTATTAACATAGAAAACAACATCCTGGCTATGAGAAATCTCTCTGTAGTGATGCTGCCATCCTGAAGAAGCAGAGAAAAGTGGGAGAGGTCACTTTTCTTCAGGTCTTGGTAAAAGGGACTATGTCTGTCTTCACAGCATGCAGTAGCTCTTAGCTCTTTAATGTGGAAATGAGCAATCTCAGCATAGTTTCAAAACTTCTGAAATGTCACCACACATATTTCCCTGCACCTGCATGAGCCACAGAAATTACAGCAGTGTTCCCAATCTCATTTCAGACATCACTGACAATTGCTTTAACTTACCTTTTTTGTTTTGAAACTAGAAACTCCTCTGTTTTCTATCCTAGCTAGACATATCTAGACTTCCCTGGGAAGAGTGACTTGACTTTAGCTAGAACCTCTTGAGATACACCGTGGTAATGCTAATTCACACGCAAGATTGCAAATTGCCCACAATTCTAAATTGTGTCCCGTATCATGCTTAGTTAATGCTCAAACTGAATGTGTTCTTTCTCAGTTACTTTTGTCTACCTAATGGCAGCAAAGCCTCAGAAAGGTCTTTGGGGATTAATACTTTAAATAGTCACCAGACTGGGGAATGAGGCAAAAAGATAAGAGGAGTAAGATAAGAAATATGGATTTAAGCAAAACTTACACCATAAAAATGTTTCCTCCAAGGTTATGAGTACTTTGGATGTGTCTCTCATTCACTCCCTATGGCACTCCATGCAATGACCCGCTCAAATGGGCATTTCATGAATACCTACCAATGATGACATGCAGACATGACTTTTAATAATATCTAAGCAAGGAACTCAAAGTACCAAGTTTTATTAAACTTTTCTTAGTGCATTTTCTCCCCAGTTCCTGAGTTATTTAGAATGGTAGAACATTTTAGCTTCCCGTTTCTGGGCCTAAATACTGTTTTCAAACATTCTCATCACTCATCTCTGGACAGTTTTTATTAGGATCCTGGATGCTTGTGAATGGAGCTAAGTGGTACTTTTTTTCTTTTCTTTTTTGAAAGTTAGTATTTGCAAGTATCCTCCTCTTGGGAGGCTGAAAAATTTTCCAGAAAAAAAGAGAACCAGGACCCTCTCTCAGGTTTGTAAATGTAAAAATATTTCTGATGGGCTAGAATAAGCCCATTGAGATCAAACTTCAAAATAATAATCAGGGTTCCTGAGAGGGAAATCCACATAAAGGAAAACAGCCTGGAGTAACGATCTGACTATGACACCAAGACCTAGGAGTGTTTGGAGATATCAGGGCTCTGGCAAGGCTTGTGGAACCCACACTGTGCCAATCTCCCTAGCATCTTCCACATGTCTTAGGGTAATGCCAAAGGGCAAAACCCCCCAAGAGAGATAACACCACTTTTAGCTCCAAAGATCGCTATAGGACACAGATTGGTTGAATGCAGGATCATTCTCTAGATTTGCCAAACCTGGGCATATAACTAGCAGCAAAATCCAAAGACCTTTGGCTTCCCCACAGGCCTGATTTCTCAGGCAGGTAAGGTCCACTTGATCACAGTAGCACTGCCCCTGGCCAACTTGGGTTGGTGTGTTCCCTCTCAGGTGCATCACTGACTTCTAGGGCCATTTACAGGCGAGAAGCACATTCCTAGGTTAATGAATATCTTTGGGGGTTTAGAGAAAATATTTGAGGAAGTAAACCAAGGAAAAAACTGGATTTTTTTGTTAGTTAATAGGTGGTGTATTAGAGCATTAAAACCTACAACAAAATGTGAACATGACCTTATTTGATACTGAGTTGTCCAGCTGGTATACCTAAACTTTTCCTCTACATAATCCAAACTGCAAGAACTCTGGGGATTATCTGGGATAAAAACAAACAAATAAAACTAATGATAATATAGAATCTTATTAATTATAGCAAATCAAAATGTCAGTTCAGTGGCACACATATAGTGCCATTATTTCTACTTGCACCAGTTTCCTGCAGTGTTTGTGAGCTAGTTTAACATGGCCTATGCATTAGTTTTCTCAGCCAGGCTTCCTGCAGTTGAGGCATGCATCCCTCATAATGATAGCCAAGGGATGCTTATTTCCCTTGCTTGCAGGACACCTTCCACTGTCCTCTTTCAATTGATGCCAAAGCCATGATGCACACATTGTGAGCAGTCTGACATATCTAAGGAATTGACTCATCTCCTTACTTTCAGTCACTATCTTTTTCTTGTCTCCCCTTCATTCAGATGTTATGCCCCTTGACCACCTTGCTCTCTCCAACTATCTTACCTGCCCCTTGTGCAATGGTATTTCCCCTAATTAGCTGATGTTCAGTGGATTTTCCTTTCCCAGTTTTAAAGATACATGAATTTAGAATGGTGAAATTAAAAAATTGCATTTTAAAATAAGCAAAAGTTTCTGATAATCTATTTAAATATTTGAATATTTGTTCCATGTTTATAATTAGAAATTTAATAACAATTTGCCTGATTTTTTTCATTTTTGGCAAAATAATTACATAGTAATTAATAGCACATAAAACCGTATCAGTTCTTCTCAAGTATCATACAGGCTTACATTTTCCTGAGGTATGAATAACTTAAGAGTTTTTGGAAAAAAGTTTAAAGGAAAAAGAGAACCAAAATATCTGCAATAAAATATAACCATGACCCTATTAAATAAGAAATGTAATAGTAAAAACAAAGAAAGTTAAAATAGTATGAATTATGAGTAATGACAGAGTAGTGTTCTTCATAGGACTCAATTAGTTGTTATTGGCCCACCTGCCCCCAAGCCAGAGTAGCCAGTAACTCCTAAAACCCTATTACCCTCACATTGCCTACCCCACCAAGGCTCATAGAGAAATGACAAGTGGCCTTTAGCTGCAGCAGAGTGAGTGAAGATTTGAGGAAAATGAAGCTATCTTAGTTCTAGTATCACATGGATCTGTTCAGTAGCAAACAGGGAAATACAGCTGGTGGTACTTTAATACAGCTGATAAAGTCTCCACACCTTAAAATCTGAACTGTATACACTTACAGACTGCATAAGAATTATCTGTACCTTGGATATCAAGACTGACCCATGGAAGTAATCCCGTTAATGTGGTGAGCAGGCTGGTTTGTGACAGAAAAAGGATTAGAAAACAACCAAACTCAGTAATAAACAGGAAAGGCTGAGGATAGAGACATTTAACACATGCAACCAAAACTAAATATATCTCCAGAGACCCAAAAATTAATGATTGAAATAAGATAGAAGTTTGCTTCCCACTTGTAACAGTCCAAGACTGGCAGGCAGGCTCCACTCCATCAAGCTATCCAGGGCCTAGGCTAGCGGGACAGCTCTACCATCCTATGGGCATTGTTGTCATCTGCATGATAGAAGTGAGTTTCCAGGGGCACCTGGGTGGCTCAGTCGTTAAGCGTCTGCCTTCGGCTCAGGTCATGATCCCAGCGTCCTGGGATCGAGCCCCGCATCAGGCTCCCTGCTCCACAGGAAGCCTGCTTCTCTCTCTCCTGCTCCCCCTGCTTGTGTTTCCTCTCTCGCTGTGTCTCTCCCTGTCAAATAAATAAATAAAATCTTTAAAAAAAAAAAAAAAGAAGTGAGTTTCCAGCCAGGATAACCAGTGGAAAAGAAAAAAAGAGCATGAAGAAGCCTAGCCCTGTCCAAAGGGGACACATTTCACTTCTGTTCATATTCCATGGGAGGAAGTAGACAGCAAAATTTAGACAGCAGGATTGGGCTTAATAGCAAGCCTGCACATAAATGAGGATACATTTTAGTTTTAGAGAGATAAATGGTTGATGGGTGATTGCCATTTATTAATGGTTTTATAAATAATTTGTGATTTATGTGATCTAGTTGGTGTAATGACTCTTAACTAAACTTTTTTATATTTTACAATGCCCTGAGTTTAAAGATCCACTTATGTTGTTAAAAACAAAACACAACAAAACTCATTGATCTGAATGGACTCAGATTGCAGAGGTTAAGGTGTTAAGAATAAGGACGTAGGTAAGCAGCAACATGACCAAAGGGTATCTAAATCAGGACTTCTCTAGACCTTCCCTTTGCTGTGTTACCAAGGATTCACATCCATTTTGCAACATCCTCAATTTTCTTTACTGATGTGTCAGTGTTTGCTACCGTTCTGTATAGTGAGCAATGATAGATAGGTACAATATACCCATGCACATAGGGTAGCACATCATAATACACCAAATACCAATAATAAAATGTGCTGCAAGGTGTGGAGAAAAAGGAACTCTTGTGCACTGTCAGTGGGAATGTAAATTAATAGGGCCATTATAGAAAACAGTATGAGGGTTCCTCAAAAAATTAAAAACAGGTATCCAGGAATCCCACTTCTGGGCATATATCCAAAGGAAACGAAACCGGTATCTCAAAGAGATATCTGTATTCTCATGTTCATTGCAGCATTATTCACACAATAGCCAAGATATGGATATAACCCATGTTAATGGACAAATGAATGACTAAAGAAGATGTGATACACACACAAACACACACACACACAGTGGAATCTTATTCAGCCATGAGAAAGAAGGAAATTCTGCCATCTGTGACAATGTGGATGAAACTGGAGGATGTTATGCTAAGTGAAATAAGCCAGACCAAGAAAGAAAAGTACTGTAGGTGGAATAAAAAAAGAAGTCAAAATTATAGAAACAGAAAGTAGAATGGTGGTTACCAGAGGCTATAGAGTGGGGGAAATGAGGAGATATTGATCAAAGGGTACAAAGTTGTCAGTTACGTAGAATGCATACGTCTAGAGATCTAATGTATAGCGTGATGACTATAGTTAATAGTACTGTATCGAACACTAGAAATATACGAAGAGAATGGATTTCAGGTACCCTCATCACAAAAATTGGTAACCCTAAGGAGAGTTTATGTTAATTAGTTTGATTGTAGTAATTATTTTGCTATGTATACATATATCAAATAATCATGTTGTAATCTTAAATATATATAATTTTCATTTAAGAATATATTTTTAAATATGCTGTATACTGACCTGGAGACGTACTAACTGACCCCTAATATTTGGGGGGAGGAAGGGAGGGTTTTCAACAAGTTCCAATCATTATGCCCATAAAACTACTCTCTTTCCTCAAAGCAAAGCATGTCAGGAAGTTATCAGGATCCCTGCTCAATGTTGTCCATTCACTTAAAGGCCAGTTTTTGTGTCTCTGATCTGTTTACTTTGATCATTTACCTACTAATAAGATAACAGAAATTTGGGAGGGGGTTTTATGACAACCATCTGAGGATTTCCTGATCTGAGAAGAAAGGCAGTCCCTCCAGGAGAGTTCAGAGTGTATTTAACCTGACACTTTCCAGCTGGATCATTTGAGAGTCAGAGTCGAAGTACCACTTTTTAGTTTCCCATCACACTAATCTCAGCAACATCCAAATAAAGAGAAAAGGGTATTCTCAAAAATAGTTTTCTACAACTCTGTCCAGCTGTGAGCAAGTGGCAACAGCTGCAGAAAGTTGCATGGAAACAGGATCACCATTTTAAGAGGCTTCTGTCCTAGTATTTCTTAGGGTTTGGGGCTTTAAGCTCATTTCACTGCCAAGAAACTGTTCCTTCATCCCTGTAAAATGTGAAATAGAACATAGAAAGGAGGGGCGCCTGGGTGGCTCAGTTGGTTGGGCAACTGCCTTCGGCTCGGGTCATGATCCTGGAGTCCCGGGATCGAGTCCTGCATCGGACTCCCCGCTTAGCGGGGAGTCTGCTTCTCCCTCTGATCCTCCCCCTCTCATGCTCTCTGTCTCCCATTCTCTCTCTCAGATAAATAAATAAAAAAATCTTAAAAATAAAAAAAAAGAACATAGAAAGGAAAATAAAGGCAGGCTGATCAGTAGATGTGCACCCACTGCTTGCTAGCTTTGAATCCACCCAAGTTATTTAAACAGTCTAGGGCTTTGTGTCCTCATCTGCAGAAGAACTAACATGTTGATGCCGTGGCATAATCTGAGGATTAAGTGAGCCCTTCGTGCCTGGCACATGCTAAGCAGTCAAGAATCAGATGATGGTTACTTACTATTGTTTATCCTTTGACTGACTTTGGGTTTAAGAATAATGTTGACCACTTCTATAAGTACGGCAAAATGCTGTGTGGTCTCTTCCCAGGTCTGCAATCTGCGGTGTCTTTCATTAGTATTTAAATTGGTTGTAAATATGTATATTTCCCCAGCATTTCAAGATAATGTTTTCCTATATGTTTCAGTGGTGACTGATGGTCAAAACATCTGAGACTCACTATGCTTGGGAAACTGGTAATGAAGCTTATAGAGCTTATTGAAAGTGCCATTTAACAAAATATATTAGCCCATTCCAAATGTCATCTCCAGCTCTGTTGTATTTCACGTTAAACGCCATGCAAAAACAGATCTAAAAGGCTCCATTACTTGCTTATTTTCAAGGGCATGAGGGAAATGTCACCAGCTCACAAAGTAAAAATTAGGGTTTCTGTAGTGCCCCTCTGACAAAATGGTAGAAAGCAAGCGAAGCGAAAAACAGTCGCTGATAATGATTCATCACTTATTGGGAATAATTAATTGATGTTTGTGATTTCCAAATCTTCTTTCAAAATAGTATCTACTCATTTCACTATTTCATGGCATCTTTTTTGTATCCATCAATGTAACATTTTCTTCCACAATTCAGTGGGGGAGATTTCTCTCTGCTGAAATGTCACCCTCCATAAATAAGTGGAGTCCGAGCCTTCCATCAATGTAATAGTTAAACTATGGCAAAGCTGAGTAATTGAAACAGAAAGAGAAGTCACCTTGACAGTCCTATAGCTGGGAAAGCAGCTTAAGGCACCGGAGCTTTTATTGTGAGTGAGCTGAGTTTATATCTATTCACCGAACAAAATGTATTTAAATAATATTCCAATTTTGAGAAAATCAAAAAAATTCTTGTTGGATCTTTAATATTCTATAAATTGCAGTAAAATTACATAACTTTGGAAAATAAAATTAAACTATAGTTTCTCTATAATTATTGATGTCACTTTGGAGTCTTTTACAAAAGAATCTCACTAAAATAAAAAATAAATGAGGTGCTTGCTGTTGGCCCTTCCTGTGAATTCTAGGATTCATTAAAGGTTTGGGTTTTGTTTTGTTATTTAATACCCCACAACAGGTATTAGAAAAACAGGTGTATCAATCAATCTGGCAGATTTGGAGTTGTACTAGCCAAAGTAGATATTAGGAAAAAGAAAAAAAAAAACAAGGAATTTAGAAAGATAAGCATGCCACTTTACTATATAGCTCACTAGAGTAAGATCTTTCTTTTCCTCCTGAATTAAATACATAATTGTATCAAATTGCCATTTTGGCATTGCTAATATAGATTCATTCTTAAACATTGTCATTATTATTTTTCAGGCACACAAGAAAATGGCAGCACTTAATTTCACATAATAAACGTTATTTTTTAGAAGACTGCTTTGAGTCACAAGTATGTAGAATATTTTATAACTTAGTTTGGGCAGACACTCCATTTTAATGATCTGAGCAGAAATTAAACTGCCAGCTCAATATTATCAACACTTAAATTCCATGTAGGAAATACCACATGACCCAATAATGAAAATAAGGGCTTTTCATAAATATTAGAACTCTTAGCCTTAGTGTTTATTGCCTATCAAACAGATTTTCCATAAATTTAATAAAATGTAATGCGTTCTTACTTTGATGTATTAACATTTCCCATCACACTTTCAATGGCATGGTGATTACTGCTTAAAATTAAACTTGAGCAGTCCTTGAAGTCTAAGCTCAAGAGCTGCTCAGTTGCCACATGACATTTTTCTGGAAATGATAGAAATATAAGGAAAGATGATAAGGTGAATTCATCAGGAATATGCCTTGTGACACCCCACTAGGCAAGCTGAGTTGCTTTTTCCCCTTCTGGAATAGTTACAAAATAACTTGTTTTGATGGAAGCAACTGGAGACCCTTTTAGTAAATTCAGGCCCCATGCCAACTGGGAATGTATAAAAATCCTGCACAATGACTCTACACACAAATCAAGGAAGCACTGTTACAGGTGACCCAGAAATGACTGCTCGTGTCTCATTGGACTCTCCAGGGCCACCTGATCTTTCAATTAGGAATCTCTGTCCTAACATAGTTCTTCCCTGATAGTGTTTATTGCCTATATGTAGGATGCTTACAGTTTCTGTCCAATTAAAAACACACACACTCAACACTCGCAGATGGTCGCATGTTGGATTAGAGGAATATTTTTTTTTTCTAAACATCCTTTTACTTGGACTTATTATTTTCCTTCAAGTAAACCATCGTGAAAACAAAAATTAATACCATAAAAGGCTCTCGCTGCAGCACTTGAAGTCCAGAAACATCAAGAGATGACATTTTTAGGTTTGTTTGTATTCTCTATATTTTCCTGGTTTCTAAACTTTGAATATTTATTTATCAGTATATATCAGTGGTGCTTTTATTTACCAAAACTGAAAATAATGCTGCATAGTGTGACATACAAGTATACTTACAAAGAAAACAAAGAGAACTTTTTGAAATCATTTTTTTTTTAAATTAGGTATATTGTTTCCTGGGTTGTTTTATGCTCCATGGAGGGGCAGCCCATCTGGGCAGGATATTGGCAGGTCTGATCCCACACTGAGCTGGAGTCATCACCCCAAACCAGGAGATGAGTACAAGGGTAAAAATATCGAATAGGTCTGGACCTAACTATAGGCCTCTGGGCTTGGTCCTGAAATTGCCATTACTGTAAGTCTTAATGTACTTTGCTGAAAGCAAATTCTTAAAGGGCCAAGCCTGACAATTGTCTTCATATTTAAATGACCTTTTAAAACTATTACAATAAATCCACAAAATAGCTATATGCTGCTATAATATGGTGGAGCCGATGGTTATCTGACATTTTTTAACTCTGCATTATACTTTCTGCTTCCATAGAAACGCTATAAATTTTAAGTATAATCACCTTTTTATAAAAGAAGGTATTCAACATAAAATTCAGCTTTTGGCATTATTTGACCTGAATATTACCAAGTTATAAATCCCTTTGTTCTCAGGCAAGCAGTGCTCAGCGTTTTTTATATTCTATACACTTACTGCATTGTCTTTGCCAGGCTGATCGATACCTGAAAAACAAAAGATACAATAAGCTGCTATTTAGCTTAAACTCTCTGTATAATTAATTCAATTCTATTTTTTACTTGGCATGTGTAAACAAGCCATCCTCCTTTACATAATACCCTTTCTTTAGACTCAAGATCCCTGATGAAGTATCCCCAGTATTTCTTCCAATTGTCTTGTCTCTGGGTAACAAATACAGTGATTATTAGTTCACTATTGGATTGATTTAAAATTCCAGGTTAATATTTAAGCCTGTGGTGGTATGTGTCTTTTCCATAGGATAGACCTAAAAATTGAAGAATCTGGTTTGCTCATTTTATCAAGACTCATCTCTATGGTGAGTCACTAGAAACAACAATTCTTTCAGTCTGTTTCACAGGGAAGAAAACTGAGTGAATTTTGTCACCTAGTATACTTGTTTATAGTCCATCCCTATGAAGCTTTGAAAAAACAGAAATGTGATAAATGCTTGGATAATTTGGTCAAAGCATAGAGTCATAAAAGATAACCTACTTGTCCCATCCCTTATCCAAGCTTACTTTCATGATATTGAATACACAATTTCTAGATTTCTACTTTGCTCAGCTTCCTGAAGATAGGTTCCAAAAAAGGAAACAAAACTCACCATGCAATTTACTGGGACCCTGGAAGAAGCCCAGTGTAAGTCAAGAAAGATAATGTTGCTGGAATATGGCATTTGCAAATCTGTTATAAAAAGTTACATGAATTCTGGGTTTTCAAATCTAGGTTTTTCCCTGTCACTCATGTCTCAACTAAGATGATTATTCTTAAAAAATTTTTCCATTAGCATCAGTGACAGAGGGAGGGCCAAAGCCTTAAGTAACAGAACCCATGAGCAAGAAAAATCAGATGGCATCTTGTATTACATTGTACAAAAGGTCTTCTTTACCAATTGTGCCACTGCAAAGACCCTGACTACTAAAATAGCAACATACCAAAAAAGTCTCCTGATAGCCTAATTGGCAGAAATCATGATTCACAGCATATAAATAGATGCCAATAATATGCAACAAATCGTACTTACAAATATTAGAGTCAACCTTGAGTCACAACAAAACAATGCATTGTGTTTCAGAACTTTTAGTTTGACTGATTTGAATTTGGATGTGTATTCACTCACTCTGGTAATTACAAGTTTCCATTACCTGAATGTCCTTTTATTTTACTCTTTAGCCTAGTAGGATAAAAGTGTTTTTTTTTTAATTTTATTATGTTATGTTAATAACCATACATTACATCATTAGTTTTTGATGTAGTGTTCCATGATTCATTGTTTGCGTATAACACCCAGTGTTCGATTCAATACGTGCCCTCTTTAATAACCATCACCAGGCTAACCCATCCCCCCACCCCCTCCCCTCTAGAACCCTCAGCTTGTTTCTCAGAGTCCATAGTCTCTCATGGTTCATCTCCCCCTCTGATTCCCCCCCCTTCATTTTTCCCTTCCTACTATCTTCTTCTTTTTTTTAACATACAATGTATTATTTGTTTCAGAGGTACAGGTCTGTGATTCAACAGTCTTACACAATTCACAGCGCTCACCGTAGCACATACCATCCCCAATGTCTATTTTTAAAATAAGTGAATTATTTGGGAAACTGCCTGATGATGATGATGATGATGATGATGACGACAGCTTAAGTGGAGAACCTGATTGACATTAATCATTTCACGAAGTTCTTGCAACTTCAGAGTTAGATACTGTTGCCCTTACTTTATAGATGAGGAAACAAAGACTTTGAGACCATAGATAACTTGTGCCAAGCAGTGGAGCCTGAACTGGAACTGTTGTCTTTTTGGTTGCACATTCCAAGCTCTGAACTACTAAGCTAACCCACCTCTGTCTTTTGAATGCAACAATTCTTCCATTGGAAGAGAGATCACAGCTTCAAAAAATTCAACAGCATCTTCTCTTCCACAGAAGAATTAAGATTTCAGTATTGAAAAAGAAAATTAGAGAAAACAATTCCTCTGGCCAAAAGGCTAGTAAATATTTTATTTCAATTGAGAATGTTTTGCTTGTGTTTAAGACCGTGAGGATTATGTTACTACCTACTGCATAAAGGAGCAGCCATTACTGTTTCTTTTTTTTTTAATATTTTTATTTATTTATTTGACAGAGAGAGACACAGCGAGAGAGGGAACACAAGCGGGGGTAGTGGGAGAGGGAGAAGCAGGCTTCCTGCTGAGCAGGGAGCCCGATGCAGGGCTCGACCCCAGGACCCTGGGATCCTGACCTGAGCTGAAGGCAGACACTTAATGACTGAGCCACCCAGGCGCCCCACCATTACTGTTTCTAGTAAGCTGTTTGCAGCAAGACCTTTTAGAATATAAACATGCTATTATACAGCATTTTCTACCAATAGAATCATTGTTTCTCTCCATATGTTCTTCCTGTAGGTGTCTGATGAGTTCCCACACATGAAAAATGACAAGGGAATCTATCGGAGGAATAATTCCAGCAACCGTGACATATGGAGACATTGTTTTCGAGTCCCTTTGCCATGATTTCTAGGCAAAGCAGCAAGATTTCCCAGTCGTAGCAACTAGAAATATTGTCATCCTCCACTTACAAGTTTCACTGTGTGTTCTTTGCTGCAGATCTCGGGCTATTCTGACAGGCTTCAGGCTAAGAGTGATTATGGGAAACAAGGCAAATATTCTGTCAGACTTTGAGTATATACTTTGTGTCCTTGTCCATCCCATTGTGAATGCTTCTCTGCCACTCACCTCAATTCCACAGCTCCATGAAAGGAGTTGTTAGGACATTAGTACATGGTGCATTTAGCTCTGCATCATTTATGAAGCCCTCTCGTGTTTCTGAGTGGCTTGATGCTCTGCAAATACTTCTGAGGATTTGCCAAACTGACTGGTTTTGTTTCAGTAAAGACATTTCCTAATCTGTAGCTGTTTTTTCCTCAAATGGAGAAGACCCTAACAACCTTTGATACAGGGTACTAGAGAGACATAGTGGAAAGTGACGCTGTATCTCCTCTATCCTTCCAGATCCTTAAAGGTTGTGATTATGCAGCTTATTTCTCCTGCATTTCAGTTATACATGCATATGTTCACTCATCAATTCACTCATTCGCAAATATTACTGAGCACATTCCTGGATTGAGCAACTCAGTACTACTTTCCATCACACTTTTGTGTGTGCAGTGCTACTTAGCAGTACATAGGTTTACTTTGTCGATTACATGCCAGTTCCCAATTTGATCTTTGGTGTTTTGACATTCATAGAATTGACATAGTCCTTATTCAGGCCTATATTGTGATTCTGTATTGTGATTCAACTATTCAAGCAAGTGGCTGTTCTAGCCTTCCTTCCCCCACCCTTTCCTCTCTTTCTCCTGCTTGCTGCCTGCTTCACCATTTAAATAAACATGAATATGAGTGTCTGCTACCTGCCAGACACTGTTTTGGTATGAAGAAAATAAAAAAGATCTTACCTTTATGGGATTCATATTTGAATCAAATGAGGGAGGGAGGTATAAAGGCAATATATGAGTAAACTAAATAATATCATATTTTGATGAAAGCTTTAAGGAAAATGAAAAAGTTAACTGCTGGAGTGAATGGACAGAGTAAAGTGTTGCCTACTCTAGATAGGGTACTTAGGAAAGATGTCTGTTTAGGAGGAAACGTTTGAGAAGATACATGAGTGACAAGAAGACAATTAAGTGGAGATCTGGAGAAATACCTTTCCAGAGAGAGGGAACAGCTAGAGTAAGGAAAATGGAGTTTATTCTATTTTATTTAAGTATGCTAGACCATTGGAGGGACTTATTCAGAAGAGTAATTTATACATTTTTAATAGAAATTTTTATTGAAACAATTGTAGATTCATATGCAATTTTAAGAAATAATGAAGAAAGATACCTTGACCTCTTATCTAGTTTTACCAGTCAAACATCTTGCAAAACTATAGTCAATATTACAACCAGAATACTGACAATGATAAAATCCACCCCACTCTTAACTTGCCACTGTCTTTCATTTTAGCTAGCCATATTAATATATGCATAATGATAGCTTATTGTGGTTTTAATTTCTTAGTACTTAGAACGTATTTTGTTTCCTATTTTGTCTTCAGTGAAATAGTATTCATGTCTTTTGCCCATTTTCTATAAATTGCTTGTTTTTTATTGTTGAGGTTTTGTTTGCTTGTTTATATATAATTGATGTAATTGATGTAAGATAGTATTGGTTTTATATGCACAAGAAAATGCTTTGATATATGTATGTGTTGCAAAATGATTATCACAATAAGTTTAGTTAACATCTATCACCACAGAGTTTTTTTCCTTGCGATGAGAACATTGAGGATTTACTCTTATCTCTTAGCAGTGTTCAAATATAAATGATATGATATTGTTAACTATAATTGACATGTTGTGTATTACATCCCCAGGACTTATATGTCTCATAATGGGAAGTTTGTACCTTTGGCAACTTTCACCCATTAGTGCATGCACCCAAACCCCACTTTGGGCTATCATCTATGAATTTCGATTTTTGTTACATTCCATATAAAGGTGAAATCAGACAGTTTTTGTCTTTCTCTGTCAGACTTTTATCACTTAGCATAATACCCTCAAGGTGCATCCATGTTGTCACAAATGGCAGAATTTCTTTTTTGTGACTGAATATTTCATTATGTGCATGTGTGTATATATACATATATATACCAATTTTCTTGTGTGTGTGTGTGTGTGTGTGTGTGTGTGTGTGTGTGTATATATATATTTTCTTTGTCCATTCATCAGTGGATACTTACATTGTTTCCATGTCTTTGCTATTTTAAATAATGCTACAGTGAACATAGGGTTGCAGATAGCTTTTTGAGATCATTTTGTTTCCTTTGGATATATTGAGAAATGGGATTGCTGGATCACATAGTACTATTTTTTTTTTTTTTAAGTAGGCCTCCACTCCCAGTGTGGAGCCCAATGTGGGGCTTGAATTCACAACCCTGAGATCAAGACCTGAGCTGAGATCAAGAGTCAGATGCTCAACTGACTGAGCCACCGAGGCGCTCCATGGTAGTTCTATTTTTAATTTTCTGAGAAACCTCCATACATAATAAATGCATAATATACATCCCACCAATGGTGCACAAAGAGTACATTGATTCCACATCCTCACCAACACTTGTTCTCGGTTGTCTTTTTGAATACAACCATTCTAACAGGTGTAAGGTACTATCTCATTGCAGTTTTTGTTTGTTGGTTGGTTGGTTGGTTGGTTTTTCAACTTTTTTTTATTATTATTATCTTATGTTAATCACCATACATTACATCATTAGTTTTTGATGTAGTGTTCCATGATTCATTGTTTGCGTATAACACCCAGGGCTCCATTCAATACGTGCCCTCTTTAATACCCATCACCAGGCTAACCCATCCCCCCACTCCCCTCCCCTCTAGAACCCTCAGGTTGTTTTTCAGAGTCCATAGTCTCTCATGGTTCGTCCCCCCCTCATTGCAGTTTTGATTTGAATTTTCCTGATGATTAGTGATCCTGAGCACCTTTTCTTGTACCTATTGTCCATTTGTATGTCTTCCTTGGAAAAAAAAGTCTATTTAGTTTTTCTGTCCAGTTTTTAATCACATTGTTTATTTTTGTAGCTATTGAATTGTATGAGTTGTTTTTAAATATATTTTGGATGTTAACCCCTTATCAGACATGATTTACAAATATTTTCTCCCATTTAGTAGGTTGCATTGTCATTTTATTGATGGTTTCCTTTGCTGTACAGAAGCTTTTTAGTTTTATGTAGTCCCACTTACTTATTTTTACATTTATATCCTTTAATTATGGTGCCAAATAAAAAAAGATCAATGCCAAGGGCTATGTCAAGAACCTTACTAAGTATGTTTTTCTCCTAGAAGTTTTATCATTTCAGATCTTACACTGAAGTCTTTCATTCATTTTGAGTTGATTTTTGTTTATGATATAAGATAGTGGTCCAGTTTCATTCTTTTGCTTGTGGCTCTCCAGTTTTTCCAGCATCATTTATGGGAGAAACTATTCTTTCCCCAAAGAGTTTTGGCTCTTTTGTCTTAAGTTAATTGAGCATATATGCCTGGGTTTATTTCTGGGTTCTCTCTTCTGTTCTATTGATATATGTGTCTGTTTTGATTACTATAGCTTTGTAATATAGTTTGAAATCAGAAAGTGTGATGCCTACAACTCTGTTCTTTCTAAAGATGCTTTGGCTATTTGCAGTCTTCTGGTTCCATACAAATTTCAGGATTGTTCTATTTCCATGGAAAATACCATTGGAATTTTGATAGGTGTTGCACTGAATCTGTAGATAGCTTTGGGTGGTATGGACATTTTAACAATACTAATGTTTCCTATCCATGAGCACAAAACACCTCTCATTTAGGTCTTTGGTTTCTTCCATCAATGTCTTACAGTTTTGAGTGTATAGTTTTTTCACCTCTTTCTTTGAATTATCCTAGATATTTTATTCTCATACAATTGTGAATGGGATGTTTTCTTAATATCTCCTTATGATGGTTCATTATTGGTGCATAGAAACATATGGATTTTGTATCCGGTAACTTTACTATGTTTGTTAATTAGTTCTAACAGTTTTTGGTGAAGTCTTTAGGGTTTTTTACATACAATATCCTATCATTTGCAAATAGAGACAGTTTTACTTAATCCTTTCCAATTTGGATTATTTTTATTTCTTTTTCTGGCCTAATGCTTTGGCTAAGACTTTCAGTACTCTGTTGAATGAAAGAGGTGAGAGTGGGCAGCTCTGTTTGGTTCTTGACCTTTGAAGAAAAGTTTTCAGCTTTTCATCATTGAGAATGATGTTAGCTATGGACTTTTCATTACATGTAAGACCTTTCTTATATTAAGGTACATTCATTCCTTTTATAGCCGCTTTGTTGAGAGGTTTTTTCTTAAGATTTCATTTATTTATTTGACAGAGAAAGAGAGAAAGCACAAGCAGGGGGAGTGGGAGAGGGAGAAGCAGACTCCCTGCTGAGCAGGGAGCCTGATGTGGGGCTCAATCCCAGGACCCTGGGATCATTACCTGAGCCGAAGTCAGACTCTTAACCTACTGAGCCAACCAGGCACCCTGTTGAGAGTTTTTATCATAAATCGATGTTGAATTTTATCAGATGCTTTTTCTGTTATATTAAGATATTACTTTTATCCTTCATTTTGTTAATGTGATGTAGCACATTGATTCATTTGTGGATGTGGAAAGTTCCTTGCATCTCTGGAATAAGTCCCATTTGATTATGATTTATGATCCTTTTAATTTATTGTTGAATTTGGTTTGCTATTAATTTTTTTATTTTAAAAATTTTCAATTGTGATTTAATTTTGGTTACTACATTTAGCATTGCAGCATGGTTGGAAAATACTGGAGAATCCTCAAATACCAGTGTTTTACATAACAATTGTACAGTTATCAAAATTGACAAATTAATATTGATACATTAATATATTGGTACAATACACACCTTTTCCCAATTTTATAAGCTTTTCCACTAATGTTAATTTTATGTTTTAGGATGCAATATAAGATCCTACAGTGCATTTTGTTATCATGTCTACTTAGTGCTTTCCATTACTGTGAGAAATCTTCAGTCTCTCCCTGTCTTTCTTAACTTCAGCATTTTTAAACAATACCAGTTATTTTGTAGGAAAGTTTACACTTTATGATAGACAGCTCTATAGGATTTGACAAATGCATAGAGTTATATTTCCACTACAACTCATTATACACAAAATTTTATCACTCAAGAAATTCCCTCATTTCTCTCCTTTGTAGGTAACCATTCCCTGGTTTGCTATTATTTTAAAGGTTTTTGCATTTGTGGTCACCAGGGATATTGGCCTGTAATTTTCTTTTATTATAGTATCCTAGTCTGGTTTTGGTATCAGGGTAATGCTGGCCTGGTAAAATGAGTTTGAAAGTGTTTCCTCTTCTGTTTTTTTGGAAGAGTTTGAGAAGAATTGGTGTTCTGTTTAAAGTGTTTGGTAGAATTCAACAGTGAAGCCACCTGGTCCTGGATTTGTTTTTTTTAGGAAGTTTTCAATTACTGATTCAATCTCCTTACTAGTTATTGGTCTGTTCAGGTTTTTATCTTGATGAAGTCCCAATAGTTCATTTTTGCCCTTGCTTCCCTTGCCTTTGGCGATGTGTCTAGGAAGAAGTTGCTGTGGCTGAGGTCGAAGAGGTTGCTGCCTGTGTTCTCCTTTAGGATTTTGAGGGATTCCTGTCTCACATTTAGGTCTTTCAACCATTTTGAGTCCCTTTTTGTGTGTGGTGTAAGGAAATGGTCCAGGTTCATTCTTCTGCATGTGGCTGTCCAATTTTCACAACACCATTTGTTGAAGAGACTGTCTTTTTGCCGTTGGACATTCTTTCCTGCTTTGTCGAAGATTAGTTGTCCATAGAGTTGAGGGTGAATTTCTGGGCTCTCTATTCTGTTCCATTGATCTATGTGTCTGTTTTTGTGCCAGTACCATACTGACTTGATGATGACAGCTTTGTAATAGAGCTTGAAGTCCAGAATTGTGATGCCACCAGCTTTGCTTTTCTTTTTCAACATTCCCCTGGCTATTCGGGGTCTTTTCTGCTTCCATACAAATTTTAGGATTATTTGCTCCATTTCTTTGAAAAAAGTTGATGATATTTTGTTAGGGATTGCATTGAATGTGTAGATTGCTCTATGTAGCATAGACATCTTCACAATACTTGTTCTTCCAATCCATGAGCATGGAACGTTTTTCCATTTCTTTGTGTCTTCCTCAATTTCTTTCATGAGTATTTTATAGTTATCTGAGTACAGATCCTTTGCCTCTTTGGTTAGATTTATTCCTAGGTATCTTATGGTTTTGGGTGCAGTTGTAAATGGGATCAACTCCTTAATTTCTCTTTCTTCTGTCTTGTTGTTGGTATATAGGAATGCCACTGATTTCTGTGCATTGATTTTATATCCTGCCACTTTACTGAATTCCTGTATGAGTTCTAGCAGTTTTGGGGTGGAGTCTTTTGGGTTTTCCATGTAAGGTATCATATCATCTGCAAAGAGTGAAAGTTTGACTTCTTCTTTGCCGATTTGGATGCCTTTTATTTCTTTTTGTTGTCTGACTGCTGTGGCTAGGACTTCTAGTACTATGTTGAATAGTAGTGGTGATAGTGGACCTCCCTGCCGTGTTCCTGACCTTAGGGGGAAAGCTCTCAGTTTTTCCCCATTGAGAATGATATTCACTGTGGGTTTTTCATAGATGGCTTTTATGATATTGAGGTATGTACCCTCTACCCTATACTCTGAAGAGTTTTGATCAAGAAAGGATGCTGTACTTTGTCAAATGCTTTTCTGTATCTATTGAGAGGATCATATGGTTCTTGTTCTTTCGTTTATTAATATATTATATCACATGGATTGATTTGCAGATGTTGAACCAAACTTGCAGCCCAGGGATAAATCCCACTTGGTCGTGTTGAATAATCCTTTTAATGTACTGGTGGATCCTATTGGCTAGTATTTTGGTGAGAATTTTTGCATCCATGTTCATCGGGGATATTGGTCTGTAATTCTCCTTTTTGATGGGGTCTTTATCTGGTTTTGGGATCAAGGTAATGGTGGCCTCATAAAATGACTTTGGAAATTTTCCTTCCATTTCTATTTTTTGGAACAGTTTCAGAAGAATAGGTATTAATTCTTCTTGAAATGTTTGGTAGAATTCCCCTGGGAAGCCATCTGGCCCTGGGCTCTTGTTTGTTGGGAGATTTTTGATGACTGCTTCAATTTCCTTAGTGGTTATGGGTCTGTTCAGGTTTTCTGTTTCTTCCTGGTTCAGTTTTGGTAGTTTACACATCTCTAGGAATGCATCCATTTCTTCCAGATTATCTAATTGCTGGCATATAGTTGTTCATAATATGTTCTTATAATTGTATTTCTTTGGTGTTGGTTGTGCTCTCTCCTCTTTCATTCATGGTTTTATTTATTTGGGTCCTTTCTCTTTTCTTTTTGATAAGTCTGGCCAGGGGTTTATCAATCTTATTTATTCTTTCAAAGAACCAGCTCCTAGTTTCATTGATCTGTTCTACTGTTCTTTTGGTTTCTATTTCATTGATTTCTGCTCTGATGTTTATTATTTCTCTTCTCCTGCTGGGTGTAGGCTTTATTTGCTGTTCTTTCTCCAGCTCCTTTAGGTGTAGGGTTAGGTTGTGTATTTGAGACCTTTTTGTTTCTTGAGAAAGGCTCATATTGCTATATACTTTCCTCTTAGGATGGCCTTTGTTGCATCCCAAAGATTTTAAACAGTTGTGTTTTCATTCTCATTTGTTTCCATGAATTTTTTAAATTCTTCTTTAATTTCCTGGTTGACCCATTCATTCTTTAATAGGATGCTCTTTAGCCTCCATGTATTTGAGTTCTTCCCGACTTTCCTCTTGTGATTGAGTTCTCGTTTCAAAGCATTGTGGTCTAAAAATAGGCAGGGAATGATCCCAGTCTTTTGGTACCAGTTGAGACCTGATTTGTGACCTGGGATGTGATCTATTCTGGAGAATGTTCCATGGGCACTAGAGAAGAATGTGTATTCTATTGCTTTGGGATGGAATGTTCTGAATATATCTGTGAAGTCCATCTGGTCCAGTGTGTCATTTAAAGTCTTTATTTCCTTGTTGATCTTTTGCTTAGATGATCTGTCCATTTCAGTGAGGGGGGTGTTAAAGTCCCCCACTATTATTGTATTGTTGTCGATGTGTTTCTCTGCTTTTGTTATTAATTGCCTTATATAATTGGCTACTCCCATGTTAGGGGCATAGATATTTACAATTGTTAGATCTTCTTGTTGGATAGACCCTTTAGTAGGATATAGTGTCCTTCCTCATCTCTTATTGTAGTTTTTGGTTTAAAATCTAATTTGTCTGATGTAAGGATTGCCACCCCAGCTTTCTTTTGGTGTCCATTAGCATGGTAAATGGTTTTCCACCCCCTCACTTTGAATCTGGAGGTGTCTTTGGGTCTAAAATGAGTCTCTTGCAGACAGCATATCAATGGGTCTTGTGTTTTTATCCAATCGGATAGCCTGTGTCTTTTGATTGGGGCATTTAGCCCATTTCCATTCAGGGTAACTATTGAAAGATACAAATTTAGTGCCATTGTATTGCCTGTAAGGTGACTGTTACTGTATATTGTCTCTGTTCCTTTCTGGTCTATGTTACTTTTAGGCTCTCTCTTTGCTTAGAGGACTCCTTTCAATATTTCTTGTAGGGCTGGTTTCGTGTTTACAAATTCTTTTAGTTTTTGTTTGTCCTGGAAGCTTTTTATCTCTCCTTCTATTTTCAATGACATCCTAGCTGGATATAGTATTCTTGGCTGCATATTTTTCTCATTTAGTGCTCTGAATATATCATGCCAGTCCTTTCTGGCCAGCCAGGTCTCTGTGGATAGGTCTGTTGCCAGTCTAATGTTTCTACCATTGTAGGTTACAGATCTCTTGTCCCAAGCTGCTTTCAGGATTTTCTCTTTGTCTCTGAGACTCATAAGTTTTACTATTAGATGTCAGGGTGTTGGCCTATTTTTATTGTTTTGAGGGGAGTTCTCTGTGCCTCCTGGATTTTGATGCCTGTTTCCTTCCCCAAATTAGGAAAGTTCTCTGCTACAATTTGGTCCTTTCTTATGGTATCACTTATCTCAAGTTCTGCCCTCATGATCCAATAGTTGTTTATCTCTCTTTTTCTCAGCTTCTTTATTTTGCATCATTTGGTCTTCTATATCACTAATTCTCTCTTCTGCCTCATTTATTCTAGCAGTTAGAGCCTGCATTTTTTATTGCACCTCATTAATAGCCTTTTTGATTTTGACTTGGTTAGATTTTAGTTCTTTTATTTCTCCAGAAAGGGTTTCTCTAGTATCTTCCATGCTTTTTTCAAGCCCAGCTAGTATCTTTAAAATCATTATTCTGAACTCTAATTCTGACATCTTACTAATGTCTGTATTGATTAGGTCCCTGGCAGTCGGTACTGCCTCTTGTTCTTTTTTTTTAAGGTGATTTTTTCTGTCTGTCATTTTGTCCAGAGGAGAATAGATGAATGAGAGAACAAAATGCTAAAAGGGTAACAACGACCCCCGAAAAATATACACTAAACAAATCAGAAGTGATCTGAAATGGGGGGAAAAGAAGGGAAAGAAAGAAAAAAGAAAAAAAAAAGAAAAAGAAAAGATAAAAACAAACAAAAAAAACAGAATATGATCAAATATGATCAGGCTGGTGCATAGATTAGTGCCACACACTAGATTTTGGGCGTATTTTTTTGTCTGTTAGAAGAAAGTGCCTCCCAAAATTTTAAAGAAAGAAAAACTTATATATGTACAAAAATAAGGGTAAATATGATGAAGGGATGGAATATGACTGTAAAGATGAAAATTATAAAATATTTTATAAAAGGAATTGATAAGAAGTTGGTTTAAAAAAGAAAGATGAGGATTTAAAAAAAAAGGGGGGAGAGAATGTGATCAGGCAGGAGACTAAAACAAAGCCATACACTAGAGATTTAGGGTATATTTTGGTCTGTTAGAAGAAACTGTATCCCAAAATTTTAAAGAGAGAACAACTTATATATATGCCAAAAATAAGGTTAATTACTATGAAGGGATAGAATATGACTCTAAGAATGAAAAATAAAAAGATTTTTTAAAAAGGGATTGATAAGGTGTTGGCTGAAAAAAGGAAAAAGAAAAATTCAAAAAAAAAAAGTAAGTTAAAAAAAAATTAACTTTAGGGGCGCCTGGGTGGCTCAGTCGGTTAAGCATCTGCCTTCAGCTCAAGTCAGGATCCCAGGGTCCTGGGATTGAGCCCCGCATCGGGCTCCCTGCTCAGCGGGGAGCCTGCTTCTTCCTCTCCCACTCCCCCTGCTTGTGTTCCCTCTCTCGCTATGTCTCTCTGTCTCTGTCAAATAAATAAATAAAATCTTTTAAAAAAAAAAATTAACTTTGAAAGACTAAAGGATCATGGGGAAAAAGCCATGAATTCTATGTGCAGTATTCCCCTAGCCTGGAGTTCTGCCGTTCTCACTGATCGGTAAACTTGGTCTTAGCTGACTGTTCTTGCTGATCTTCTGGGGGAGGGGCCTGTTGCCATGCCTCCCAAACGTCTTTGCTGGAGGTGGAATTGCCCCACCCTTGCCGGGGCGGGCTAAGTAATCTGCTTGGATTTGCTCTCGGGAGCTTTTGTTCCCTGCAAGCTTTCCGTACAGCTTTGGAGGACGAGAGTGAAAATGGTGGCCTCCCAATCTCTGTCGTGGAGGAGCAGAGAACTTGGGGCCCCACTCAGCGCGCCCCCAGAGAAAAGCAGTCAATCACTCCCATCTCCCCGGTCTCCGACCGTATTCCGTGCTCACCCAGCCTGTGACCGAGCATTTCTATCTCTGACACACGACCCCATATGGAGTCTCCAAACCCAGCAGATCCCTGAGGTGTGCTCCCGTGCCACTCCTCTCTGGGGAGGAGGGGGAGTCTCCCCAGTTCTGCCGCTTATTGGGTCCCTGCTGGAAGAGCAGTGGCCCAACTGTGCCACAGATCACGGTTTATGGCAACCCCGAGCTGAGAGCCCACTCCTCGGCTCCCTCTCTGCAGCCGACTTCCCCACTCTGATGCCTGGGAGCTCTGCCACACTCAGGCACCCCCGGTCTTCCTGTGACCCCGAGGGTCCTGACACCACACTGTCCCAGTGAGGGTCCCATCCCCCGCTTAGCCACTGGAGCGATGTCCCTCAGCGGAGCCGACTTCTAAAAGATCCGATTTTGTGCTCCACTGCTCTATCACTTGCTGGTAGCGGCTGACAGAGGCCCCCTCCCCCACTGTCTATCTTCCCGAATATTGCCTCGGATTCACTTCACACATCCTACCTTCCAGAAAGTGGTCGCTTTTCTGTTCAGAGAGTTGCTGCTATTCTTTTCTTCAATCTCCTGTTGAGTTCATAGGTGTTCAGAATGGTTTGATCCCTATCCAGCTGAATTCCTGGGACCAGACGAAATTTAGGTCTCCTACTCCTCTGCCATCTTGCTCCTCCCCCCCTTTTTTCTTAATGTATGCATTTTTCACTATAAAATTCCCTTTTAGTGTTGCATTTGCTACATCTCATAAATGTTGGTGTATTTCCATTTTCTTTTGTCTTGATTTTTTTTCTTTTGATTTTTTTTTTGCTAACCCATTGGTTGTTCAGTAGAATGTGTTTAATCCCCATATATTTTTGAATTTTCCAGTTTTCTTCTTATAATTTCTAGTTTCATACCATTATGGTTGGAGAAGATGCTTGATATTTCATTCTTCTTTGATTTATTATTACTTGTTTTGTGGCCTAACATTTTCTCTTATCCTGGAGAATGTTCCATGTGCCCATGAGAAGAATGTATATGGGATGTTCTGTAAAAGTCTAAGGCCTACCGAGTCTATCATGTCATTTAAGTCCCGTGTTTCTTTATTGATTTTCTGTCTGGCCACTCTATCCATTGATAAAAATGAGATATTGAAGTCCTCCCGTATTACTGGATTGCTGTCTTTTTCTCCCTTTATGTCAGTTAATATTTGCCTTATATATTTAGGTGCTCTTATGTTGGGTGCATAAATTTTTTTTAAAGATTTTATTTGTTTGTCAGAGAGAGAGCATGCACGAGCAGAGAGGAGGGGCCTAGGCAGAGGGAGAAGCAGCCTCCCTGCTTAGCAGGGAGCCTGATTGGGGACTCGATCCCAGTAACTTGGGATCATGACCTGAGCCAAAGGCAGTTGCTTAACCGACTGAGCCTGGGTGTATAAATTTTTATAAATGTTATATCCTCTTGTTAATTTCACCCTTTTATCATTATATAAAAATCTTCTTTGTTTCTTATTACAGTCTTTGTCTTAAGGTACCATTTGTCTGATATAAATATAGCTACCTTAGCTCTCTTTTGGTGTCTACTTGCATAAAATCTTTTTCCTTCCCATCACTTTCATTTTCTTTGAGTTTCTTCTAGGCCACTTATAGTTGGGTCTTTTTTTTTAATCCATTCTACATTACAATGTCTAGTAGACAATCCATTACAATCCTTTTGATTGTAGAATTTAGTCCATTTACATTTAAAGTAATTATCAATAGGTATGTACTTATTGCTATTTCATTCATTGTTTTCTGTCTGTTTTATAATTCCTTTGTTTCAGTCACCTGCCCCTGTGCTGGGTGCTAGGGGAATAGTCAAGGTAAGTAAGCTAGAGTCTGTTAAGAATTCTTTCTTAATTCTCTCCCAGTTGTCACTGTGCTGGGGTTTATGGCAAGACTATATGTCACTATGTTGGGGCTTATGGTGAGGTTGTGTCTGAACCTCTCCTACCCATTTTGATGTGGGTTTTTTCTCATTCATTTGCGTAGGAGTCATTCAGCTAGATTTTGGATTTCTTTCAAAGGGAATTGTTCCATATGTAGCCGTAGATTCGATGTGTCCATGGGAGGAGGTGAGGTCAGGATCCTTGTATTTTCAATCTTGAATCAGAACTTGTACTGTTGAGTTTTGAGAGTCCTTTGTATATTCTAGGTACTAGAATCTGTTGGACACATGGTTTGAAAATATTTTCTCCACATCTGTAGTCTCTCTTCAGCCTTTTCACATGGTCTTCTACAAAGCAAAAGGTTTAATTTTGATGAGCTCCCACTGTGAATTTTTTCTTTCATGGATCATGTTTTAGGCCAAATCTAAGATTTCTTTGCCTAAATCAAAATCCCAAATATTTCTCCTACCTTAAAAAAAATTTCTGTTGCTTTACATTTTACACTTAAGTGCATAATCTGTTTTAAATTTTGTATAAGGTATGAAGTTTAGGTTAAGGTGTTTTTTTGTTTGTTTTATCTGTTTTTGTTGGTTTGTTTGTCTTTGAGTGTACAATTGCCCCAGCACAATTTGTTGAAAGGTAGATCTATTCTTTTAAAAGTTTATTCTGGCTGTTGTGTGCAGAATGGATTATAGTCAGGGGTCTGTATAGGAGTGGGGTGACCAATTAAGAAATTTTTCATTTACCTAAGTAAGAGATGATGGTGAATTGGACCAGTATGATGGCATAAGAGATAAGAAAAATAGATTCAGGGTATTTGGAGTTGTAGAATGAATAGCACTTGCTGATGGAATAGGAGAGGAAATGAGAGAAGAATTAAAGATGGCTAAGTATTTAACATTAGAAACTGGATATATGGTGATTATAATATTAGAGGAGACTTAAGGAAGAAGAAAGAATGGTCTGTTTTGCTCATGTTGTGTTTAAAATACCAATTAGATAGCTGGGTGAGAATGTCTAGTAGGTTGTTGGAGTAATGATCTTTGAATTCAAGGGCACTATCTGGGCTAAAAACACACACATTTGAAGAGTCATCAGCATGGATCATATTGTTTAGGGAGAAAGTCTAAACAGTGAAAAATTTTCATCATTGTCATGGATCAAGAAATTAAATCTCCTGAAATACTCATATATAGAGTTCCTAAAAGTAATTAAGTTGGGATAACTACTAATCTAATTTAGAAAATATCTAATTCTATGTATTTATACTGGGCATTAATCTTTGAATAAATATTTTAATATATTTTATTGTATACACTTACGTAAGAAATACGATCTAAATGAAATGACAACTGTTTGGGGGTTAAAATCTTGTATGTGCTTCATTGCACCTACAAAATCAGAATCCGGTAATGTAAAGGGACTTAGCCTGTCTTGTGTGATAGTTTATCTTTTGAAAATAGCCTCCATAAAATAAACAAAATATACTGGCAGAAATTACCATTGACCAAACATTATAAATTTTCAACCTTAATAACTATGATTCTAAGTGAAGGCAACCCTCACAATTACAATCGATCTTCACTTTTTATGTGATTCAAAGGAATCTTGAATGAATGGATTAGTTCTATATAGTAAAAATACTTGTGGCTGTTTTTGAGTGGATTGAAGTTTGTCTCTAGGAATTCTTAGTCAGAGATATTGATGGATTCCTATAAACTGAAAGAAAAGTTTGTTCAAGAGTGACTGAGAAACTGAAAATGGAGTAGGAAAATTTACCTAAAAATACTGGCAGAACTACACAGAGAACTCTGTAATGAGCTCCAAATTACTTAAAAAACAAATGTGCAAAAGATGAGAGCACCTTAAAGATAGATTTGTATAAATATTAACTGGAAGTCAAGAACTGAGACATGTGGGAAATTCTTGTAAAACTAAACAGTCTCTTTAATTTCTCTAAAAACCCAAATCCCTGTGTTTTGGCTAGTTGCTTACATGTTAAATGGTGGTTGAGAGAGAATTGCAAAATGAAATAGAAAGTTTGGAGTTTGGGGAGATTTAGATTTGATATTTAGTGATTTACTTACTGGTTTTATAGCCCTCAGATAGTTACTTATATCTCTGAATCAATGTCCTCTGTAAACTTAGTGATTATATATATTCCCACATGACTCCAGTAAATATCAAATGAAATTAAGTAAGTCAAAGGTCCAATATTGCAGTAGGTGTGTTTTAAAATACCATATATCTCTTTAATTTCTGTTTTACATTTGCCTGCTCTTCCAAAAGGAATAGTCTCTATTGTAGAGGTGTAATTAACATTAGGAATAAGGTATCAGGCACATATATGAGGGTGGAGATTGTTTTAATGGATTCATAACTCCATTTGACATGGACTGTCTCTCAAAATTATTGAAAGAATGCCTAGATTCCAGTGCCAAACCCTTGAAGGGTAATCATTGACTCATCATGGATGATGTGGAAGCACTGGAAGACCAGGGATAGTAAATGTAGTTTTGATTTCCAAAGATTGAAATAATAATAATGGATGGATAATGGCACAAAGAGTAAGGTGTACCCTATTCTAAGTTACAAAATAATTTCAAGTTATATAGAATTCCTTTGACAATAGTGTTAACATAGCTACAGTGAAACATGACTAAGCTACATATTTAAAAAAAAAAAAAAAAAAGACACGTAAACCTCCATATGGTACTTTGTTCTAATTTGATGGAAATTTTGCCTCCTAATAATAAGACATTTGTTTAGGAATATTAAACTGGATGTGGAAAAACCTCAGCTTGCAATAGCATCCCATGCGCTATCATAGTTTTGTGACTATTCAAATATGACATCTGGTCAGCAGTGGGGAACGCATGATGATTCACTGGGGATGTTGGATAATTGCCCATTTCTTCTTTTACTTTTCAGAATCCACAGGAGACATTACCTGCATAAACAAATAGTGTTGATCTACATGGAAAGTTCTCCATGAAAATATGGCCTTTAACCTTAGCCTTATTTGTACAGCACTCAAATCAACTGACCTTGAAATTATATGTATCTCTGCATATTACCCATATGATTTATAGTGTTTTCCTGTACACAACTAAAGGAGACACCATGATTGATAACAAGTCCATGCTTAGGAGCCACAGACTTTGTAGCCAGATAGATATCTAGGATTTGAATCCTGCTCTACCATTTACTAGCTATGTGATCTATGCAAATTACTTAACCTCTGCTGCTTTAATTTCCCATCAGCAAAATGCAGACGATAATAGTACCTACTTCATGAAGTGATTGTAAGCAGTGAGTGAGTGAAAATTTGTAGAAGAAAATTTGTAGAAGGCTTAAAACCATATATGACATGTAGTCACCTTCTAATAAATGTTTGTACATACTTAAGTTACTATTTAAATTTTGTCTTTAAATTGAGGCTGCTAACTGACATAAAGATGGCCTTTGGAAGAAAAATAATCATTTCTAATTAGGAGTAAGAAAATAAAATATAATGTGACTCAATCTTAGAATAGCATAAGAAGGCCATACACCTACCATATTTATTTAAATCTATAAATGTTTAAAAGATAACGTGCTTCTAATCATTACAATATGAAAACCTTGTAAGAGCCACAGCATATAACCTTGTTTTAATTAACAGTGTACTGTAAATAGCTCTCACTGGTAGAAAATATCATACAGATTTCATCAAGATCATCAAGTGTCCCGTGTCTCCTCTGGCACATTCTCATAATGATAATAATATTAGAACACATTTGCCTAGCACTTTTAACTTTGCAGAGAATTAACCAGTCTCTCACTTAATCTTCACAATGGCTCCAGGTAGCAGAGAAAACAAGATATTATTATTTATCTTTCACAGATAAGAAAATTGAGGCCTGAAGAAGTAAAGTCATTTCCTTGCCAAGGGTCACAATTTATCAGTGTATGGCCCAGATTCCCTTAAAGAAAATGCTTAAATCACTAAGTGAAAATCTGTCACTCTTATTCTTTTCATTCCTTTGAAACAAAACAGGAGGCAGTACCTCTTTTATGATGGAGAAACTTAGCAGAGATTCTGTTTACAGTTATGCAAAGTGGACACTGCACAATTCCTAGGGACTGACATCCCCATAATGATATATGTAATGGTGCTCCTTGGATTTGTACAGTGCCCAACCTATATGACCACACGAGAGCAACTAGTTTCACTGATCCAAAAGCCTGACTCAGAAGCAGCGGGCAACAGTAGACTTGACATTCTGGTTTCCATTTCATTGTGTGGTTTCACAGCAAAGAAAGAAAAAAATAATAAAATCAAACAAAAGTAACTTTAAGAGAAAAATCTGTCACTCAGGTTGAATTTTCTCTTACTTGAAATTCACCCTGTCTATATTCAATTGAATAGAATGACATTTGATTGAACTGACTGGGAAAAAAAGTGACAAGATACATCCGGATTCAGGCTCTCAAATTCGGTTTATTATTTAGTGCAGCAACCCCTGAAATTAAATGAACACATACAGGAGATTCATCATAATGCTATCTGTGTAATCCTGTTATAGGAAGACGGTGCTATCACAAAGTCTTCCCACAGTTAAACTCCCAGGATGGACTCGATAGTCTGCAGAATACCACACTGCATTTAAGTGAGCCTGAAAATTTTCTTTTTTTTTTTAATTTTTCTACTTAAATAAGAAATCTTGTAATTGTATTTTAGAAAAAGCTCCTTGTGAAGTAACTATCTATAATCCATTCCCAAGTATTCTTTTTCAGTAAACCTGTTAGAGATGCTAAGAGATATCACATACTTCCCCTTTCACAACTGCCACAAGGTTCTCATCCAAACTAGTTCTGATAATGAGTCTTTTGAAAGAGAAAATGGACCACTTACTTTTTAAAACTAGGAATCATAAGACAAGAAAGGGACCTACTGTTAAGCCAGGGGTGAAGTGAGGAAGGGTTCAATGAGTTTCACATAGTATCATGAGGAGTGCTACCAGAAATAATTAAGGCAACAAAAATATTTAAGCTTCCATTAGTGTTTAGAGATGCTGGCAACATGCATCATTAGGTCATTATAAAACAATATAAAATTTTGAAATTTCTAGAATCATCTTGATAAAAGTTTAGCGTAAAAGAAGTTCACAAAAAGAGCACTGAAGGTGAAAATAAACAGTGACCAGTGCCGGTGACAATAGAAAAAAAACAAAAAAATAAGATTATTTAATACAACCTACCTTTTGTAGAATCCTGAATTAAGTCCTTATTGAAAGTCTAGTTCTAGGAAGACTTTGTTTCAAAACTATTTTACCAATACTAATGAGATGACTCATTACTATTGGTAAAACTCATTACTCAAAACTATTTTACCAATACTTTGAGATGACTGACAATGAAATAGCAACAGATTGTATACTCCAGAGCAATCAACTCTTAAATTGCAATTTGAGTGTGTTTCTTAATGCCTTCAAACTAAAAAAAGGAGGTGCTTTCTATGTGGACTCACCAGTGAAGACTGACAACAGTGGCTAGGTAATATCTTTCTGCCATTTAGCAGCAGGGAAATTATAAGGAACCATTTAATCCCTCAGATTGTTTAGCTGTGACATTTTTGATGCATAGTACAAGAGATTTAACTATCAGCCAGAAAAACAAAAAGAATTAACGTGACATTTGCACTGCAAATCACAATCATGCTCCATTTGCCAGAATCTTTCCTAACAGCTGATACTCAGCATTTTGAATAAGGAACAAGTTAGTCAATCAACAAGGAGCAAACTCAGTTATTACTAAATGGGCTTATGTAGTGTACATTAAATCATGCAATGGTTCACTTAATAAGCAATGTCTTGTCTGCCTGCTGCATCCCGGGCACTGTTAACGCAATAAGATTATCAAGAGGAAAAGACTAGGATCACAGGAGTTAGCCAGACGGACAAAGAAACACTGCAGCAGAAAGCAATGGGACCATGCAGAAAAGGCACTTACATCTGCTTTTGGGGGTGAGGGAGTCTTGGTGGAGTTACACACTGTAAAGGAAAGCTCTACAGTATTTTTTTTCTGTCTCATATGAAAATCATTTTACCAAAAAAAGAGGATTTGAAAATGGGTTGCAGATAATTACCTCACAAGCACTCTAGAAAAAAATCTTATGTAAAATATTTTCAATACAAATTATAAAACATCAATAGAAAAAAAACAAAAAAAATAAGATTATTTAATACAACCTACCTTTTGTAGAATCCTGAATTAAGTCCTTATTGAAAGTCTAGTTCTAGGAAGACTTTGTTTCAAAACTATTTTACCAATACTAATCTTCTGATAACATCTCAATTTTTGTCCACTTAATTTTATGATGGAAATATTAATTATCAACAGAATTTTTTTTGAAGATTTTATTTATTTGACAGAGACAGACACAGCGAGAGAGGGAACACAAGCAGGGGGAGTGGGAGAGGGAGAAGCAGGCTTCCCACTGAGCAGGGAGCCTGATGCGGGGCTCGATCCCAGGACTCTGGGATCATGACCTGAGTCAAAGGCAGACGCTTAATGACTGAGCCACCCAGGCACCCCTATCAACAGAATTTGATAATTTAAACTTACAGATATGACAAAGAGCTAACTGGAAATGGCTGGAGGGAGATTGGAGAGTCCAGCTGCGGGGGCAAATGAGTGTTTGTAGGAGCAGATGTGTTCTAAGAAGTTCATACAAGAACGTGGGTGTGGCAGAATTAGTTGTATGGGGGGGTAAGAAGAAGTAGGAAGGGGCCGGATAATGGGATGCCATTTATGTTTGATAGAGTACAGATTTCATATCAGGACAGTGGGGAGCCATTGAAGAATTTAAAGTTGATGTGTATCAAAATCACTTTAGGCTGGAAATGATTACTCAGATGAGCAAGCAAAGTTGGCATTGAAGTCTAGCATGAAGCCACTAATGGTGATCAAAAAAAATGGCTCCAATTCTTCATCCTTTCCTGTATCTAGCCTTGCATTGTGACTTTGCAGCAACCTTCCCACCAGGAGGTGGAGTCTTTATCTCCACCGCCAGAATATGAGCTACCTTTGTGACTTGCTTTGGACATAGAATATAACCAAAGCGAGTGTCCCAGTCCTGAGCCTTTGCCTGTTATCTCAAAACCTTGCTTTCTCTGCCATGAGAACAGGCCAAGCTAAGCTGGTGAAATGTGGGAAACCACTTGGAAGTAACCCAGTTGTTCCAGCTAAGATAATGGTAGGTTAGGTACATATAGCCAGATACCCCCAACACATGTGAGAATCCAGACAAACTCAGCACTGCTTGTCCATCCACAGCTCCCAGCAGTCACAAGTGTGAGCCCAGCCAAGACCCGCAGAATCTTGCAGCTGACCCATAGAATTGGGAGCAATAATTGAGGGTTATTGTTTTATGCTGCCCTGTTTTGGAATTGTATATTACACAGCAGTGGATAACTGATACATCACTCTAACAGATCGCCCTTTGATGCATGACAGTTGGACACAATAATAGGAAACCTCACTTCCAATTAAGAAAGGTAAACCTTTTAAAAAAAGAATAAAAGGTAAACCTTTAATAAAAAGAATAAAAGGTAAACCTTTAATATAGAATATAAACTGTTAGTCTTCTGTAAAATACTCAGGCATTGCTGAGGTTTCCAATTATTAATACATGCCTATCCTCATCAAAACAATGGGCTTCTTTCTAAAATATTGTATCTCTCTGCTCTTCATTTTCCCATTTTGCATTCAGCTGTTTCTCTCTCTCCAGTGCTGCTATGTAACCTCAGTGCTCACAGAATCTATCTGAAGATTCTTAAACTAAGTTGCTTCAAATTCTGTTTATTATCCCTCCAAGGAGGGAGGGGATATCATTTGAAAAAGAAGGTAAAGCTTACTACATTTGACCCTTGAACAATGCAGAGGTTAGAGGCACCAACCCCAGGTGCAGTCAAAAACCAATGTATAACTTTTTTTTTTTAATTGAAGTATAGTTGGCATATTGTTACATTAGGGTCAGGTGAAAAACAGTGATTCAGCAACTCTGAACATTATGTTATGTTCACAATTGTAGCTACCATCTGTCGCCATACAGCACTGCTCTAACACCATTGACTCTTTCCCGATGCTGTACCTTTCACACTTGTGAATTAAACATTCTAAAAATGGAAACCTGTACCTCCCACCCCCCTCCCCTCAGCAATCACTAGGTTGTTGTCTGTGTTTATGGGTCTTTTTCTGCTTTTGTTTTTCATTTTTTATAGTCCACATATAAGTGAAATCATATGGCATTCATCTTTTTTCTGTCTGACTTATTTCACTTAGCATAATATCCTCTAAGTCATCCATGTTGTCGCAAATGGCAAGATCTCATTCATTCTTATGGCTAAGCAGTATTCCAGTGTGTGTGTGTGTGTGTGTGTGTGTGTGTGTGTGTGTATTTACATATATATTTACATACTACATCTTCTTCATCCATTCATCTTTCAATGGACACTTAAGTTGCTTCCATATCTTAGCTATTGTAAATAATACTGCAGTAAACACAGGGGTGCATATATCTTTTCAAATCAGTGTTTTTGTTTCCTTTGGGTAAATAGCCAATGGTGGAATTGCTGGATAATATGGTATTTCTATTTTTAATTTTTGAGGAACCCCCATACTGTTTTCCTCAGTGGCTGCGCCAATTTATATTCATACCAGCAAGGTACATAGGTTTCTTTTTCTCTACATCCTCGCCAACACTTTATTATTTCTTGTCTTTTGGGTACTAGCTGTTCTGACTGGTGTAAAGTAATATTTCATCATGGTTTTGATTTGCATTTCCCTGATGATTAGTGATGTTGAGCATCTTTGCATGTGTCTGTTGGCCATCTGTATGTCACCTTTGGAAAAATGTTTATTCAGGTCCTCTGCCCATTTTTTAATCGGACTATTTGTGGGTTTTGGTGTTTAGTTATAAAAGTTCTTTATATTTTTTGGATTTAACTCCTTATCTGATAAATGATTTGAAAATATCTTCTCCCATTTAGTTGGTTGCCTTTTTGTTTTATTGGTGGTTTCCTTTGCTATGTAAGTTATTTTAGTATAGGTCAATAGTTTGGTTTTGCTTTTGCTTTTGCTTTTCTTGCCTAAGGAGACATATCTAGAAAAATATTGGTAAGGTTGATGTCCAAGAGATTATTGCCTATGTTTTCTTTTTTAAGGATTTTATTTATTTATTTGAGAGAGAGAGAGGCAGAGTATGAGTTGGGGAGGGGCAAAGGGAGAGGGAGAAGCAGACTCCTCGCTGAGCAGAGAGCCCAACGTGGGGCTTGATCCCAGGACCTTGAGATCGTGACCTGAGCCGAAGGCAGACACTTAACCGACTGAGCCACCCAGGTACCTGACTATGTTTTCTTTTAGGAGTTTTATGGTTTCAGGCCTCACATTTAGGTCTTTAATCCATTTTTTTTATTTTTGTGTATGGTATAAGAAAGTACTCCAGTTTCATTCTTTTGCATATAGCTTTCGGGCTTTCCCAGCACCATTTATTGAAGAGATTGTCTTTTCCCCATTGTATATTCTTCCCTCCTTTGTCATATATTAATTAACCATATAAGCATGGGTTTATTTCTGAGCTCTCTATTCTGTTCTGTTGATTTATGTGTCTGTTTTTATACAAATACCATACTGTTTTGATTATTAAAGCTTTGTAGTATATCTTAAAATCTGGGACTGTGATACCTCCAGCTTTGTTTTTCTTTCTCAGAATTGCTTTGGCTATTTGAAGTCTTGTGGTTCCACACAAATTTTAGTATTATTTATCTGTTCCAGTTCTATGAAAAATGCTGTTGTTATTTTGATGGGGATTGCGTTGAATCTGTAGATTTCTTTGGGTAGTATGGACATTTTAACAGTATCAATTCATCCAATGCATGAACATGTTAGATCTTTGCATTTATTTGTGTTGCTTTCAGTTGTTTTTTTTTCATCAATGTTTTATGGTTTTTAGAGTATGGGTATTTTACCTCCTTGGTTGATTGTTAGGTATTTTATTTTTTCTGTGCACTTGTAAATGGAATGGCTTCTTAATTTCTTTTTCTGCTACTTTGTTATCAATGTACAGAAATGCAATAAATTTACGTATATTAATTTTATATCCTGCAAATTTACCAAATTTGTTATTCTAATAGTTTCTTGGTAGAGTCTTTAGAGTTTTCTCTGTACAGTATCATGTCATCTGTAAGTAATGACAGTTGTATTTTTACCTTACCAATTTCGATGTCTTTTATTTCTTTTTCTTGTCTGATTACTATGACTAGGACTTCCAATACTATATTGAATAAAAGTGGTGAGGGTGGACATTCTTGTCTTGTTCCTGATCTAAGAGGAAAACCTATCAGGTTTTCACCATTGAGTATGATGTTATGTGTGGGCTTGTCATATATGGCCTATCTTATGTTGAGGTATGTTCCTCTAAACCCACTTTGTTCAGAGTTTTTATCACGAATGGATGTTGAATTTTGTCAAATGCTTTTTCTGCATCTCTTGAGATGATCATATGATTTTTATCCTTCATTTTGTTAATGTGGTGTATCACATTGATTGATTTGCAAATAATGAACCATCTTTGTATCTCCAGAATAAATCCCACATGATTGTTGTGAACAGTCCTTTTAATGCATTGTCAAATTCGGTTTGCTAATATTTTGTTGAGGATTTTTGCATCTGTGGTCATTAGGGATATTGGCCTGTTCTGTTCTTTTCTTTTTGTTTTTCTTTTCTTTCTTTCTTTTTTTTTTTTTTTTTTTGGTACAGTTTTTATCTGGTTTTGGTATCAGGGTAATGCTGGATGCATAGACTACCTTTGGAACATTTCCTTCCTCCTTTATGTTTTGGAATAGTTTGAGAAGAATAGGTATTAACTCTTTTTAAAATGTTCGGTAGAATTCATGTGTGATGCCATCTGGTCTCAGTCTTTTGTCAGGATTTTATTGATTACCAATTAAGTTTTGTTATTAGTAATTAGTATGTTCAAATTTTCTATTTCTTCTGATTTAGTTTTGGAAGATTGTATGTTTCTATCCATTTCTTCTAGGTTTTTAAGTTATTTGGCATACAATTTTTCATAGCAGTGTCATAATTCTTTGTGTTTCTGTGGTACCATTGTTATTTTCCCTCTTTCATTTCTGATTTTACTTATTTGGATCCTCTTTTTGTTCTTGATGAGATTGACTAAAGATTTATCAGTTTTATCTTTTCATAGAACCAGCTCTTGGTTCCTTAGATCTTTTCTCTTGTGTTTTTCCTCTATTTTTATTTATTTTCACTCTGATCTTTATTATTTCCTTCCTTATACTTACTTTGAGCTTTGTTTGTTCTTGTTCAAGTTCCTTTAGGTGTGAAGTTAAATTGTTTATCTGAGATTTTTCTCATTTCTTGAGATAGGCATGCATTGCTATAAATTTCCCTCTTAGAACTGCTTTTGCTGTGTCTCAAAAATTTTGTACCATTGTGTTTCATTTTTGTCTCAGATATTTTTTTTACTTCCTCTTTGAGTTTTTCATTGACCCATTGGTTGTTTAGTAGCATATTGTTTAGCCTTTATATGATTGTGTTTTATCCAGTTTTTTTCATGTAATTGATTCTCGTTTCATACAGTTGTGGTTGGGAAAGATACTTTGTATTATTTCAGCCTTCTTAAATGTATAGAGATTTGTTTTATGGCCTAATGTGTACTCTGTCCTGGAGAATGTTACACGTGCACTGGAAAATAATGTGTATTCTGTTGTTTTTCAATAGAATGTTCTGTATATATCTGGTAGGTATACCTGGTCTAATGTGTCATTCAAAGACTGTTTTCTTGTTGATTTTATGCCTGGATGATGTATCTATTGCTGTAAGTGGGGTGTTAAAGTCCCCTACTATTATTGTATTACTATCAATTTCTCCCTTCATGTATGTTAATATTTGCTGTATGTTTTAGGTGCTGCTGTGTTGGATGCATATTTACAATTGCTGTATCCTCTTGTTGTATTGATCCATTATTATTATGTAGTGCCCTTCTTTGTCTCTTATTACAGTCTTTGTTTTAAAATCTATTTTGTCTAAGTATTGCTACTCTGCCTTTTTTTTTTTTACTTTCATTTGCATGTATTATCTTTTTCCATCCTTTCACTTTCAGTCTGTAGATCTGAAGTGAGTCTCTTATAGGCACCATATAGATGCGTCTTGTTTTTAAATCTATTTTGCCACCCTATGTCTTTTGATTGGAGCATTTACATTTAAAGTAATTATTGATAGGTATGTACTTATTGCCATTTTGTCCATTGTTTCTGGTTGTTTTTGTAGTTCTTTATTCCTTCTCTTGTTCTTTTTCCTTGTGATTGATGAGTTTCAATAACATTATGCTTGACTTTCTTACTCTTTATTTTTTTATCTGTTATAGGTTCCTGGTTTGTGGTTACCATGAGGTTCATATATAATATCCTAAGTGTATAGCAATCTGTATTAAGTTGATGGTCACATAAGTTCAAACGCATTCTAAAACAACTTTATTTTTTTCCTCCCTCCACATTTTATGTATATGTTGTTGTATTTTACATCTTCTGTGAGTCCCTTTTCCTTTCATCATTTTCTTCTAATTATGACCTTTTCCACTGAGAGAAGTCCCTTTAACAAATTTCTTGTAAGGCCAATTTAGTGGTGATAAACTCTTTTATTTGTCTGGTAAACTCTTTGTCTCGTCTTCAATTATGAATGATGTCATTGTTGGGTAGAGTCTTCTTGATTTTTTTTTTTTTAATTTCAGCACTTTGAATATATCATGCCACTTTCTTCTGGTCTTTAAAGCTTCTGCTGAAAATTCAGCTATAACTTTATAGAATTTACCTTGTATGTAAGTAGTTGCTTCTCTCTTTCTACTTATAAAATTCTCTCTTTATCTTTAACCTTTGATGTTTTAATTATTATATGTTATAGTCTGGACCTCCTTAGGTACATCTTGATTGTAACTCTCTGTGCCTCTTGAACCTGGATGTCTGTTTCCTTCCCCAGGTTAGGGAAGTTTTTCAGCTATATTTCTTCAAATACATTTTTTTTTTGCCCCTTTCTCTCTCTCTCTTCCCCTTTTGGGACCCCTATAATACAAATGTTTGTTTGCTTGATATTGTCCAAGATATCCCTTAACCTAGTATCATTTTTTAAAATTCTGTTTTCTTTTTGCTGTTCAGCCTGGATGTTTTTCATTACCCATTCTTGAAGATCGCTGATCTCTTCTTCTTCATCCTCTGATCTACTGTTGATTCCCTCTAGTGTATTTTTCATTTCAGTTACTGCATTTTTCAATTCATTGGTTCTTTATTATATTTCTATCTCTTTGTTGAAGTTCTCATTGAGTTTAGCTGCTCTTCTCTCCAGTCTGGTGAGCATCTCTATGACCATTACTTTTTTTTTTAAGATTTTATTTATTCATTAGAAAGAGAGAGTGATAGAAAGAGCATGAGCAGGGTAAAGGGCAGAGAGAGATCAAGCTCTCCACTGAGCAGGGAGCCTGATGCGGGGCTTGATCCCGGAACTCCGGGATCATGACCTGAGCCAAAGGCAGATGCTCAACTGACTGAGCCGCCCCAGCTCCCCACTATGACCATGACTTTGAACTCTTTATCAGGCATATTGCTTATCTCTGTTTCATTTACTTTTTTTTTTTTTGAGGTTTTGTTTTGCTCTTTCATTTGGAGCATATTCTCTGTCTCTTCATTTCAATTGACTTTCTTTGCTTGTTTCTATGAATTAGGCAGAACAGATACTTCTCCTAAACTTGAAGGAATAAGCTTCTTATGATCACCCCCTATGTAGACTGTGTATGCCTGGTTGACAGACGGGGGGTCCTGAAGCAGTCTGTGTTGGAATCACACTTGTAGGATGGCTGGAGTTGAAATGGGTGCAGGCTGGGGCAGTCCTGGGACTCTCCATGCAGAGGGCGCCCTGGTGAGATGGCTGAAGCTGGAGTGGGTGCAAGCCAGGGGGTCCCAGGGCTCTGTGTGTGTGGGTGGAGGGGTGCCCTGGCAGGGTGGCTGGAACTGAGATGGGGCATGGGCCAGGGAGTCCCCAGGTGCTGTACCTGGGGTGCCCTGGTGGGGCAGCTGGAGCTGAGACATGCATGAGCCAGAGATCTTGGGGCACTTTGTGCAGGGGTTGCCCTGGCAAGTTGTTTGGAACCAAAAGGGTGCAGGTCTGGAGTGTTCCAGGGTCCTTTGCACCTTTGTCACCTTGGCAAGATTACCTGGAGCTGTAGTGAGCACTGCCCATGGATGTCTCGTTGTGCACCACCTTGATGAAATAGATGGCTGGGGCTTGTGTGGGCTAGGGGCCCAGGGCTCACTGAGGTGGTCCACCTCAGTCACTGGATCTTGCTCTTGTCCACACTATCAAGGTGGAGGAAGAACATAAACTGTTGAGCTCACCAGCAAGAGTTTCAACAGCTTTCCCCTTCCATTTGGTGCAGTTCTGGACCTGCATCTTGTATATTGTAGTTGGTCTTTTAAAACATGGCTTTTTTTTTTTTTTCCTGTGCCCCAGGGCCTCCAGGGCTGGTATCTACTAGGGGCCTGGGGCTCACTAAGGCAGCAGGCCAGCTATGGTGCCTGGACCCTCTTATCAAGGACCCATGCTATCAAGGTGGAGTGGGAATGTAAACCATGGTACTTGCCAGCCCCTCAGACCTGAAGTGAGTTCTAGCAGTTACCCTGCCATTTGGCAGGGTTTTGGGGCTCATTCCTTTATATTCAAGTTGCCCTTTTAAGTCATGGCCCTTTCTGTGAGCCGCAGGGTAAATGAATCTGCTCATGTCTATCAGTACTATCCGTCCCCACTGCAGTTTGCAACATTGGGGGTGGGGTTTTCCTTTGTTACCGTGCCTCTGTCTCTCTTCCCATTTTGTACATGGTCTCTCTGTCTTTTGTTGTATAGAAGCTGTTCAGTCAGCTTTCAGTTTTTCCTCAGGAGGAATTACTGTATAAATAGGTGTATATTTGGTGTGTCCATGGAGGAAGTGAGTTCAGGGTCTTCCTATGTTACCAGTTTGGACCTGAAGTCTCATGTATAACTTTTGACTCACCCAAAACTTAACTACTAATAGCTTATTGTTGACCAGAAGCCTTATCAATAACATAAAGAGTCAATCAACACATATTTTATATGTTATATGTATTATATACTATATTCTTACAATAAATAAAACTAGAGAAAAATAAATGTTACGAAAATCATAAGAGAAAAGAGTTCTTAAAACTTTTGGCACAGAGTAAGGACTCAAGAGATGCTAGCCTTTTAACCTTGCCTGTTTTCATCCAAAGATGATCCAACTACTCATTTACTTGTTTTTTGTCCAGGCTGCATTACACTAATGGAAAAGTCACATATCTCTACAAATTAAGTGCCCTATATTATGACTTTATTGCTTTTTGAGGTTTGAGTATCTAAAAACACCAAAATTTGCTTCAAATATTTTCTGTTCGCCTTGATTTCAAACCGAACTCTGTATCTTGTATACTCAGCAGATAAATCTCATCTACTTAAAACCTGTATGTGCTGCTGTTTCCTCAGCCCAGAGGCCCCTAGGCATTATTTCCTTTAACCTCACTTTTAAATTTCTCCCTAGCTTCATCCATTGTTGTTCATTTATCTAACAGCAAAAACATAGATTCCTCTCATACTAACTCTTCCCTTTGATATTCCCAGATTATTCCCAATAAATCCCTTCTTTTATCAATTTCTCCTTCTCTACTTCTTTTGCTCAACTTCTGAGCCCTTCTGGTCTCTGTCAAAGAAAATGTATTTTCACTTAGTCTGCCACTGGTTGTTATTTAACCTTCTTTGCAGCCACACAATTCCTGAAAAAAAGGTGGTTTAAATGCAATGCCTCTACATCTTCCCATTCTATTTAGCACAAATACCAGCAGGCCCCAAGACTTTTTATATCATATATGATATGGTTTTATTATTTTCTGTCAACACAGTTTTTACACCAATTGCAGGGTTAACAGAACTGACCTCTTTCACAAACGAAGAACCACCATTTAGTAAATACTATGCACTACATACTGCACTTTGCATATATCAACTCACTGAATCTTCACAACCATCCTGTGAGACAAAAAGTATTTTCACTTTATAAATAAGAATATTGTGACTTAGCTCATTTCTCATTAATCTATTTATGATCTTGGAGTCATTAACTTTCTAACTCTCAGTAGCCCAGGTATAAGCTGAAATTCACCCATGGGCTTATCAACCCTGATGATTGCTCTTTGATTCATGGTCTGCCACACTAGTGACACTGTTGTGTGGGAGGTCACCAAAGACCTAAGCACCGATTGCTTCTTCACTGTTCCCCCCATTAGATTTTCTGTGGGATTTGGTTCTATTTCTTCCTTACACATTGACTTTCTTTCCCTATAGATATGATACCCCCTGCCTTCATTTCCTATTTATTTTCAGTTCTAGGTTCTTAACACACTGCTCCCCCTCTTCCCTCCCTCTTTTGCAGCATATATAAACACACTCTTGTTTCTCCCATATTTAAAAAAATGCACTTTTTGGATTCTGCCTCCCCTTGATAAACACTACCATACTTTGCCTTTTCATTTCCCACTCAAAGAGAAGTCTATGCGTGCTATTTCCACTTTCAAATCTCTTATTCATTCTCCAGCCCAATGAAAGCTCGGTTCTACAATAAGCACTTCATTGAAACTGCTCTTTCCAAGACCAACAATAATCTCTAATTACAAATCCAATAAAACCTGTTCAGTTGCTATCTGACATGACATTTCTGAATGTTTCATTGGTACTTTAAACTCCGTAGGCTTGAGAAAATGAACTCATTGTCTCTACCTGCCACTTGGCTTGCTTTTCTTCAAGTTTTTCTGCCATATTTAACTGAGCCTCATTTGTCCCATTTTAGTAAGCCCAGGATCTTCTGGAGTTCTCTTTCAGGTCTCCCTTTTACTCGTCCAGTCATTTCACCCAACTCATCACTTCCACCTTGAGCAAAACCCTTTATTAGTGGTTCTTAACCCTGAATGCTCATTAGAATCACCTGGGGAGCTTTTAAAAATAATAATAATTGGTCTAGGATTAAAGCCTAGGCACAAGTAAGAGCATATCAGAGAGTAGGGTCAAGCATGGGTAATTGTTAGGATCCTCAAGTAATTTAAATTGCAACTGTTTCACATTCTTCTCAGTGTAATAGTCCAAGCTCAGGCCTCATTCCCTCTCCCCCAGATTATTTTAGTCCTTTGTCACTTCTCTTCAAGTCCATAATCTCTCTTCTTTAAGATTCTCAATCACATTTTTGCTAAAATCTGTAAAACACAACTATGGACATGCACTGTCCTGCTTACCTAACTTCTAGAATAAAGTTCAAAAATAAAGTTCAGTCACTTTCAATAACAGGATTTGCAGACAAATGTTTAGGGCATAATGCATCCTATTTAGTAATTTGCAATATATTGAAAACAGGTATGAAAAAATTCAAAACAAATATGAAACACTTAAGTCTTTTGTGTACCCATTTTCCCATAGGTTAGCATAGTGCTATGCATAAGTAGAGCATTGAAAAATTACCTTGTGAACTGATTTTAAAAGTATTTTAAAGGTTAAAGGTGAAACTTTAGCTAACCCCAAAATGTAATCTAGCCAGATACACCTAGTAGGAATTTAGTAACTGTCTGTTAAACGCCAGATAATTATAATGTCTACACTACTTTTCAGTCTCACACAGTGCAAATAAAAACAATGAAGAAGAAATCTGCTATCTCTACTCTTTTTCAAAGCATTCTATATATATATATATATAAAGACAAACCCTTACCTTGATAAAGATAGTAATGTGCTATACTCTGTGGGTATGTTCTCTGTGTGGGTAAGGGGCACGGGAGGCTGCCCAGTGTGTATGTCTCCTCTGACTTTTCTGTTTCTCCTAGCAGAGTGTCTGCCATCATTCTATTTCTCCCCACTTAAGTAAGTCAAAAGGAGAAAAGGCAGGATGATGAAAAATACTATTTAATTTCTTTGTATGCATGGCTGTTTCAGATGGATGTATCACCTATGAATTGAGAAAATAAAACTTTATTAAGATCAAATCCCATTTAATCATTGTGCTGTTAGCTATTGGGTATCATCAAAGGTCACAGCCCAATTGTACAGCACAGGACTTGCTGAGGGAAATAAAGAACAGGATCAAATTCCTTTTTATTCCAACCTTAGATACAGATTCTCAGTTCTCCTCCTACCCATTAAAGTCAAAACCAAGTTTGAAATCACATGTGGTACTGTCTGGCATTAAAACTGGAAGCCTCCATTATGTTAAGGCAACAAGAGTGTACAAAAAATAAAGAAAAATAAAGCTAAAGGATGTTATTCTAAAAATAGAGAACTTGAAAAAAGTTATTACAAATCAGTCACTCATTGACCATATTCTTATACTCTAATCCACACCACAGTAAAGTTTTACCAAGTTAGTTGAAAAGGATAAGATCTCTCTCTCTCTCTCTCTCTCTCTCTCTCTCACACACACACACACACACACACACACACACACACACTGCATGTGAAACTGGTAAAATCCAAGTAAGGTCTGTATTTGAGTTAATAGTATTGTGCCAATGTCAGTTTCTCGGTTTTATAAGATTTTGTCATTGGAGGACAGTGGGAGAAAGGGCACACAGAAGTTTTTCTCCACTCTTTTTTGTAACTTCTTGTGAATTTTAAACTATTTTAAAAAATTATTTTTAAAAAATTTGAAAGCTGAGTTATAACCATATCTGATATTTTCATTAACATTTCCATATATAATGAATTTCAAAGGATAAGCAGTATATTTAGCAATTTGTATAATAAAAAGAATTTTGCATATTGCTAGCAAATATCAGTTGTGCTCATAGTCAAGATGTGGGCAAATAGCACAAGTGTAAATGCATCTCTTTCAATTGTTTCCTAGGAAAGAAGCAAATCAAGTATTGGAACCTTGTGTAAATGGCAAGAGCTGCCATGGATTTTTATTAAAAGTTAGATTGAAAAATTTATGTCAGCTTCCCCATGAATTCAGAGGCTTTTCTGGATAGTAACTGAAGTACTTTTAAAATAAAACACTAGAAAACAGATTCTCCAAATGTAACTCATGAAAGAGAGTCTATTTTATATCCCAATTTTATTTACTTTTTCTGAATAGTCACAACATTAATCTACTAGGGATAATCTAGTTAGTATATTTGAAATTCCATTTATTTTTTTCTATTGATATGCTTGTGTTACACTTGTATATAATACAGAATTTCCAGTGTGGTTTTAAAGGACTCAGTTAAAAAAAATGAGAAGCATGATCTACAATTTCAGACAAACCTAGGACAAATTCATAATTTCCAAAATAATAGTTTTCTACTTTGTTCCAAAGAAATTAAATGCTGTTATAATTGATGCAAAAATTCCAGGATAACTGTTATTTTTTTCTTTCTGAATTCATACATAATCTCGAACTATTGCAAAATCCACTCAGAGCCATCTAATTAGTTTTATGTATAATTAACAGGGAGGGAGGAAGTCATTTCATCCCATGGACTTGTGGGGCAGTACACTTTGGTTCAGTGTCCAAAGTATACTTTACAAATTTAATTTTTAACAAATTTTACACTTTTAATTTTTCTGCCCAGAAGACATTCTGGGTAATGTACTAGTCTTTGAAATTTGTTACCAACCAGCAGGCCAAAACTCTCCAAGGTATGTCAGCCTCCGTCCTGGAAACCAACATAGACTTAATTGACCATGTCAGTGAGTTTTAAAAATAGGAAAGATGGTCACACCTTTTCTAACATGATGGAACTTCTAATAGGACAATTTCTGAAGTACCTTCCTGTTAGGCTAAGATGAGTAAACTAAGAAGTCTCTCCAGTTACATCCCTTCAACTATACATTTACACAATATTATTACAGATTGGCTATGCATTTTCAATTCTTCTCTAACTTCACATAACAAATGAAATAAAATAAATGTAGTATAAAATTATACATTCTGTAATAACTTAGAAAAAAAGTACATACATGTTTAAGGCCTTTAAATATTTGTAAGACTTTCCTGTAGAACTGAAGAACAAAAATGTTAAAATGACTACAAAACTGTGGACAGAAACTGACCTAAGAAATTGTTTGAATGGGACAACTATAAGCAAATATTTATAAATTCAAGACCAAGGAAAATGAACAATTCTATTAACGGACTGAACAAACAAATACATAAGCATTCAAACAGTCATTGGGAGCGAGCAAGGGACAGTCTATTAAAATGAAAGAAAGGACAGTTAAAAAAATTACTAGAAGAAATCTTAAGTGAATAACTCTCAAGCTAAGAAATCAGAAATCCACATGCATCCCTGTCGATTTTTTGAAACTGAAGGCTTCCTACATACTTGACTGCTCACTGCTGATTTCTGTGAAGGGAAAAAGTAAATGAAAACATGAAAGAAAAAGCTCACTTGAAAAAAAAACAAAAACAAAAACCGAGAGGGAACGTACCCTTAGAAGTACAAAATAGCATATAATGAAAATGGAAATTCAGTTCTAACTATTACCTATTTAACTGATAGAGAGCTGCAGTAGTATGTTAGCCTTGGGGAAACATGTCAGCTTGTCTATACATTCTTATATGATTGATGTAGTCAGATAACTATTACTTGCCAACAATAATTATTATCAATGGATATATATTTCCATTCCTTTAACAAAAGCAACTTTAAGACGTTAAAACATGTAGGCTTTCAGAGCTCCGAGAATAGGATACAAATAAAATTGTCTCAGTCTACACCATGCCAGAGAAGTTCGCAAAGGAAATGTCAGTAAAGGCGGGTGCAGTCCCACCAGCCAATGAACACAGGACCGGACCCAGGAACATATCCATGGCAGAAGGCCGGTGCACTTGGCAGACTTTCAGAAACAAGAAAAGCAGTCCCATTTGAGGCCAAGAACCCAAAAGGTGAGTGTCTCTGACATCACCTGGAAACACCAACTCTTCAGACGGCAACTTCAAATTCTCTTAGCAAGTGCAATATTACAAGTTGAACACAGTTCAAATCTGACAAAATCTTCATGACACAGAAGTTCATGTCTGACTTTTTAAAAGTCTTGGTTTCAAGAAGAGGCTGATGACGAGCCATGAAATCCCTTGGAAATAAGACTCTGCAGCGCCTCTTGTGAGCGATATAAAAATCTCCCTTCAAGATCACCTCAGGAATTAAGTTTCTGTGCATATGTTCAATGTAATCAGGCTTGAGGACCACTTGATTTATCCTTGGTTAATGGGTCACCTACAAAGGAAGAAGAAAACAATAATTTTATAACAAGGCTATGATCTTCAAGCTCCAAACACAATTTAGTATTAGAAATTAATAACTCAAAATGGTGGTATTTGCTATATCAAATAAATTGTTGAATTTTAAAGGACTACCATATTCACATTTTGCCACCTATAAAAATACACCAGTTTTTTTTTTCTCTTTATACTTTCACAGGATTTTTAGAGCCACCTGAACAACTATCCAAATGACTGCAGCTCTGACCAGGAAGATCTTAACTGGTGACACTACCCGTCTCAAATCCAAAGAATGATTCTGGAGTCTTTGTTCTTGGTACAGGCTTGGAAGATAGAAGCCGGAGATCATAAACACTTTATGCCAGGCCTCAGTAAAGAAAGACCTTTGTTCACAGGAACACAATCAGACCACATCTTCAAGAAAGTCCTTGGGCATTGGCTCCATAAAATCCATTCTTGAAATAGTTTAAAACTTGAGTGCTTATTTGACTCAATTAGGTTTCAGAAAAATTAACTATTCATGAGGAGAAAAGAAATACCTGGGGAGAAAAACAATGATTGCACGATATTTTACCAAGTTTTAAGAGTGTCCAAAAATTCTCAAAAAATTGACCAGTATTATTAATGCTATTATAAATATTATTAAGGGAGATCCCCACTGGCTTTTCACACCTACTTAAGTCCAAAGAATGTGTACAGGAAAAAATAATAAACATCTAGAATACTTGATACCTATATATCTCTCTATATATATGCGTACATGTAGATGATAGATGGATATAGAGAAAGACACAGATTTCTGCTGTCTCAATGAATTCCTAGTTATACTCTAATATCAAGGTACTTAGAGTTGCATAACTATTCTTTTCAAGCAATGGTTATAACAAAAAGTGAATTCTTGAAATCTACTGTGGATACTTTGGTTTTATTCCATTATATAATTACTCATCCCTTCATAAAATATCTATGGAAAGGCTGTTTTTTGTTTGTTTTGTTGTTTTTTGATCAACTCTGAAAAAGAGAAACATTAAGCAAAATAACCTAGCTCTGGCTCTACCACCTCTGGTCTCAAGTTACACTACAAAAGGAAGCTATACATTCAAAAACAAGTATTTTCTGTGTGGAGGCAGCCATCTTATTTATGTCTCTTTGATCAGCTATCCTGCCCAAGAAGGAGCCTCTGCTTGCATATTTAAAGCTTCTTACTCCCATGCACAGAGGAACTACGGGAGGAATTGAACTGGGGATATAAGGACACAAATACAGAAAGGGCCTGCTCACCTCCAGAGATGCTGGGAGCAAGGGCTCTCTTAGGTAGGGCAGCAATCTCACTTTCAATTTGTCTTCCACTTAGTGGTCATTTTATAGAAGTTCTGTGAATGGCTCCCTGTTTGAGTGTGAGTGTACTTTACCGTGGAAAGTAAATATGAATGTTTCTACACACATTATGTCACAGGTGGTCAATGGAGGTAGCTGATCATTGTGAAAAATACAAACTCTTTATGATAAACTTTCTTATAAATACTGATTTAACACAATCTTTGATGGCCATTGCCTGAGCAAGATCCACTTGCCTTTTCTGGAGATTCTCCTCTTAGTAGCATGATAAGGGACTATATTTCCAAAACTAGTGCGAGGAAAAAAGAGGAATTGAGAGAGACTGAGAGAGAACAAATGGGTGAGCCTCAGCAGGGATTCAGCATAGGCAACTGGAAGGACATGATGCCGTGACCGCACAAGAGTGAGTGGCCTGTCCTGTGTCATTTCAAGCCCTGGTTCTTAGTAATCTGTGTGGGTATGGTAGATGCATTCTTCTATCTTCATTCCAAGCTAAGTATGTCATCCTGCTGGTTTATATAAAGCTGGGGAGTGATTCTCTCAACTATATGTTAAAGCTTTGTTTTTACATAATTTTAAAAATAGACACTCAGATTTACAGTACAATACCAAAGGTTTATGGACGTAGAACAAATTTTTCGTCCATCTCAGTAAACATAAAATGTATACACATAAACACATATATACAATGCACATTCTAAGAACATCATAAATCTACATTTTTATTCTATCAGCTAAAATAATTGCTAGAAAATAAAAATGTAAACATGACTAAAAGAATTGTCTAAGTAAGCATAGATCAAAACATGATTAAAATGACTTTTTTCCTCCAGTTTTACACAATATTCCTAGTTTATTAATCCTAAAAATATGCTAGCACATTTTATGAGATGAAGATAGGGCCTAAGTGGACTATTTGTTTTAGATTTCATTTTTTGTAAATTACTCTGATCAAGTAATTGTTGTTTGATGTGTGGAGTTCAAGGTTACAGTCAGGGTGGTAGTACTCGCAGGCACAGTGGATGCATCATGCCACCTCTCGGACCCTCAGTTTTCCAGTATGTAGAAAGGGGATAATCCTGTTAACCTCACAGGGTTGCTGTGAGGATCAAATATAATAATGCTTATGAAAATGTCTATTCTGAAGTAGTATAATAAAAGTTCAGAGTTTTTTGTAATCCACAAATCTTTAACAAGAGAACCACTAGAAGTACAATGAGAGGTTCACACTACCAGACACTTAAGTCAAATTAGAGGAACTCTTAAGGAATCCAAACAAAGGCTAAGTAATTACTTGTACTTTTCAAGGTAGTACAGATATGAACATGTGTGAGCATGCCTCAGCACCTTCCTTGACAACCTCCAGATTTGTACCAAATGAAATGGCAAAACCAAAGATTTAAAAACGTAAGGATGATTTTGAATGTAGGTACATTATCACCAATTTTAATCACCTAATACACAAGACACAGTAAATTTAAAATGAAATTGTCTAAAATATAACACAAAAAAACAACCCTTTGATAATTTACATGCTTATTAAACAAGTCCAAGTTATTCAAGTCAGAATTCTGGCATGCTAGTTGGAAAACAAGTGCCGTTTGACCCTTTCCTGATATGCAAGCGTTGTTTAAGCAATATTAATACAATCTAACATTTAAAAACATTGCTCTTATTTTAATTTTTTAATACACCACATTAAGCATTGCCTTATTTTTAGAACTTAAATATAGCGCTCTCTCTCTCACTCCAGCCATATCTTTTGGAAGAGGCCAAATAGTAAAAAGTGGTAGCTTGTAAAGAGGATTTTCAGCAAGTTTTCAGTAACTAGAAGCAGGACGTTGCAATAAAACCATCTTTACAGGGTAGGAAATATCATTTGCTACCATGAACGTACTGTATTTTGGTTCTGAGGGCAGTAGATATAAAATACCGCATGAGGGAGAGAAATGGTCCTACCATCATTACACTTGTGCCTTGAGCTTCGTACGTTTTAATCACCACCTCAGTGAATTTACCTTTCCAAAGGCAATGTTTCACACAGCTGTTCCTTTTTTTTTTTTTTTAAAGATTTTATTTATTTATTTGACAGAGAGAGACACAGCCAGAGAGGGAATACAAGCAGGGGGAGTGGGAGAGGAATGAAGCAGGCTTCCCGCTGAGCAGGGAGCCTGATGCGGGGCTCGATCCCAGGACCTGGAATCATGACCTGAGCCGAAGGCAGACGCTTAACGACTGAGCCACCCAGGCGCCCCCAGCTGTTCCTTTTTATGTAAATCTTATTTGTGTGTGCTGCACACCAGCCAATTCAGCAAGTAAAAATACTTGACCACTGAATACATGCAAAAGGTAATAATAATAATAATAGTAGTAGTAGTAGTAATAGTAATGGCAGCTTTTCTAGTCACAAGCACAGAGCTATCTCGGTAATGACCCACCAGGATGGAGCTAACCTGCTAACATTAAACAAAAAGCACTAATTCTTTAAGAATTATCCCCTTTTTAAAAAACCCATCCCATTTATTTCTCTCAGTCTAACAAATGTATTATAGGATTCTGATTATCTCAAAAATTTGTGCTAAAATCACATCCTTTAAGTCTGTTCGCCAATTTAATCAGAGAAAACAAAACCAGGTCGTGGCATACATGACGTTAGTTAAATATGAAATTAAGTCAGCTATTTTATACTGTTTTTATTTTATGTTTTGAACATTATGAGTATCCTCTGCCTATCTTCTAGTGAAGATAAATTAGAAAGGCTAAAAAGGAAATTCAAGAATCTATCCCGTCCCCAAGTGTAAAAGATGATTTTATAAAGTTCTTAAAATAATCCTATTCATGGAGGTTGTAATTCCTTTCCCCACTCAAGGCCTGCCGCCTGAGTTATCAGTGGGAGGCAACACACTATGATGGGAGGTATGACAGTGCAGCCTGGGTTCAGATCTCTTCCTTAGCATTTTCTCACACTGTGGGGCTGAATAAGTTATTTGAACTCCCTGAGCCTCGTCTTCCCCAAGGATAATATGAGAATGGTATTACCAGACCCCATGCATTTGCTATTGTGGTTAAATCACATAATCCTTCCAAAGTGTCCAGGTAAATGCTTTTTTTTTTTTTTAAGATTTTATTTATTTGACAGAGCAACAGAACACAAGCAGAGGCAGCAGCAGAGGGAGAGGGAGAAGCAGGCTCCCCGCTGAGCAGGGAACCCGACGCGGGGCTCGATCCCAGGACCCTGAGATCATGACCTGAGCAGAAGGCAGACGCTTAACCATCTGAGCCACCCAGGCGCCCTGGTAAAAAATAACTGGTGGTAGTAGTAGTAATTCCCAAACATGACACAAAAGGCGATACATAGGATAATTACTGGAGGGGGCATTACTGCTGCTTTCTCTGTAAGTATTGATTTAATTTTCAGTGTCTTATAGAAACTGACCTTGCAATTACTCATTTCGTATTCTTAATAGTCATAAAGTCATATCAAGAGGGAAGCGCCACTGTTTGGGCCTACTTTGGGAGTGAGACACTTTTCAGATGAGGTGATATGGAGTAGTGGTTACAAAGAGTGTACCTGAAGCCAGGCTTCCTAGGTTCCGTGCTCAGTTCTGCTGATAACTCAGTGTGTGACCTTGAGCAAAACAGGGATAATATTAGTACCTACATCGTAGGGTTGTATGAGCTGAGGAGCAAACAAGCTACTAGGTCAAGTGCTTAGAACAGTGCCAGGCATGTAATAAACACTATGTAAATGGTAATTATTATTATATATTATATATAAACACACATACACTTCTAGCCCTCTGAATGCACTGAATTCCTAGTTTTTGCCCTTGATTATTTCTGATCATTCATTACTAGTGTTTATAGACACATAATCCATTCTTTTTCATTCTTTTTTTGTCTTTTTAATGGACCAGCTGCCATCAGACTTTGCATACAGAATATTTAGGAAATGAGCACTATATTTTAGCCATCTAGCCTTAAAAAATAAATGTGGTAAAATTATGCCAAAACAAAATGCAGATTTGTAAATTTTCTTATTACTGATGATTCCTCTGATATTGTTCTACTCTGAGTTCTAACCCATACTCCAGATTTTTTTAAATCCCAGTTGTTCAGTTTGCCAGTCTACATAAAGTTGTGAAATCCTGTCAAATTTCCACAGCATCGATGTGAATCTTATCATTTTAGCTTAATTCAAAAAAATAATCTTTTCTCCAGTGTGGTCGTTAAAATCTTGTTACGAGAAACTATTGAACAGTATTTACATTCCTGTGAATATAAAATGGGTCATATACACACAATAATAGAACAGACAATGCATTGTGAACATTACAAGTCAGTTTCATAAAAACATGTTGAATTTACAGTAAATACCCAAGTTATTAGAGAAACATTTATTTTTGACTGATGAACAATATTTAAACAGTTGGAAGGCAAGGAATAAATATGTGGCAATATTTCCAAAAGGGGGTGGTAGGTTTCAATGCAGTGCATGTCCAGTCTTTATAATACAGCTACTTCATGACATCACAACAGTCACCAAGTCAAACTAACATACTCTGCAGTAGCAGGTTTTCTCATTTAAACTAGAGAAAAGCTGCCATCGAGCTGGTCATAATTGTACGTGAATGCACTCGTCCTATCTTAAAGCACCTTATGTAATGAGGTGTTACAAAATGAAAGAACCTGTCGGTCTAGAATAATCCTTCAAGAGTAAGCTGACCAGACAGCATTTACGTATAGATGAAACACTGTAAGGCAATGACGTATGAATCATCTTCATAAATCTACCCACCTGTATAAAAAAACTAAGGCTTTATTTTATTTTCTTGGCAATGGAGGTGATTCCCATAGCCATGAAAACTGTTGGATTTTCATGCCACAGTTTAATTTTCCTTCATAAGAATGTCCAGTGCTGGCTTGGCCTGAACATTTATTTTAACATTTGAGGCACCAAAAGCCAGCTGCATAATGCTTCTGCTAGGGTGAGCATTTCTACTAAATGACCTTGTTATCTGTCTTATAAATTCTCTAAAAATTTAACAGCCTTGGGTGATTGGAAGCATAGTCCTTTCAAACAACAGAGAGCATTGCCCTAGCTAACTGGTATAACACAGTGTGTGGAAGCAGAAAATGTCATATAATCTAACTACACTGCTGGGGAGAACCAAAACACCAAGCGTAACGGAAGAGGGGTGGCCTTACCCTGATGAGTTTTACACTACTGTTACTACCTGCTAGTCTGAGCACATTGGACAAGTCACTTAAAAATCTCTGAATTTCCAGGGTTTCTACCTACTGAGTGAGTCTGTTGGATCCAGTGAGCTTCTCATTCCCTTCTATCCCCAAACTACTCTGACATTTTTAAGAAGCACTAATTCCAAATGGGATAAAACTTTATCCAGATTACCTAAATTCAGTGGTGGTATAACCACTGGGTAGACTTCATTTTTCTAAGAAGCCTACTCATTATATATTAGAATGCAAAACCAGTAAGCTTTTATCACAAACACAACATCTGTCAATGGCTTGCAGCTTCCTATGCTGTGCAAATGAAGATCTTGACTGGAAATGAATCTTTTGAACAGATGGACCTGCACTATTTCTCGGAACTTTGAAAGCTGTACGGGGCGCCTGCCATGAACTCTTCTATGTGACTCATGAAAGCAGATGACTGTTTGCTTTGCCATTTATGCACATTCATCTACTCACAAGCAGATCAACTGATTCTGTCTGGATGACATTCACTGCTAGCGCACACACAAAAAAACATTCCCTGATTTCTCTTTGGGTAGTTAATAAATTCCTTTGGGACATTAAGGAAATGTAAGACTTTCCTTCTCCTGGCCCCTGTTCACACCTTGTGTTTATTCCAGGTGGAAAATGACCCCCCAAATTAAGATCATTCTGAAAGAAACAGATAATGGGATCCAGTTATGTTTCACTTAAAAACATTGAAAAGTTCTTAAAAGGGGAAAACAATTATATTTGAATACTTGGAGGTAATCTGAGTAGACTTAAAAAAAATATTATTTCATATACCAGCATAGTTCACACATTTTTAGAAACAGTTGAGATTTTGAACTCAATTGGAAGGTACTTTACCTGCCAAATTTGATATTAGGTTCATTTTTTTAGACTCACCTCTAATTTATAAAGGCGTAATTTGAATTGATAGTTTTTATCCACTTTCTGACTTAAAGCCTTACTTGAGAAGTTTAAATTTATCTGCTCAAGTATGGCACTTCTCAAGAACTTCAGCCTCACTGCATATGAGGGCTAGCAGTATGAATTGTACTCAAAAGGTGAAGTTAAGATACGTGGAGTTGGGGAGAAGGGCTGAAACATGGAAGAAATTCTTCTTAGTAGCCTGGAGATTACTAAGAGCAACATTTTCTCTGAACTTCCAGGATAGGTTGAGTTACAAATACGAATGGCTCTTAGTTACAACCTTTCCTTGAGATACCTGTCTGAATAAAGAATATGTTGCTGTCACTGGAGAAGAACTTGGTGGAACTTGTACCAAGCTAGTATCATGCCTGAAGTAACACATACACCCTCCTCCCCTCCCTATCCTTTTCCATAATATTACATTTAGAGATGATCCTTCCATATGTGGTAGATCTTTGGAAAAAAATTCATCTTCTGTAAGTTGCAAAACTAGAATGTATTTTCTGAAAAACAGTGTAATATAGTCTATGATGTTTAATATACTGGGTGCTTTGCTTTTTCCTTTGTATTTCTCAGTTATATAGTTCCCTGGGTTGTTTTTGTTTTTTGGTTTTACAATACCAGTCACAATTCTGTAGCTTCAAATTCCTAAAGTTGGTCAAAATGTGAATCTTTAGCTATTTCTCATTGTTTAGATGCTAGTTTGACATAGCTGAATCAATTATAGGGCAGTGTAAATACATGAAGATTGGACCATTAGATAAGAACACAATCTTCACTTGGTTTATGGAGATTCAGTGAAAGCTTGATGGCTCAGTACTTTTCATGCTAATTTCCACATTAATAGGCAGGTTGAACACTGACAGAGGTCCACTAATACACCCAGTTTTGTATTATCCATTTCCTATTCTTGGAAAAACAGTATCAACTGCAGGGCCATTGTAGGTGACAATATTAGGTTCACCTCTTTGTGGCAGTTTTAATTTGTGGTTCTCATTAGTTCAAAGAGTGATGCCCCCTTAGTTCTATAAAAGATAGTTCAGTGCCTTTCTTTACTGACCACTGAGACAGTTCTTTGCCTTCTGATCCCTAAAGCTGTACCAAGTTCATCTTTCCCTCTGAAATCAGGAGCACCTGGAATGCTAATGGTAACTATAAGAAAGAGTAGGTTACAGTTAGTCCTGTAACACAATGTACACACCTGCTGCTCTGGGAGAAATAAACCAAGACGAGAGCTCATTTCAGGAGATGTTTTGAATCTTTACTCCTCAACGAAACTTCTGTCCCTTCCTTAGAATCCGACCAACACTAGGATTCGCCACACTAGTGCTCCAACGTGGAGCCACAATTTTTTTGAGTGTGGAAAAATCAAAAATTGTCATCAGGCACAGCAGAAACCTTCTCTTTCTACTTCTCCATTCGAACTTGAAGAGTTTTACACGTTTGCCTAAGGAATAAACACACGTCAGGTACTCCACTGTTCAACAGATGATTACAAGAAGCAAACCTGGGAGAAAGGGAACATTTCAACAAACATAAAGGGACAGAGAGACAATAACTTCCTTTACGTCCATAAAAGTCACAATGGAGATAGGATTGCATCTCTCCCTAGAGGATTATAAACTCTTAGAACATTTTTTTCTTTAATTTCAGAAAAACACATACTCATAAATGGGACCTAAAATAAAAAGCTATTGCAAGAAATTGATACAAAAGTCATAAGAATTTCTTGTTAATACTTTGGGAAGCATTCTGCACAAACTTAATAAAAAAGTTCATTAAAATCAAGGGAGAAAGTATATAGAAATCTATACACAACCATTTTGACATAAAAGGGTAAAAGAATTATACAAATAGTATTATGTAGTAATATTCAATTACAATTCAAATATTTAATATTTGCTACCTTAACCATTCATAGGCTTTCCTGGACATCCATGTCTACAGTAATTTGTGATTTTGCTACAGCATGAACCTGAATCATACACTTACACATACATTTAATGCTGGTAAATGGGGCCAAGTCATTTAACCAATGTATAGTATAGGTCTAGCCACCCACAAGCCAGCTTTGTTAGTCTCTGCTCATCAACTATGTAATCCTCATTAACAGCCTGAATGAGATCCATGACATTTTTCAGTTGTAATTTATGACATTTTCTAGATCGAGACTTTCAAAGCTTTTCTTTATCATCTCTTTTCCAAAGTACTCCAGAGATATAAAACAAGTACTGTTTGATTTTCAAATATTTGAACAATTTACTATTTGAGAGCATAACATGAATAACAATAACAAATAATAAAATCATATGAAGGAGTGGCTAGTAATTTCGAATTAGACAATGGAAGGTTTTGGTAATATGAATCAAAGTAAAACATTTCCTACATAAATTTGAGAGCTGAGGATAGTTAAAACCAATAGCAGAAAAAAATTAATCATGTTATAATATAAAAAAAGTATTTCCCAAGTTTGAAAAAACAGATTGAGTCTTTGAGTAGTAAGAACCAATCCCCTGTCCCCGTCATGCCTAGATCTCTCCCTACCTCACTGGAAAATGTAAGACTAAAATAGGGCCTGAGAAAGAATGAAGCTTTTGAGTTCCTGTCACCATGATCACTTGATTTTATCCACACAGGTCAGAGCCAGTGCAGTCCTACAGTAGGTCGGTGTCATGACTTGCCAAAGACACATGTGACAAAGGATGAAGCTGGAGAAAATTTAGAGGAGCTTCATATCAACATACCCACCTTCCTCTCTCCACCTTCCCAACCCCTTCAGAGAGACACAGGCTCAACTCTAGTCATAACTAACTAATACTCATAGGACTTGATATGCCCATTCATAGCTCCTTATCTGTATATATATTTTAGCTTTGCCTGAAATACTTTTCTTTCAAGTCTCAGAAGAAATGTTACCACTTCATAATTCATAAACCTTTGTGATTCATCCAGTCAGCACTCTGTCCATACATCTAAGACATATCTCATCATATTTTGATTATTTATTAATCTCCTTGTTTCTCGCACTAAACTATGATGTATTAGAAAAAAGATATTAGCGTACATTTTGCTTCATCCTTGCTAAGCAGCTTTCCAGGCACATATGTGATGCCTGGTATTTATTAAATTGCAAAACTGAAATGGTGGGTGGGTGGGCGGATAGATAAAAGGACAAATGAAGGAATGAATATAAGAGGAAAGTGGTAAGTAATTTCACAAGAAGGAAACCTAGAGCTACTATTTGGATTCTCTGTGAATAGCTAAGGGAACGATTAAGTAACCCAAAAGGTCAGTTCCCCCCATTCTATTTTTTTAGGATTATTCCCATGATTCTCTGGTTTCAGAATTTGAAATTATAGATATGTATGGGTCCTGACATCAGTTTCACATTCGCAGCTTGGATATTTAAATTTATTCTCATTTGGAAAAGGTCTGATATTTAAAACAAAATTAATTCATGAAAATAATAATGCAAGAAGATAATAGCAATGTGTGATGCTTTAATTGGTATTAGACTAACCACTTGGGATGTGGAAAATGTCCAAATAGATACATCAAGGTTGATTCTGGCATACTCATTACAGTTAACATTTCAGTTAGAAATTATCCTGATTTTTTTTAATGCACTTCTCTCTTGAGGAATTTCCATACTGCTGCTTAACACTGTCAGGAAAATTTTCTCATGAAATATTCCGTGGTGACAATTATCCTACACCTAAGTATTACATGCTCACTTGACATCAGGTGTGGTGGTATAAATGAAATACCATCAAATTTCTTATAATAGAACAAAGTAAATAAATACCACAATGATGGATTCACCCCCAAAATAATACTGTGCATATCATCTCTCTCTCTTATACACTGATTATATGCTCTATATTTAGTTCAGGATCCCTGACCCCTCCCTCCATTTTTTTCCAAATACAGAGGCTAGTATTTTAAAAGGCAAAGAGAAGTTAATTTTTGGGGCGCCTGGGTGGCTCAGTCGTTAAGCGTCTGCCTTCGGCTCAGGTCATGATCCCAGGGTCCTGGGATCGAGCCCCGCATCGGGCTCCCTGCTCTGCCGGAAGCCTGCTTCTCCCTCTCCCCCTGCTTGTGTTCCCTCTCTCGCTGTGTCTCTCTCTGTCAAATAAATAAATAAAATCTTTAAAAAAAAAAAAAAAAAAAAAAGAGAGAAGTTAATTTTTGCTTAGCAAAATGCAGCAGACTCCATTTTCTGGTCTAGACTAGAATGCCAAAGACAGCTGATCCTTCTCCTCAGGGAAACGTGGAACCCTCCTCACGCTTTCTTTTGCCTCCACCTCTCAGATCGTAATTGCTGGTATCAATAGACAACTTAGGGCACATTTGTTTTCTCTTGTAATCCTCAGAGTTATTCTTCAAGACTATCCCCATTTACTACTTACAGATCTTAGGCCTTTTTATTAATTATCTTCAATTACAGTTGAAGAAACTGAAGTTCAGATAAATTAAGTGAAACTTCTGGAAGATGCATCTAAGGAGCAAGTGATAGCCTGGGGACTGAGATCCTCATTCTGGGGCTTCAAACCTAGTGAAATAGGTCCTGCATGTCTGGTTCTTCCATTCATTCACTTGACTAATACTGATTGAGCACATACTCAGTAGCAGACACTGTCCTAGGTGTGAAAAAAATCATTACCCCTATGAACCGACAATCTAGAGAGGCAGACACACAACAGACACAATAATTAAAATTTTCAAATATGTTATGCCATGCCAGGAGAAAAGTAGAGTCAAGAGGAAGAGAGGGGTTTTTGTGGTAGTTAGCTTAGACAGGGAAGATTTGCTGAGCAATGAGACCAGTAAAAGCCTACAGCAGTGAGGGTCAGTCAAGCTAATGGTTGGGGGAAGAGCATTTTAGACAGAGGGAACAACCTGTGTAAATGACCTGAGACAAGAAAGGAGGGTGGTGTGGTGTCAATGGAGTACACAAGGAGAGAGTAGTAGGAGATGAGGTTGCAGACGTTATTCACTCATCAGTTTCTTTGTTCAACAAATGTTGTTGTTGCTTCTATGTTACCTACTGAGGATGGGGCAAAAGCAGATATGGTCCTTGTTCTCATGTGGGCACACAAAAAAGGAACTAGAAACACACATGCTGCATACCTTCCTCCTCCCAAAAGTCTCATTCCTGGAAGTCAGAACTGGATAGAACCCGAGTAAACACAGGAGACCTCAATGATGACTTTTTTTTTAAGCCCTGTGGAAGCCACTGTTCTTTCTTTTCAGACAGTGAGATTTACAGAGTTTTATAGGAGAGGGTAGTAAGGCAGTCTCTGTGTGTACAGGAAGCAAAAGTTTTTTTCTGGCACATGTTTTCAGCTGACTATTGGCAAAGAATTCCTCAATGCATGACTTAAATTCCCTTATAATCTAGCTAGATTGAGACATCCCCTAGTATAGAAAAACAATCTAGAAAAAGAAGGGCACTCTTCCTTCACTCTGCCCTTCCATTTAGCTTTTCCTTTGAAGGGATGTCTCCTCCCCAAACTCTTCAGCTGTTCTTGGGATAATGAAATTCAGGAGAAGTGTGAGGCCAGTCATGAGAAAAAATACCGTATCTCTGCTTTGAGGGGGTTCTGAAGAGAAGAGATGGAGAAGAATGCAAATGGATAACTGAAGCAGAAGGAAAAGAGCATCTTAGCCACCACCCCATCCAATGCAAACTGGTTTGAAATGTGGAGCAGATGGGAAGCCAAAAATTATTTGGTCCATTTAAACTTTTCCTATTCAAATATTTAACCTTATAGGTTGGAGACTAGACTGCCTGGGTTTAGTCCCCACTCCATTGCTTATTAGCTATGTAATTTTGGGCAACCTCCTTATTTCTCATTCTCCTGTGGAAAAATACCTCATGTATAAAATGAAGATAATAATAAGTTTATCTCCAGGGGTGGTTGTGAGGATCAAGTAAAGTAATATGTGTTCAGTGCTTATAATACTGCTTGACCACAGTGAAAACTCATTTTTACTAATTCTAATAAAAATGGAAGTAACATGCAAGCACTAATGTAAGCAGAAAGTCACTTACCACGTGGTCTCTTCATGAGGAATTAAACCCTTCATCATTAGGAAATGCTTCTCCTTAGCAATAATTTTTGCCACATTCTTCTTTACTATTAATATCATTATATCAGCTTTCTTTAGGTTAGTGTTTGCATAAATGTATGTTTTCTATTTTCATATTTTCAGTTTTTCTTTATTATAATTTAGATGCGTCCCTGCTAAGCAGCATGTATTTGTGTTTTGACCTTTTGATCCAGAGTAACAATCCTTGCACTTATTTGCCTTTTAAGTGGATCATTTAAGCCATTTACATTCAGTATAGTCACTGATAAATTTGCATTAAAATCTACCAAGTACTTTCTATTTGTTCTACTTGTTCTTGATCTCTTTTGCATCTCCTCTTTTGCCACCTTTTGTACTCCCTCTAACATTGACAATTACCTTCATGGTTAAATAACTCCTAAAACTGGACAAATCTCTCTTGATCTTCATCCAACCCAAATCCTGGACCAGAAACTCTTCTCTTTCTTGTTGGCTTCCAATGCCTCCAAGTCTACCATCTTATATTTTGTTAAGCTCTTCAGTCTCCTTTTGGAGAAGGGGAAGGTGGAATAGTTTGACAATACTACTAAACAACCATTACTAAAAGTGAAAGTCAAGTTTCAGGAGTTCAGTTTTACTGATGAACTTGGTATTGATCAGTCATCCACTAAATTAGGTAACATTTGAAATTTATCTTTGGTATTCTACCTGCATGGTACCTCTGCATAACAATCATATTTAGTTTGAGTCTTATTTCCAAACTGACTTGCATCTAATGCTCAAAACATAAGTTGTTACTTATACTTGGGGTTACTGTATTTTTCAGTTTGAGTAATAGTCCCAATTTACACCTATTGTCCTGACTTCCAGTTGGGTTTATCTTGGAAATATGTTCTATTACGGACAATAAATTATATCTTCATCCATATAGAATAATTATCCTTATTGTGGAAATTTCAATTTTAGTAAACAACTCCTGAATGTTAAAATCTTTTTTTTAATTTTATTTTATGTTATGAATGTTAAAATCTTAACTCTATGAATGATTCTCTAATACAGGAATTTCAGTCACTGTGATCGGCAAAAAAACCGGAACATTTCTTGAAGCATAAAACATTTCTGAAACCCATTAAACCACATCAAGTTGCTAATAAATTTTTAAGGCTGGCATTGAGAAAGGGTTCCTAGATATAGCTCTGTACTAACTTCTTCAACTTTTTATCATAAAAATGAGACATTGAGGTTGTAATGTTAAAGACTGACTATAATGTTATCAGTTACTATTGTAATCCAAGGTCATGAACCCAGAATCCAATTAAAGCCATGGCACATACTATTACCTTTGAGATAGAAGATTCATTGTAACAAAGAGGTCAAAATAGGCTTCTTACAAAATCTAAATCTATTTTAAAACACTAATACTCTCTTAAGTGTAGTGTTCATTTGCTGATATATTTTCTTATTTCTATTACATCATAATGAAAAGTTATAATGGCATTTTCCTGCTTTTGCCTAAAATTGAAAAATGATCATTGTGAATTTCAATTTCCCCTAATTTTTTTCTTCTCTTTACCATGAATAATTAAAAGTTGGCTAAGAGGTAGTGTGTCCTACATATATTGAATGTTCATCTACTGATGATGATAAAGAAAATGATGAATTTAAGATTTTCAGAGAATCAGGCAGGCAGTAATTAATAAGTAATGGTTAAGAGCGTGGGTTAAGAGTATCATCCAGCCATGGGCTTATTCTGACTTGGGTATTTATTAAGTGTGTGGCCCTGTTATTCCACTACAAAAAACCTGTTTCCTTTCCTATACGTGGAGGTGGTCCCTATCTCATCACACTGCTATGCAGGTTAACTGCAATAATGCCTATAATGAGAATACAATAAATGCCAACTCTTAAACACTTACAAACAATACTTTGAAATATTTTCAAAAACAGAAGTTTATATATTTAATATTCTCATTATTCCATTGTTATAAAATATGAACTCTAATTGTATAATAAGGCATTAAGTATGGATGCATTTCTGGCTCTCTGATACTATAGTTGTCCTTTCCAAAGCTAAGCATTTCCTGTGCCAAATCTGTTTTATTTTCAAATGTTATACTAGAGTCAGGATAAGTGATAAAGAGGGTATATTATGCACATAAGGTCTAACACAATTTTTTTCTTTCCTAAGAGCAAAAACTTATATATAACACATTTTGTTTGAAATGTACTGAGGTTAAAAAAATCACTTAGGTTTTATTTGTTATTCCATAAATAGGAATTATTAGCCTCTGCTAATTGCTGAATATCTATAAACACTTTCAGCATCAGTTTCTACTTGGTGTTTTTGTGATTTAGTAAGAACATTAATGTTGTATTAGTAATAGCAAAATAGGTAAGAGCAGCTCAGCATTCAATAAAATAGTCCTTTACTGCCGTACCAACTATTCCAAGCTAACCTCATCTTAAATTGCCATAGGCAAACAAGTACGAAAAAAACTTAAAAAAAAAAAAAAAACCCACAAACCTAGCACATAAACCCTAGGATAACATTTCTTTCTCTCAAGTGAATGGAACCTTTTAACCATAGAAGGAAACTTTTTTGTGAGACTGTCTTTGAATTATACCAATGGATGTAGAAATATCAGTTGCGTAAATGACAATAATTGCAATGTTCAGGAAAAAAAAAATTGTCTCCTTCACTTGGTAGCTCTGATAAGTCCTCAAGAGTCCTCACCATTTTCTGGTGGCTGTAAAGGAGAAAGTGTTTCTGCTTCTGCAGCATAAACCTGCCGTTACAGTTTTTCACCAGGCCCATGTGAAGTAGGTAACTGGAATGGCCCAGATCCTGTTACCATTACAGACACTAGAATCCACATACTCAACTCTGTGGTTCCTTTCTGGCATGATCTTTCTGTAGCTAATCCAAAAGGGAATAGGCACACAGACCAAACTTTGAAGAATTTGTGCTTTTTAAAGTCCATGTTTAAATGTGAATGGAAGGGAGGGAAAAATAAAACAAGACGTAGTCAGAGAGGGAGACAAACCGTAAGAGACTCTTAACTACAGGAAACAAACTGAGGGTTGGTGGAGGGGAGAGGGTGGGGGGATGGGGTAACTGGGTGACGGGCATTAAGGAGGTCATGTGATGGGATGAGCACTGAGTGTTATGTACAACTGATGAATCACTGAACTCTACCTCTGAAACTAATAGTACACTATGTTAATTGAATTTAAATAAAAAAAAAGATAGTTGAAAAAAAATGTGAATGGAGGTGGTAAGGGAAGTCTTGAGATATCTCTATGTTAGTGCTTATTTAATAAGACTTACTACTTGGAATAATAATGTTCATGTTTCAGTTTTGAAAAAGCTGGCCCATTTTATGAGCCTATAAACAACTTTCTTGATTAATGTAGTTTACTTAACAAGTACATATAGCCCTTACCCTTGAACAGGAACTGTTTTAAGTGCTTTACAAATATTAACTCATTTAATCTATATAGGGAAACTATGTGGTGGATATACTATTATCATGATCTCTCAGATGTGCAAACTGAGGAGCATAGATGTAAAGTAACTTGCCCAAGGCCACCAGCTACTAAGTGACAGAGTCGGGATGTGAACCCAAGTAATCTGTCTCCAGAGACTGGTTTCTTAATCATTACACCATCCTTGAAGACATTCTCAAGAGATCACAGCAGCCATTTCTCATTGAGGCAAATAGGACCCATTGTAAAAATAGACAGACAGCTCCTGGCAATGCAGCCATTGTGAGTGATAAAGGCAAAGCTAATACAACTCTTGGAAACATTCTGGAGTCTTAGAGCAATTTTTTTTTCATGTAAAAGTCATCTTAAATTAAACACAGATTATTATTCCCTTCCCAAGGAACAACATTTTCTTGCTTATGTATTAGACTAAATCACTAGGCATACCGGCTCTAAAATATGTTTCTGACTACTATGTTTCTTAGCTTTTTGTATGTGGTATGACTAAGGAATGAGGTTATTTTCTTTGGTGTAATAATGGTTTCTCTTGTTGTTGTTCTTATAAAAAATGCATACTTTACGCATGGACGATTTAGAATGACAGTTTTTTAAATTACTTGGCTTGCCTTACATATCTTCTCAAAAGACTGCCCTCTCTTGCCTAACTAACCTGGTATCTCATAATAAGGGGTATGTAACCTGAGGAGGTAGGTCAGAAAAAATATGTCAAACTTCCACTTATATGGGACAAGACAATGTGCATAAGAAGTGGCACCTGTATTCAGCAGAAAGATTTGTGACTATACCTGTCTTTGGATATCTAGTTCCTAATATAATGACTGGCACTGAATAGATGTTCAGTAAAGCTTAGCAAATTCAGATTCAGGTATGATTTTGTTCTATCTCCATTGACAGGTACAACACACAGTTAAATAAAACCTCCAAATTTACACATAGAGTGCCAAACTTGCATGCATTAAAAAAAAATCCCTTAGGCATATAAAAAGATTATTTTTTTATAAAATTTTAATTCTTTTTTCTTACTGAGATATAATTGACATAACATACCAGTTTCAGGTGCACAACATGATTCAATATTTGTATACATTGCAAAATAATTTCAAGGATCTAGTTAACATCCATCACCACATAGTTAGAAAATTTTTTTGCATGGGATGAGAATTTTTAAGATTTACTCTCTTAGCAACTTTCAAATATGCAATACAGTATTGTAAACTGTAGTCACCATGCTGTACTTAATGTCCAAATGACTTAATTATTTTATAACTGGAAGGTTGTGCTTTTTGAATCCTTCACCCATTTGGCCCACCCCCATCCTCCAACCTCTAGCAATCACCAATCTGTTCTCTGTAAGCTTGGTGTTCTGGGGGTACTTTTGGTTTCTTTTGTTTGGATTCCACCTGTAAGAGATATTCTATGCTATTTGGCTTTCTATGTCTGACTTATTCCACTTAACATAATGCCCTCTCTAGGTCCATCCATGTTGCTGCAGATGGCAAGAACTCCTTCTTTTCTCTGGCTGAAAATATTCCATTGTATATATACATAACACATTGTCTTTTTTTTAAGTTTTTATTTTAATTCCAGTTAACATAATGTTACATTAGTCTCAGGGGTACAATATATTGATTCAACACTTCCATGCATCACCTGGTGCTTGTCACGGCAAGTGCACTCCTTAATCCCCATCACCTATTTCACCCTTCTCCCTACCCACCTCCTCTCTGGTAACCATCAGTTTGTTCTCTAAATATAATTAAGAGTCTGTTTCTTGGTTTGTCTCTCTCTCTCTCATTTTTTCCCTTTGCTTATTTTTTTTGTTTCTTAAATTCCATATGAGCTACTATGTTGCTGAGAATTTGCATCCATGTTCATCAGGGATATTGGCCTGTTGTTCTCTTTTTTAGTGCTATCTGGTTTTGGTAGCAGGATAAATGCTGGTGTCATAGAATGAATTTGGAGGCTTTCTTTCCTTTTCTTTTTCTTTTTTTTCTTTCTTTCTTTCTTTTTTTTTTTTTTTTTTTTTTTTTGGAACAGTTTAAGAATAGGTATTAACTCTTCTTTGGATGTTTGGTAGAATTCACCTGTGAAACCATCTGGTCCTGGACATTTCTTTGTTGGGAGATTTTTGATTAGAGTCAATTTCTTTGCTGGTCATCTGTCTATTCAAATTTTCTACTTCTTCCTGTTTGTTTTTGCAGTTTCTATGTTTCTATGAATTTACCCATTTCTTTCAGGTTGTCCGATTTGTTGGCATATAGTTTTCCACAAAATTCTCTTATAATTGCTTGTATTTCTGTGGTATTGGTTGTTATTTCTCCTCTCTCATTTGTGATTTTGAGTCCTTTCTCTTTTTTTCTTGATGAGTCTGGCTAGCAGTTTATCAAATTTATTGATTTTTCTTCCCAAAGAAACAGCTCCTGGTTTTATTGATCTGTTCTATTTTTTCCTTCCTTCTGCTAATTTTGGGTTTTGTTTGTTGTTCTTTTTCTGGTTCCTTTAGGTGTAAGGTTAGGTTGTTTGAGACTTTTCTTCTTGAGGTAGGCCTGTATTGCTATAAACTTCCCTCCTAGAACCAGTTTTGCTGTATCCCAAAGGTTTTGGACCATTATGTTTTCATTTTCATTTCTTCTATATACTGTTTTATTTCTTCTTTTATTTCCTGATTGACCCATTCATTGTTTAGTAGCACATTATTTAACCTCTATGTTATTTCTGGTTTTTCCAAGGTTTTTCTCATGATTGACTTCTAGTTCCACAGCCTCGTGGTCAGAAAACATACATGGTATGACTTTGATCTTTTTGAATTTTGAGGCTTATTTGGTGGGCTAATGTGTGATCTACTCTGGAGAATGTTCCATGTGCACTTGAAAAGAATGTATTCTGTTTTAGGATGGAATGTTCTGGATATATCTGTTAATCCATCTGGTCCAGTGTGTTGCTCAAAGCCATTGTTTCCTTGTTGATTTTCTGTTTAGATGATCTGTCCAATGATGTAAAGTCCCCTACTATTACTGTGTTCTTATCAGTAGTTCCTTTATGTTTGTTATTAACATATGTATTTGGATGATCCTATGTTGGGTGCATAAATATTTACAATTGTTCTATCTTCTTGTTGGATAGTCGCCTTTATTATTATATAGTGCCTTTGTCTCTTGTTACAGTCTTTGTTTTAGTCTATTTTGTCCAATATAAGTATTGATACTCCAGCTTTCTTTTGACATCCACTTGCATGATAAATGTTTCTCCATTCCCTCACTTTCAATCTGCAGGTGTCTTTAGTCTAAAATAAGTCTACTTTAAATTGATGGAAACTTAAATTTTAATGAATTATAAAAATTTTATATTTTTGCCCCCACTACACATTTTATGTTTTTGATATCATATTTTGCATCTTTTTATTTTGTGTATCCTCTAATTATTGTAGTTAATTTTACTACTTTTGTCTTTTAACCTTTATACTAGCTTTGTAAGTATTTAATCCACTACATTTACAATATATTTTCCTTCACCAGTGAGATTTTTACTTTTTTTTTTTAAATTTTATTATGTTATGTTAGTCACCATACAATACATCATTAGTTTTTGATGTGGTGATCCACGATCCATTCTTTTAATATAACACCCACTGCTCCATGCAGTACGTGCCCTCCTTAATACCCATCACTGGGCCAACCAATCCCCCCATCCCCCCTCCCCTCTAAAACCCTCTTTGTTTCTCAGAGTCCATAGTCTCTCATGGTGCATCTCTCCCTCCAACTCCCCCCCCCCTTCATTTTCCCTTTCCTTCTCCTAATGTCCTCCATGCTATTCCTTATGTTCCACAAATAAGTGAAACCATATGATAATTGACTTTCTCTGCTTGACTTATTTCATTTAGCATAATCTCCTCCAGTCCCATCCATGTTGATGTAAAAGTTGGGTATTCATCTTTTCTGATGGCTGAGTAATATTCCATTGTATATATAGACCACATCTTCTTTATCCATTCATCTGTTGAAGGGCATCTCGGCTCTTTCCACACTTTGGCTATTGCAAACATTGCTGCTATGAACATTGGGGTGCATATGGCCCTTCTTTTCACTACATCTGTGTCTTTGGGGTAAATACCCAGGAGTGCAATTGCTGGGTCATAGGGGAGCTCTATTTTTAAATTTTTGAGGCACCTCCACACTGTTTTCCAAAGTGGCTGTACCAACTTGCCTTCCCACCAATAGTGTAAGAGGATTCCCCTTTCTCCACAACCTCTCCAACATTTGTTGTTTCTTTCCCTGTCCATTTTGGCCATTCTAACTGGTGTAAGGTGGTATGTCAGTGTGGTTTTGATTTGAATTTCCCTGATGGCTAATGATGATGAACATTTTTTCATGTGTCTGTTAGCCATTTGTATGTCTTCTTCAGAGAAGTGTCTTTTCATATCTTCTGCCCACTTTTTGACTTGATTGATTGTTTTTTGGGTGTTGAGTTTGAGAAGTTCTTTATAGATCTGGGATACCAGCCCTTTATCTGTAGGGTCATTTGCAAATATCTTCTCCCATTCTGTGGGTTGCCTCTTTGTTTTGTTGACTGTTTCCTTTGCTGTGCAGAAGCTTTTTATCTAGATGAAGTCCCAAAAGTTCATTTTTGCTTTTGTTTCACTAGCTTTTGGAGATGTATCTTGAAAGAAGTTGCTGTGGGCGATGTCAAAGAGGTTACTGCCTATGTTCTCCTCTAGGATTTTGATGGATTCCTGTCTCACATTGAGGTCTTTCATCCGCTTTGAGTTTATCTTTGTGAATGGTGTTAGAGAATGGCCGAGTTTCATTCTTCTGCATGTGGTTGTCCCATTTTCCCAGCACCATTTATTGAAGAGACTGTCTTTTTTCCATTGCATGTTTTTTCCTGCTTTGTCAAAGATTATTTGTCCATAGAGTTGAGGGTCCATCTCTGGGTTCTCTATTCTGTTCCATTGGTCTATATGTCTGTTTTTGTGCCAGTACCATGCTGTCGTGGTGATCACAGCTTTGTAATATAGCTTGAAATCGGGCAACGTGATGCCCCCAGCTTTGTTTTTCTTTTTCAACATTTCCTTGGCGATGCAGGGTCTTCTCTGATTCCATACCAATTTTAGGATTGTTTGTTCCAGCACTTTGAAAAATGTCATTGGAATTTTGATCGGGATGGCATTGAAGGTATAGATTGCTCTGGGTAGCATAGACATTTTAACAATGTTTATTCTTCCGATCCATGAGCATGGAATATTTTTCCATCTTTTTGTGTCTTCTTCAATTTCTTTCATGAGGGTTCTGTAGTTCCTAGAGTATAGATCCTTTACCTCTTTGGTTAGGTTTATTCTGAGGTATCTTATGGTTTTTGGTGCTATTGTAAATGGAATCATTTCTCTAATTTCTCTTTCTACAGTTGCGTTGTTAGTGTATAAGAAAGCAACTGATTTCTGTGCATTGATTTTGTATCCTGCCACATTACTGAATTGCTGGATGAGTTCTAGTAATTTGGGGGTGGAGTCTTTTGGGTTTTGCACATAAAGTATCATGTCGTCTGTGAAAAGAGAAAGTTTGACTTTTTCTTTGCCAATTTGAATACCTTTTATTTCTTTTTGTTGTCTGATTGCTGTTGCTAGGACTTCTAGTATTATGTTGAACAATAGTGGTGAGACTGGGAATCCTTGACGTGTTCCTGATCTTAAGGGGAAGGCTCTCAGCTTTTCCCCAATGAGGATGATATTCGCTGTGGGTTTTTCATAGATGGATTTTATGAACTTGAGGAATGTTCCCTCTATCCCTATACTCTGAAGAGTTTTAATCAGGAAAGGATGTTGTGTTTTGTCAAATGCTTTTTCTGCATCAATTGAGAGGACCATATGCTTGTTCTCCCTCCCCTCATTAATGTGTTCTATCACATTGATTGATTTGTGAAATGTTGAACCACCCTTGCATCCCAGGGATAAATGCCACTTGGTCGTGGTGGATGATCCTTTTAATGTATTGTTGGATCCTATTAGGTAGGATTTTGTTGAGGATTTTGGAATCCATATTCATCAGGGATATCGGTCTGAAATTCTCCTTTTTGATGGGGTCTTTGCCTGGTTTGGGGATTAAAGTAATGCTGGCCTCATAGAATGAGTTTGGAAGTTTTCCTTCTGTTTCTATTTTTGAAACAGCTTCAGTAGAATAGGTATTATCTCTTCTTTGAATGTTTGGTAGAATTCCCCAGGGGATCCATCAGGCCCTGGACTCTTGTTTTTTGGAGGTTTTTGATCACTGCTTCAATCTCGTTACTGGTTATTGGCCTATTCAGGTTGTCAATTTCTTCCTGTTTCAGTCTTGGCAGCTTATAGGTTTCCAGGAAGGCCTCCATTTCATCCAGATTGCTCAGTTTATTGGCATATAGTTGTTGATAAAATTTCTAATAATTGTTTCTATTTCCTTGGTGTTAGTCATGATCTCTCCCCTTTCATTCATAATTTTATTAATTTGGGTCCTTTCTCTTTTCTTTTGGATAAGTCTGGCCAGTGGTTTATCAATCTTATTAATTCTTTCAAAGAACCAACTTCTAGTTTCGTTGATCTGATCTACTGTGTTTCTGGTTTCTAATTCATTGATTTCTGCTCTAATTTTAATTATTTCTCTTCTAATGCATGGCTTAGGCATCGTTTGTTGCTTTTTCTCTAGTTCTTTAAGGTGTAGAGTTAGTTGCTGAATTCGGGATTTTTCTATTTTTTGAGTGAGGCTTGGATGGCTATGTATTTCCCCCTTAGGACCACCTTTGCAGTATCCCACAGGTTTTGGACCGATGTGTTTTCGTTCTCATTGATTTCCGTGAATTGTTTAAGTTCTTCTTTGATTTCCTGGTTGACCCAAACATTCTTGAGCAGAGTGGTCTTTAGCTTCCAAGTGTTTGAATTTCTGCCAAATTTTTCTTGTGATTGAGTTCCAGTTTTAAAGCATTGTGGTCTGAGAATATGCAGGGAATAATTTCAATCTTTTTGTATCGGTTGAGACCTGATTTGTGACCCAGTATGTGGTCTATTCTGGAGAAAGTTCCATGTGCGCTCGAGAAGAATGAGTATTCTGTTGTTTTAGGGTGGAATGTTCTGTAAATATCTTTGAGGTCCATCTGGTCCAGTGTATCATTCAAAGCTCTTGTTTCCTTGTTGATTTTCTGCTTAGATGATCTGTCCGTTGCTGAGAGTGGAGTATTGAGGTCTCCTACAATTAACGTATTGTTATCAATATGAGTCTTTATTTTGGTTAACAGTTGGCTTATGTAGATGGCTGCTCCCATGTTGGGGACATAGATATTTACAACTGTTAGATCCTCTTGTTGGATAAACCCTTTAAGAATGATATAGTGCCCTTCTGTGTTTCTAATTACAGACTTTAGTTTAAAATCTAATTTGTCTGATATAAGAATTGCTACTCCAGCTTTCTTTTGAAGTCTGCTGGCATGGAAGATGGATCTCCATCCCTTCACTTTCAGTCTGGATGTATCTTTAGGTTCAAAATGAGTCTCTTGTAGGCAGCATATGGATGGGTCCTGTCTTTTCATCCAATCTGCAACCCTGTGCTGTTTTATGGGAGCATTTAGGCCATTCACGTTGAGAGTGATTATTGGAAGATATGAATTAATTGTCATCATGTTGCCTGTGAAGACGTTGTTTTTATAGATTGTCCCTGTAAATTTCTGTTGTGTATCACTCTTGGGGTCTTTCTCCTTTTATAGAACCCCCCTTAATATTTCTTGCAGGGCCGGCTTAGTGGTCACATATTCTTTCAGTTTCTGCTGGTCGTGGAAGCTCTGCATCTCTCCATCCATTCTAAATGAAAGCCTTGCCGGATAAAGTATTCTTGGCTGCATGTTCTTCTCATTTAGTACCCTGAATATGTCTTGCCAGGCCTTTCTGGCTTGCCAGGTCTCTGTGGATAGGTCTGACGTTATTCTGATGTTCCTCCGTCTGTACGTAAGGAATCTCTTCCCCCTAACTGCCCTTAAGATGGTTTCCTTGGTTCTAAGATTTGCAAGTTTTACTATTACATGCCAGGGTGTTGGCCTGTTTTCCTTGATCTTGGGAGGGGTCCTCTCTGCCTCTAGGACGCAAATGTTTGTTCCATCCCCCAGATTAGGGAAGTTCTCAGCTACGATTTGCTCAAATACATCTTCTAGTCCTCTCTCTCTCTCCACTCCCTCCGGGATTCCAATTATTCTGACACTGGAACGCTTCATGGTGTCACTTATTTCTCTGATTCTATTTTCATGGATTCGGAGTTGTTTTTCCCTGGCCTCCTCTTTTCCCTTTTTATCTATTATATTGTCTTCCAGGTCGCTTATTCGTTCTTCTGCCTCACTTACCCTAGCTGTTAGATTATCTAGATTGGATTGGATCTCACGGATAGCATTTTTAAGTTCTGCCAATTCAGCTTTCGTTTCTGCCCTTAGAGACTCTATGTTGCCATTAATTGATTTCTCCATTCTAGCCATTGTCTTCACAATTGCTAGCCTGAATTCCATCTCCGACATCTTGGTTATATCTGCATCCATTTGTAAATCTGCAGCATAAGTCATAATCTCTGAGTCTTTTCTATTTTGGGGGTTCCCCCTCCTAGTCATTCTGTTGATGGGTATTTGAGGGAATGTATACAGTCCAAATTATTGACCAGAACCCAAGCAAGATGCACCTGTTTTATTGGGACCTTAGCGTTGCTGGCTTCTTGTTTTCCCAGCCTGTCTTCTGGGGGAGGGACCTGCCGCACTGTTACTCAGGCAACCCTGTTTGGGCGGAGTTGCCCTGCCCCCCTGTGGTGGGGGATGGGCTCAGCGGGAATCAGTTTTGGGGGCTTTTGTTCTCTGGCGGCTTTCCCTGGCAGATTTACGCGTCTCTTCTGTGAGTCAGAGCAGAAGAGACCGTTTCCAACCCTCTGCCTCAGAGCAGAGAGACCGCAGTCTGTTCTTCAGTGAGGTTTCCAGGCCATATCATCTCCGTTTCTCTCTGTGCTGCTATAAACTGCAGCATCCTCGGTTGTGCGCCCCTCCGCAGGGCCCCCAGTCCTGCCTCCAGGTCGGGGCGCGTCTCTGCCCTTTGTGCTTCTAAAACTGCCAGCCGCTCCCATTTTGCACGTGCGACCCCGCATCTCTGGGTTTCTGTCCCAGGGTCTGCAGTTCTCAGGTGCTCCGGGTTTCTGCCCCGGGGGCTGCAGTTCTCTCGCGTGACCCCGCCGTGGGTTTCTGCCCCGGGGGCTGCCCTAAAGTCCTTTTCCTGCTGCTACCGGTCTGCGAGTCTGTGTCCCGTCCCCAGCGTGCAAGGCTGTCGCTCACCGGTGGTGTACGATCCCCACGGCCAGGCACCCTCCCACTGCCGTTTATCCTCTGATATCTGCCCGCAGAATCACGGCTCCCTGCTTCGTACCTTGAAACCAACCGCCTGCGATATTCTGTTTGTAGAGATCCAGATCTTCTTACATTTCAGGCTGGTTTCGAGGGTGCTCAGAGTGGTCTGGTAGATATCCAGCTCAATTCCGGGCACCAGTTGCAATAGGGTCCCCTACTCCTCCGCCATCTTTCCTTCTCCCAAGATTTTTACTCTTGTATGTTTTCTTGTTATTAGTATCTTTTTAGCTTAAAGAATTATCTTTAACATTTCTTAAAAAGCTGGCTTAGTGGTGATGAACTCCTTTAGCTTTTGCTTGTCTAGAAAACTCTTTCAATTCTGATTGATAACCTTGCGGAGTATTCCTCTTTTTTTTTTTTTAAGACAGCTCAGGCTGAGCCCCCAGGCCCACTGCCAGACAAGATGTGCCAGTCAGTGTGTGAGGTCCTGCACTCTGACCTGCAGTATTCTTTATAGTTTTTGGTTTTTTTCTAGAGCATATAGATGGGTCTTTGTTTTTATCCTTCTGTCACCCTATGTCTTTTGATTGGAGCATTTAGTTCATTTGCATTCAAAGTAATTATTGATAGATACATATTTACTGACATTTTATTACTTGTCTTATAGTTGTTTCTAGAGCTTTTCTCTGATCCTTTCTTGTCTTTCTCTAATGTTTTGCTGATTTTCTTTAGGGATGTATTTGGATTTCTTTCTGTTTACACTTTGCACACTTAGTTTTTTTGATATATGGTTACCATTAGGTTTGTATATAATCTCCTCTGCATATAGCAGTCTGTATCATAGTTTAAGTGGAACCTATCCTTTACTCCTCTTCTCCCCATGTTGTAGGTATATGTTATTTTATTTTACATCCTTTTTTTGAGTTCCTTAACTGATTTTTACAAAAATATTCATTTTTATTGCTTTTATGTTTCCCATCTTTATGCTGTCACTTTTGGTCTCTCGATTCCGCTCAAAGAGTCCTTTTTAATATTTCTTAGAGAACTGGTTAACTGCTCACAAACTCCTTTAGTTTTTGTTTGTCTGGGAAATTCTTTATCTCTCCTTCTATTCTGAATAATAGTCTTGCTCAATAGAGTATTCTTGGCTGCAGGTTTTTCCCATTCAGCACTTTGAATATATCATGCCACTTACTTCTGTCTTGGAAAGTTTCTGCTAAAAAAATCCCTTGCTGGCCCCATGAGGCTTCCCTTCTATGTAACTGTCTTCTTTTATATTGCTGCTTTTAAAACTTTTTCTTTATCACTATAGTTTGCCAATTACATCAAGCTTGTTTCTCATTTTGTTTATTGAGCCCTTTATCTCTGCTATGTTATTCCTTATCTCTTTGTTAAGGATCTCATTCATGTGTTCCACTCTTTTCTCAAGTCCAGTGAGTATCCTTATGATCATTGCTTTAAATACTCTATCAGGCATGTCACTTATATCTGCTTCACTTAGATCTCTGGCCATGGCCTTGTCCTGTTCTTTAATTTGGGATAAATTTCTCCACCTTCTCATTTTTGTCTAAGTTTCTGTGCATGTTTATCTGTGTTAGGAAACTCAGCAAAGTCTCCTGTTCTTGAGAGTGATGGCCTTATGAAGAAGGGGTCCTGTAGTGCCCTGCAGTGTAGTGTCCCCTGTTGTCCAGGGCCTGATGCTTCTGGGAGTATCTCTGATGTGTGCTATCTGTGTTCTGCTGTTTTGTCCTGGCTACTATATCCTTCAAACCAGCCATCTGCAGAGGCTCCCTTTGCCTGTTGTGAGCAGTGTTTGGTCCCTGGCCTGAAGGTGGTGCTTTAACTAGGTGTGCTCTGGTCTGCTTGTGAAATGAGACCTGTTGCCACCACCACTCAAACTGAGGCTCTGCAAAACTCCCATGTTGAGAGATGGCAGTGTGAGCAGGGGTTTGGGGCCAGTCTTCAGTGGAAGGGGGCCTATGAAGCTGGGACTGAGGCAAGCATGACTGTGAAGGGTAGTTCCAGTGGAGTTGGGGGGTGGGGCTTGGTTTAAGCAAATTAGTTAGCAAGCATCTACTCTGTACTTGTTATCACAGGTGTCCCTGTGGTTATGCTAAAGGGTGAGAGAAGGAAATGGTGCCATATAGTTATTTGTTCCCAGAAGGGTCTCTCTGTGAATGGTGCTTCTCTAGGACATGCTCTGAGAAGAGCAAATCATCTCCCCTCTGTTTGCCCCAGGTGCTCTTCAGATTGTTATGTCTGCCCTGTATGTCTATGGGTTCTTTGCCTGCCTCCTCTCTAGGATCAGCACAATGCCTTCTAGGCTCTATCCTAGCCAAGCCTGCTGACCTTTAAAACTCTAGGCTTTAAGCCCCACTGGTTGCCTGAAGTCACAAAATCCAGCCCCTCACTTTCCAAGCTGGAGATTCATTAATAGAGATTCATTAACCCTGTGCACCCTCCTGTGTGTCAGTATGTCTCTCACCCTTTTCTGCAACTGTGGGTCCTTGCCCACTGCAGCAGCCACAGTCTGTTTCTCTCCTAAACCACATCTCCACTCTTTCATGTGGCCCCTTCTTTACCTTTAGTTGTGGAGTTTGTTCTGCCAGACTTCAGGTCAACTTCTGGGGTATTTAGGATGATTTGATAGTTATCTAGTTGTATTTGTGGGATGAGGCAAGCCTAGGGTCCTCCTACTCTGCCACCGTATCCCTACACCTTAACACATTTTCTTTATTCATTCACCCATTGATGCTCACTTCAGTTGTTTCCAAGTCTTGGGTACCATAAATAATGCTGCAGTCAACATGGGGATACATATGTCTTTTAAAGTTAGTATTTTTGTTCAGATAAATACCTAGAAGTAGATTGCTGGATCATATGGTAGTTTTACTTTAATTTTTTGAGAAACTTCCATACTGTTTCCCATAGTGGATGTACCAGTGTACATTTCTACCAACAGTGCACAAGGGTTCCCTTTTCACCACATTCTTACCAACACTTTTTTTTTTTTTATAATAGCCATTCTAATGTGTGTGAAGTGATATCTCATTGTGCTTATGACATGCATTTTCCTGATGATTAATGATGAGCTCTTTTCACGTGTCTGTTGGCCATCTGTATGTCATCTTTGGAAAAATGTTTCAATCAGATTTTTTTGGCTATTGTTTGTATTCTTAATATATTTTGGATATTATCCACTTATCATTTGCAAATATCTTCTCCCATTCTGTAGGTGGCCTTTTCATTTTGTTGACAGTTTCTTTGCTGTGCAGAAGCTTTTTAGGTTGTAGTAGCCCTAATTGTTTTTCTTTCATCGATGTCTTACAGCTTTGAGTGTGCAGATCTCCTACCTCCTTGGTTAAATTTATTCCTATGTATCTTATTCTTTTATAAATGGGATTTTTTTCTTAAAATTTCTTCCTGAAAATTTATTAGTGTATAGAAACAACAGATTTTTGTACATTGATTTTGTATTCTGCAACTTTACTCTATTAGTTCTAAGAGTTTTGGTGGAGTCTTTAGAGTTTCTAAATATGTCATGTGTGAATAGTGACAGGTTTACTCCTCCTTTCCAATTTTTTTTTTTTTTTTGCCTAATTGCTCTGCCAAGGACTTCCAATATTATGTTGAATATAAGTGGCAAGAGTGGGCATCCTTGTCTTGTTTCTAATCTTAGGGGAAAAACATTCAGCTTTTCATCATTGAGTTTGATGTTAGCTGTGAGTTTGTCATATATAGTCTTTACTAGGCTGAGAGTTTCTATCATAAATGGTTGATTTTATCAAAAGCTTTTTCTGCCTCTGTTGAGACAATCATATAATTTTTATTCATCATTTTGTTAATGTGGTGTATCACATTGATTGATTTGCAGATGTTGAATTATCCTTGCCTCCTTAGAATAAATCCCTCTTAATCATAGCATATGATCCTTTAATGTACAGTTGAATTATGTTGCCTGACATTTTATTCCAGCTGTGTTCATCAGGGATGTTGGCGTGTCATTTTCTTTTCTTGTGGACCAGTGAAGCTGTCTGGTCCTGAACTTTTGTTCACAGGGAATTTTTGATTACTGATTCAGTCTTCTTACCAATAATCAGACTGTTCAGGTTTTTCATTTTTTCATGATTCAGTCTTGGTAGGTTATATGTTTTTAAAAATTCATCTCTTCTAAGTTGTCCAATTTATTGGTATATAATTGTTCATAGTAGTCTCTTATTATCCTTTGTATTTCTGTGGTTTCATTTGTAACTTCTCTTTCATTTCTGATTTTATTTGGGTCCTCTCTTTATTCTTGGTAATACTAGCTAACGGTTTGTTAATTTTGTTTATCTATCTTTTCAAAGAAACATCTCTTAGTTTCATTGATCTTTTCTATTGTCTTTTTATTTTATTCTAACTTTGGGCTTCATTTGATACTTTTTCCTCTAGTTCTTGAGGTGTACAGTTAGGTTGCTTACTTGATATCTTGCTTGTTAATGTAGGCGTTAATTGCTATGAACTTCCCTCTTAGAACTGCTTTTACTGTGTTCCGTAAGGTTTGGTACGTTGTATTTCCATTTTCATTTGTCTCGAAGTATTTTTCCTTTGACTTCTTCTTTGACCCATTGGTTGTTCAGGAGCATGTTGTTTAATCTCCACATACTATTGAATTTCCAGTTTTATTTTTATAATTTTCAGTTGTATTCCATTGTGGTCAGAAAAGATGCTTGATAGAATTTCAGTCTTAAATTCATTAAGATTTGTTTTGTGGTCTAACAAATCATCTATCCTAGAGAATGTTTATGTGTTTGAGAAAAATGTGTATTCTGTTGGTTTTGAATAGAATGTTCTGTGAATATGTGTTATGACCATCTGGTCTAACATGTAGGTTAAGTTTAATGTTTATTTTCTATGGGTGATCTATTGGTAAAAGTGGGGTATTAAAATCTCCTACTTACTGTGTCACTGTTGATTTCTCCTTTTAGGTCTATTAATTTTTGCTTTATATTTTTAGGTACTTCTATGTTGGGTGCATAAATATTTCCAAATGTTATATCCTTTCATTTGATTGACCCTTTATCACTATGTGATGCCCATCTTTGTCTCTAATATCAGACAAAATAGACCTTCAAACAACGACTGTAATAAGCATAGCTACCTCAGCTTTTTGTTGGTTCCCATCCAATTTAAGTCTGTGTGTCTCCTTACATCTCAAGTGAGTCTGTTTTAGGCCATGTATAGATAGGTCTTGTTTTTTTATTTCATTCAGCCACTCTGTCTTCTGATTTTAGAATTTAGCTCATTTATAATTAGTTATTGATAGGTATGGACTTTTTGCCATTTTGTTATTTGCTTTATGGCTGCTTTTTAGTTCCTTTCTTCTCTTGCTCTCTTCCTTTGTGATTTGGTGAGTTTATTGAGTGGTATGTTTATACCTTCTTCTATTTTGTGGTTACCATGAGACTTACATACTTGTAACAGTCTATTATAAGCTTATCTAAAGCTCTACATTTTTACTCTTCCATCTGTTCTATGTTTTTGATGTCACATTTTACATCTTGTGTGTTCCTTAACTAATTATTGTACTTATTTTTACTACTTTGTCTTTTACCCTTCATACTGGCTTTATAAGTGATTAATGCATGACCTTTTCATTTACCTTTACCATTGAGATTTATACTTTCATATGTTTTCTTGTTCCTAATTAGTGCCTTTTCTTTTCAACTTAAAGAAGTCCCTTTAACATTTTTTTGAAGAGCCAGCTTAGTGATGATGAACTCCTTTAGTTTTTGCATGTCTGGAAAACTTTATCACTCCTTCAATTCTGAATGCTTGCTGGGTAGAGTATTCTTGGTTAGCAGGGGGTTTTTGTTGTTGTTTTTTCCTTTCGGCACTTTGATTATGTTATGCCACTCCCTCTGGCTTCAGTTTCTGCTGAAAATTTGATAGTTTTATGGGGGTTCCCTGTACATAAGTTATTTTTCTCTTGTTCCTTTTAAGATTCTCTCCTTGCATTTAACTTTTTACATTTTAATTAGAATGTGTTGGGTTGTGTCCTTTTGAGTTCATCTTATTAGAAACTTTCTGGGCTTTCTAGATGTATGTTTCCTTCCTCAGGTTAGGAAAGTTTTCAGCCATTATTTCTTCAAAGAGGCTTTCTTCTCTCTTCACTTCTCCTTGGGTACCCCTATAATGTGAATGGTAGTCCACTTGATGTTGTTCCATCAGTCTCTTTTTAAATTTTTTTTTTCTTGTTGCTGCTCTGATGGGATTATGTCCAGTGTGAGGTTCAAACCATTTGCTCCTCAGGGAGAAGCTCCAGGCTTTGAGTTCTCTCCCAATTGTGGGTTGCTGGGCCAGGGATGGGGTTTATAGTGAGATTGTGTCCCAGTCTCTCCTACCCACTTTAATGTGTTGGAGTTGCGTAGCCAGCCTTGAGATTTTGTTTTAAAAACTGCACCATAAAAAATAAGATGAAAACAGAGAGGGAGGCAAATCATGAGAGACTCTTAACTGTAGGAAACAGAGGGTTGCTGGGTGGGAGATAGGGTAATTGGGTGATGGGCATTAAGGAGGACACTTGAAGTAATGAGCACTGGGTGTTGAATGCAACTGATAAATCAGTATATGTTAAATTGAATTTAAATAAAACATTTAAAAAAGAAACTGTACCATATATAGCTACAGACTTGATGTGTCCATGGAAGGATCTTCTTGTGTTGCCATCTTGAGCCCAGAACCCCTAAAGAAAGAGTCCACTTTTGAACCCACTGCCGTTGGATGTATCCATAATAGTTTTGACCAAGAATTGTGGTCACATTTGTTGCTTTGGGGCTGATTATATAATTGCTAGTGCAAACCCCTCTAGAATTATCTTTCACCATGGCAACCAACAACATATCAGACCATGTCTGCACTTCAGTCTTGGTTATGGAAAGAGGAAGACCCAGAATTGACACCTTAAGGCCACCTATGATGAGGATACAGCCTGAGTAAGACATAAATCTTTGTTGTTTTAAATTACTGAAGCTTTTTTTTTTTTTTCCTCTTTAGGCTAGTTTAATATAGAGTCTATCCCATCAGATCATGAGTGGGAACATCTCCTGGGCAAAGACTATGTCTTACTCATATATGTATACCCAGGGTTTAGTATGGACCCTGACATATAGTAGGTATTCAATATTATTTTAATAACCGAAAAAAAATCTTTATCAAAGCAACATCAAAATGAAGTACAATACCTAAAATTTTAGGAAACAGTTTATAAACAGCACTGGAAAATTCTGTAATTCACAGAAATTGAGTCAGATGTTTAACTTAGAAACCTGATCAAAAGGGGTTATTATATGGGTGCCTAAAACAGATTCAATGAATTACAATTACAAATTTTGTATAGACCATCCATTAAGCAAATACAGCAGTTGGCAATTGAAAGTGCTAGAGAAAAGGTTACTTAAGTGATTTACAATGCATTTCTGGTATCCAGAGAGTCTCACTTTAATATTGGTGCAATGGTTATAATTTTGCATGCCTGTCTTGTTCAAGAGGTCTTTGCTTCATCAGATACATAAGACTTTTTTCCTTGTTTTCATCTTAGTACAAAAGTTCTTCCCTGTGAATGTGTATAACAGATGGATCTTGACGAAAGGTATTGTTTCCCTCATGAAAGCTGCCAATTCCTTACAATAATACTTTGTGAAGACTACTATCATCAGTTTATTTGGCTTCTAACTATAGAAATACCTGACCTTTTATTGGTGACCCTAGTTCTTTAGCCCTTATAACTATACATGGATGATTATACATGCACATAGTGTTGAACATTCACAGTATTTCTTCTAAGAACATCAACTATGCAGTCATAACATTTGTAGAACAGATGATAGTCATGTCAATATTAGGCAGAACTTTCTGAGAAAATATTACCAAAGATATATTTACATTGTAATGGTTACATGGCACCTAGAGTTTTTCTACTTCTTATGAAACAATATATTTAATTGGAAAGCGTATACTCTTTGGAATCAGATTTGTGTTTGACCTTTGTCACTTACTAATTATGTAGCTTTAAGAAAGTTAATTTCCTTGAGCCTCTTTTTCTCATCTGTACTAAGGAATAATAAGACTTATAATGCCAGGGTGGTAATTATTAGAAATATTTTGTTGAGATGATATAGCACAGTACCTGGCAAAAGTTGTCACTCATCCAAAGACAGGTATTATCAGTGTAATTGCTATCTTATATCTTCTATCCATTTCTGAATACTGTTGCAAATAAAATACCCAAGTGTATTAGTCAGGACATAGGAGGTCAGCCTTTTTTTCTATTCAGGACTTTGATTGGACAAGGTCTGCCCACATCATGAAGGGCAAATTTAGTGAAATTTACTAAAATTTCACCAATTTAAATGTAAATCACATCTAAAAACACCCTCACAGAAATGTCTAGAATAATGTTTGACCAAGTATCTGGGCACTGTGGCCCAGACAAGTTGACACACAAGATTTCCTATCACACCAACTAATTCTTGCCCTTGACTTTCTGAACATACAATTCCTATACTCTACCACCTTGTGAAGAAACAAGATTATCTGATGACTAAGCAACAGCTATAATACTTGTTGAACTGCTCTCTGGTGGAACTTGAAAGAGACTCCTAAGATGACCATTCCTCTTATAAAACCTTTTAAGAGGTAGTTGACATCTGCATTTTGAACAGGGATTAGTCTATTTTCATGATTGGTTTATAGAACTCCTATTTTACACTAGATAAAAAGAGAAAAGAAGGGAAATGCTTTGGAGAATCTGGTATTCCTATTCCAAACCAAGAGATATGTGAAATCATTAGCAAGACTTAACAGGAATGACATATATCTAATTATGCGTAAACACTGGATGCATCACTAATACCCTATCCTCATTTTAGCAGAACTCACCCAGGAGCACTCTGGAAGAGCACAGCATGCTCTGTAAAGCATTCATCATGAGACAGAGTTGGTATACATTTGTGAGGATGAGGCTGAGAGAATCACAGTGAAGAAAAAATTGAAGGAGGATATTAGGTTTATGAGGCCTGTGGGACCTTGACAACATCATCACAAAGCAACCATGCGTGGCTATGGTGAATTAAAAATCACCTGATCCAGCATGAGAGTGTCTTCATCTTTCTGTAATCTCAGTAACTTCAGTAAGGCTGAACCCTTAGTGAGAGGTTACTGGTACTACCAAAAATGATTCTACCCTAGATTTTTTTAGTCCACTGATAGGAACACTTTCATGTCATGATACCTTTGGTATCAAATAGCAATATGATATAGTTTCATTGAATAGGGTCTCCTTAAACCACTATATAGGTGAAATGTCAACTTGTCAAAAGTTAACATTAACAGCTTTTATCCTAAACCTGTTCATAAGGAATTCCCTTACAGGTCCTATAAGAAATCCTCAAAGTTAAAATGTGGAGGCAGATAATTCACATCTATGTTATATATGCAAGGGTGCTCTCAACAAGTTGATTTCACTTGTGAAATTTAATATCAAACAGTGGTTGACTATCTGCCAGACATTTGCCTTCAGTAATCTCATGAGTCGATCATATGTTGTAATTGAAGTTGGAGGTTGAGATTTCTAATCATGATACCTGTTTAAATTTTTCTGTCAGCCAAAGTGTCTGTGGAGAATATTCAATTTTATTTTTTTCAAGATAGAATAAAAGCATCTCAGTTTACGAATCCTAGAAACAGTCTGACCAAATTAACTCTCCCCACAATTATTCCAGCATCCCTTTCAAGAATAGTTATTTTAAAGTTGCAAAGTAGAGATTGTATTCAGTTATTTTCAAACATCTTTTGAAAATGAATTTACACTGTCTGGTATTACCAAGTCTGTCTCTCTCTCATTCCTATTCTCTTCCCAGTCCTGTTAAAAGAAAACTAGGAGATTCAAGGGGAAGGTAAAATATGTTTGCCACCAGAATAGAATAAGCAGTAAGATAGAGTAGCCAACAGTAAGCAGAACCTCAACAGAATAGCCCTTTATTGACTGTGGGCTAATCCCACCATAAATCATGGAAAGCCAACATTGCTACTTAATATAAGAGCAAAACCCAATAATACTAAACCACAAGAACTGAGGGTACATTCAACAGCTAGGTAACTCTGGTCTTTAATATTAAAGTTCAGTATTAAACATCGTAAGAAATGGAATTCCCTGGTTTAGTATAAACAATAAAAATTCTTCTTTGTTTTAATTTGGTAATTTGAGTTTTATACCTTTTCAAATGAATGCCTGATTTTTAATATATATTAATGATTTTGAAAGTATCCTATAAGCTTAAAGCATTAATAAATTTGCCAGTGTTGTAAGGTTCCAGTATTCTTATTTGATGGCCACAATTTTAAAGTATTTTTCATTTAATTAGTTATTACTGTGGCCCCGTACACAAAAGCCTTCTTTCTCTCTCCTCTCTCTCATATTTTGTAACTGGTAGAAAACTTTAAAATGATTTAAAAGTCTAATCCAAAAAGCTTTGTTTTCTTATGATAGTATACCATCAGATACAATTCAAGTTCAGTCTTGAGATCATGGAACATCATATTTTGATTGTGCTTAGACACTATATATTAAGGAGATAAATTGAGTAAATTGCCTTTGAATAGCATCAAAATCTGTTATTTTGAGTTTGGGGAGGGCTGTGGACCATGCAGTATTAAACTGCCAGTGTACTCTTGACACCAGTACAAATCTCTGTTCTACCACTTCTGTACATGACAGTGATTTACTGACTTTGTCTCCAACTGACTGTGAACTCTTGGACATCAAAGAGCCATGATTTTTCAAAATTTGCCTCCCCAGAGCCGACCACAATATCAAGCACATGGCTACATATCAGACATGCAATTTATCTTTACAGAGTAAATGAACAAATGAATGGACAAGCTCCCCTTGAATGGAGTTTAATTCCACCAGATTCTTATTTTATTTAAAGATTTATTATTTGAGGGAGAGAGAATCTGAAGCAAACTCTCTGCTGAGCATAGAGCCCAATAAAGGGCTTGATCTCAGGGCCCTAAAATCACCACCTGAGCCAAAACCAAGAGTCAGAAGCTTAAATGACTGAGCCACCCAGGTGTGCTATTCTTATTTTAAAAATGTTTCTTATACTTCATTTTACTTTAAAGAGATGCACATTCTACAGTATTTTCAATGTGTTACCAATGACACCATCCAATGAGGAGGCAAGTTTTAAGATTATTCAACTAACGGATTGTGAACTTTAATATTTCTTATAAATGTCACGTTCAGAAAGAAGTTTAAAGTCCACATTATCTGGTAGGTTCTATGTGTTTGTTGTATCAATCGACAGCCCTGGCTCCCTGGAACTCTCTCTGCGTTTTCTCAGACTCTAGGTTCTGTTGGTTTTCCAGTCGCTCTGCCCACATTTCTTGTTCCTCAGCCAGCACCTTCTTCTACATTACCTGCTAAAATGTCTTTGATCCTCTTCTCTTTCAACACATTCCTTCTGAGACAGCCTTCTTAATCATTTCCCCATCATCTAGGGGGTAACTGTTCTCAAACTTCAGTTTTCATCTCATTGTGTCTTTATCAATATCACCATATAGGCTAGGCCAAAAGTAGGAGTCTTTGTGAAATTTTCCTTTAACAAAATTATTATATTTAATTAATTACCAACCCCTATTGATTCCACTTCCAGGGTGTCACTTTCCTATCTTAGTTCAGGCCTGTTTTCCCACATTCCTCTCAATTCCTTGCAGTTGAGACATTGCAGACAAATAGATTTTCTAAAGTGTTAGCCAGACCCTTCTCTCTCCGCAAGGTTCTTTTGTAGTTTATAATTTCTTAGAGAATAACATCCAGATCTTTTAGCATGGCATTTAAAAGACTGTTAAACTCAGTCGGCCATGACTCCTCTCACACACATGGTTACCCCATGAACTGATTTCTGTGAGCAAAGACATGATCTTCTATACCTCCATGCCTTTGCACAAGCTGTTGTTTGTTATGGTAAAGTGGACTAGCCAACTCTGAAGACTTCCAGAAATGAGGAATGTACTATTTCCCAAGGCAGCCCATTTAACATCATCTAGAACTGACACCGCAAGAGTTATTCCTTGCCCTTAATTGTATTCCTTGTGGCCAAACAGAACAAGTCTAATTTTTTTCTTTTATATGATAGATCTTCCAATAATTTAAAACATGTTCCTCCTAGTGCTTCTATTCTCTGAGGTAAATATCCACAAAGTCCTTTAGATAAGCCTCTTTTTTTCCTAGCCCGCTAAAAGTTGGCATCAAGAACTTTCCTGGGTACCCCAGATGAGGTCTGACCATGATAGAGTGAAGCTTGACTCTGCCCTTTGTATTACACACACCTCCCAACCAGCTCTCCATTATTCAGAGGTGGATTGCACAGCAAGGAGCTGGGATTCACTCTCATTGTAGAGAGAGTTGGGAATTAGGCCCCAGCTTTGTTTTCCTATACAATCTCAGCACCATTCAAAAAACATTTGGAATTCTGAGTTTGTGGGAAAATTACCTTTTTATTTCTCAGCTGTACTTTCACCCTGTTGCCTAAAGTAAGAAAATCAAATTGGATCTGAAATCATTATGAGTTTTAGATTCCATAGAAAACGTATGAAGAGTAGAGGAGAGAAAGAGCCATGGGGGAATGTATACAGGGAAGGTTATCGATAGTTCTTCATAGGGCTGTCACCCACCATAGGAAAAGGAGAAGGCGTACAACCCCCACCAGCTGGGGTTCCTTGAACTTTCCATTATCCTCTCCAAGTCCCATGAGGTACCTGGTATTAAGGCACTCCAGATGACCAAAAACAGATGACAGTGTTGCTTCTCCCAAGAGTAGTTACCTCTGAACAAATATCAAGCTCTGCAGTGTTAAAAATAAATCCCTGACAGAATTTTAATCCTCAGCCCTCAGATAAGAGAGAGAGATGCTGTCCTCACCACTTAATTCCCAAGACATAAGCAAGAGCCTAAAGATGTACCTCATAGTTGCTAATGAAGTTCTGTCATCCCCAAACTGGATTCTATTACAATGTGTGAACATTCACAATTAATTATAAGATTATAATCACAATATTCAGAGTAACACCTAGAAATAAACACCTGGCTCAAAAAATATAGAAGCATTTAAATCTTAAAGGAACTTCAAAGTACTCGTATGTTGCCCATTTTTCATTTTAATTGTAAAACTATAGGCCAGGTTTTGGAAAAACCTAGCCATGATGATATATTTGTTTAAGTCTTTGCTTTAATTTCCAATAACTCTCTAAAGAAGTTGTTGGAAACACTCTCAGGGAGACACTCCTGGTCCTATTAAATCATTAATTAAGCAGCTCTTAAATTTAAAACACCAGGTTTAAATGTTACTTTTACTAGTGCTACTACATGGACACCTAACTAACTTGTTCTACCTACCTACCTATGGACTCATTATCTAATTGAGAAAAAATTAAAAACCCTTCTGTATATTAATCCATTTCTGTCCACCTCTCTTTAAAAAAAAACTTGATGTTATCATAGTAATAATATAGGGCCTTAAATACTTTTCCAAAGTCCCCACTATTGGAGATTTTAAATCTTTTGTAATATCAATGTCACTCAATATCTGCATTTGTTAACTATAGTAAAAACTTTTTACCTATTCTTCTTAATGAATATAAAGTTCAAGATGTTCTACTGTATTTAATTTTCCATTAAAGGACCTAGACTTAGTGGATATTAATGCAATACATAAAACATACTCTTCCCATGGTTATCTCCATTTCACCTGCTGGCAACTTCATCATTCTCTGTGCTCAGGACAAAAATTTAAGTCAGTTGTGATATGCCTCCTGTTACCCTTCCGATCCGAAATTCAACCAGTTGCCCATGCTCACTCCACTCCAGCCACACCAGCATCATTGCTGACCCTTGACTGTGATATTCCCACAGCAGCGCCCAGGGTAGGTCCTTTGTACCAGTTCTTCCCTTTACCTGGAGAGCCTGTCCTCTAGGTAGCCATGTGCCTCATCCCCTCATCCCCTGGAAGACCTCAGGCAAATATGCAAGCTCCCTTGCTCAGCGCTCTCCATTGCCCTCCAGCTTTCCTTTCTTCCATAGCACCTATCACCATATACCATACTATCTACTTCACCTACTTATTTTTGTCTCCCTCTATGTGATAGGTAGAATTCTAGAGATTTCTGTCCCCTCATTATTAAAATAAACACTAATCTAAATACTGTTGTGAAAGGACTTTGCAAGGTCATTAAAGTTACTCAACAGCTGACCTTAACATAAGATCATCTGGATTCTCTGGGTGGAGCCAATGTAATTACCTGACCCTCAGAAGCAGAAGAGTAAGGCAGAAGAGAGATGGGGGAAGGGTGGTCAGAGAGGTTCAAGGTGTGGGAAAGACTCCACGTGTCATGGCTGGTTTGAAAATGAATGTGACCAGGAGAGCAGGCATTTTGACGGACGTGAGAGAGGCTCCCTGATGCCAGCTACTAAAGAAATAGAAACCTCATTCCTGCCCTTACAAGGAACGGAATTCTGTCAACACACTGAATGAGCTTAGAAGCAGATTCTCCCCGCACAACCTCCAGCAAGAAACACAGCCCTGCTGTGAAAAGATGAAACAGCCCATGCTTTCGGCCTTGTGAAACCCGGAGCCGAGAGACCATGGAGCCAGGCTGGGGCCCAGTCTTACCTACAGAGAATAAATGAATGTTATGGTAAGTCCCAGAATTTGCAAAGGCAGCAAACGAAAACTAGTATATGCTTTATGAGGGCACGGATCCCCATCTCGGAGTTTTCTTCATGCTGTGTTGCAGAACCTAGAATAACACCTCACAACAACAGACAATAAATACTTGTTGAATGAATGAATATACACGGTATACGCATTCTTTCCCATGAAATCTATATTTTACGAGATGATAGAATTTTTTTACCCCAAAACATTGAATAAAAAATATTAAAAATGTAAAAGGTGCGTTGATTTGAAAACGGTCTAGTCAGTAGTTTGTATCTTTGAAGTTAGTGGTGGCTGGCTACCACCTCCTAAAGTACTGGTTTTCAAAATGCATGTTGTAACATATTGGCAGTTCATAAAAGCAATTTATGGGGTTGAGATAGGTAAGAAGGAAGGAAATAAAACAAAAAAACCCTTAGAATTTTAATTTTAGTGTGGGGTGAGTGTGTGTGTACACTGGATCACACTGTAAGATGTATTTCTTACTCTAAGTACCATCAAAATAATTGGAAAACAAGGGCCCTAAAGGTCACCGTACTCCTGCTGTGGACCAGGATGCAATTTAGGGCCTGACCAGAGCTGAGATGAAGACAAATGAATGGTGAATGTGTCTGTTAAGAAAGGGCTGATCAGGAAAGAACTACACTATCCCGCGTCTGTGATTAAATTTGCAAGGCAAGAGAGAGCACTATGGTTGAAGAATTCACACAAATTGCACCATCTTAAGGTGAGGAAATGAACCTTTTTCCTCTTGCTTTCTTTTTCTTTTTTTTTTTTTTTTTGGCCTTGGGGCTGGAATAGTGCCCCAGGACAGTGTTCAGAACCCCACCCCCACCCCCCCATCACAGAACAGTCACTGAATCTTGGTATAAAATCCAGCAACATCTGGAAGAGGATGACTTGAGGCTTTAATCAGCAAGGCATCCTAAAATGCTGTTTCTTTTCTCCCTTACAGGGAAAGGATTAAAAACCCAAATACTTATCCATCTTCTGAGATTAGCCAGTTATTAGTGTCATATAAATTTAGCTGGAGAGGAAGTTAGAAATGTCCTTGGCACGTGGAACCAAAAAATAAATCCTGGTTAAAGGAACTCGAAATTGAATCTAACTCAATATCCTCATTTATTTTGCAGATGAGGATGCTGAACTAAAGGCTTATACTATCCCCATTATTATAAAAATGTTACTCTTATATTTATCCATGATTCCAGTGTTTGTCAGTGGACTGCATATGGATGACTAGAATAATGCAACTGTACACTATTCATTCCCCCACTCTAGGGCATACGCCTGGTTGGCAGGGACCATTAGTGCCTACTGTGGTTTGGGAAATTAAGATAATACCTGCAATACACTTAGAGTGCCTCGTACACTGTAAGAGCTAAGTGAATGCCTTCATATATGCTTTTGTTGCTTTGCTTGTAATAAGAGCATTGTTATTATTACAGGATGTTTATGCATGGGAAATTCTTCATACCTGCTGATTTTCTTTGCATTATTTGCCAAAATGAAATCATATTTTACGCACTTAAAATCCACTTATATTTGAAGAGACTTTAGAAAAAGTTCTTATCTGCTTGAGGCACTTTAAGTAAATTAGTAAAGATGAAAGAATTCCAATTAGTTAAAAATTACCCAGAAAATGTCTTAAGTATCTGAAAAGTAAATAGACTTAGGATTTGTGATTCATAAAGATAATATTTCTAATGAAAATACAGAATCTTGCATACTCTGAAGGTCATCTTTCTTTAGGTAAGAACCAGACTTAAGAGCTGCATGACCATTGGTGTTTAGAACCCATACCCATGGCCTCGGACTGTGAATTCTAAGATCAAAATGTGACTTCCTTTAGATGTTCCACAGAGAAGGAATATCACAACATTCAAAGAAATGAATCACAGTCTATTTTTTCTGAGGATCCAACAATATTATCAAAGATTTTTTTTTCTCAAATCTTACAAGCTCTACAGCACCTTTCCCCCTGCTACTTTTGTATTATATAATTAGAGTATAATTATGTGCTCTTTCACACTGGAAAGAGTATTCTTTTATTAATGACTCTTTGAAAAGTTCTTTATTATTTATCTTTGAAAGTGAGTTTGAAATCGAAGGGCTCTCATGACTTTTCCTTTCTTTTTAACTTTGGAGTTCTTAAAAGTAATACAATAGGTGGTTACAGAGGTCATAGGCAGTCATAAGTTTCCACCTTTAAGGTAAGAAATAGGGTTCAGGAAACAAAGGTTGCATCCTCCTTTTCCTCCAGATTAAGTGTTTGGGGTACTGAAGAACATGATTGCAAAATACTGATATTCCAACAAGGGTTGTCTATTCTTTGCCTTTTCTCCCTTGTTGGGACAAATAGAAAATGGATCAGAATAATAAGCTTCCTGAATCTGGTACAAAGACAGAGGGGAGTATAGTTCACACTTACAGTAGGAATGTAAATTCCAAATTAGTCTTAAATGAGGAATTCACCCAGCCCATAATCTGTAGCCAATTCTGGAAAGTACCACCACATCTCTGCTGAGGCTAAGCAAGTCTCATTGCTGTTTTTGGCTGACTGCTTTTTTTCTAACATTCGGCTTACCGGAGCACTCCAGATTGAATATGGGCAATTAAAAGGAAGGGTGTACATTATTGCAAATTTTAATCATTTCTCAAGCCATTTTGCTTGCAGTCATAATCCCACAAGACCAACGTATCTTGCATAAGAAACTCAGATGACTTTTGACTGCAAGCAACTCTTCGGTTACGTAAACCTATTCATGCTTAACTTCTGGACTTTCCCCATTTGTGGCTGGAACCTGCCAAATCAGGACTGCGGTGGCTGCTTGGTTTCCCACAGCCATGGCTAACTTATTTAAGCCTGGCAAATGAACAATAATGCCAATGAATCAAAAAACGATCAGAATTCTTCTCAATTCCACTGCTGCTATTTATGTATGGCAAGAGCTACCTCTGTCCAACACTTCCACGGTGTACAAAGTAATACTGGGCCAGAGCTATTTCAAAAATTGGTATCTCCTGTACTTTTTGTACTATTTCAGTGGAGACAGCAGAACAGTAATAACCTGATGACCTCGGAAACTTTGTTTTTTGAGGCCTCAGGGAAATGTAGCCAAATTGTTTTGTAAACCAAAAAAACACTCAAAATTGCACATAATTTTGCCTAGCCATTTGGAATACCATGATGTCCCTTGAGTTGGAAATGTCTACATAGCTTCCTACTCACCAGCAGTCTTTTTCTTGTGAAGAAAAACAAAAGATAATCATTTACTTTAATTGTATTCAAGAAACTCCATCTTTCAGGAGGATCTAGATATGGTCTTCCTCACAAGTTGTCAGCCTCTCATCCATCTTGTTTAATTACAAGATGAAAACCAGTTAAATGTGAAGAATTGCGGAGACTGAATTTTAAGTTTGGACCGCTGAGAATATGGCACAGCCCGGAGGGAAGCAGCACTTCTAACACAATTTACTGTGGGAATTTAGATCACATGGTCCTGACCTTTTCATTTCAACGATCCAGAAAGTTAAAGATAATTTTAAAGGTCTCCCTAATATGAATAGAACGGTAGGAAGCTTTCCTCACTATTACTTAAGAATAAGTTAAATTATCTAGTTTAAACTACAGGTTAAGAGATTAGGTCTGGAATGAGACTGCTCGGTTTGAACCCTGGCTTCCCTGTTCATTAGCTGTGTGACCTTGGGAAGTCACTGAAGGTTTTGAAACTTTGGTTTACTCATCTGTAAAAAGGAGATAATAATATTATCTTCCTCACTGGGCTGTTAAGAGGATTAAATGTGCTCATTCACATGAAGTACTTTGTTCGGTTTATGGCATATGTTTTAAGTATCCAATAAATGTTAGCTTCCTCATGTCCACTGAAGTAATAAAAAACAGAGTTTAGTCGTAGAGTGCTATTTTTTTTTTTTTTAAATTTGCTTCAGAATCTCAAATCTTCAATGAATTTCCGTGAGTGCTATTTTGGACTAAGAATTTATAGTGTTAGGGAAGGAAATATTTTCATGCTATAAAAAACATAAGGAAATTTCATATTGCCAGGATGTTTTTAACAAATCAATATGGTTTATTTCATGTGCTAACTGAATAATACAATTATTCTAATAGTTAGATCATGCACTCTGTGGGTTTGGGAAAAGTATGTCAGCATTTAGCCAACAAAAAGAGTCATGAATAATTTGACAAAATATGAACTTATTATTTATGCTATTAGAAACTTAGTTACTTTTGTGTATCTGAACAGACTGTGCACTAAACATATTATTCAACAGACTGAATTATATATCTGATAGATTTAAAAATAATCCTCTTGAATATGTCCAGAGAGGTTTAAAAAAAAAAAAACTATTATTAAACAATGTGGTAAATTAACCAGTCTCTGGTTTTATGTTACTTTTTATAAAAATATCATCTCATATCATTATTCTGTTCTAGTCCCCAATTATCCAATTCTGATCAATAGTCTGCTTTCCCCTAAAAGCAAATAGCAAAACAAGACAGAATTTTCATTTGCTGATTCTACAGAAAATTTAAATTCTGCCAATCCAGAATATCCATGGAGCTAATTAGGAAAGCAAAGAATAAAGCTAACCATTTTTCACTTCTCTCCCATGTCCCAGAAGTCAATCAGTGCAAGCTGAAAGACATCATCGTCTGAAGAGTATTCTTTTCATATTGACTCTGAGATTTAGAAACTCCTCTTGGTAACTCATTACAAAGTTAACCATTAGAAAACCATTTATTGACCCAGAAATCAGGAAGATCAAAATAATTACTTTCATAAAAATGAAAGACTCTTAGTTGTGAAATTGTATTGAGTCATATGTAAAATAAATTCTCTTTTCCCAGAATATATTCAAATTATTGTCCATTAGAAGAATAAGGGATTGAGGTCACCTTCTCAGCATTTAACATGCGTCCTTGGGATGTTTCACATTACTATCAGTATCTCATGAAAGAACACACAACAATAATTTATTAAATAACATGACAGTTGATGGTAATCTATAGAAGATGCTATTCTGGGCAAAAAAAATGTGCTATGAAAAAATGAATTAGGAAGAAAATGGGGGGGGGGGAATGTAGTATGGAAAACTATACTCTTCATTCTACAACCATCACTTAACGATGTTACTGCACATGTCCATGCTCTATAAATTCAGAGACATTTTTGCTTTCCCAAGCTGGCTGTCCACTTACCCTAGTTGTTTTCACTTTATTCCCAGAGGAACAGCTCCATCCTTTCCGATCCGGAAGAACTTTACATTCCTCTCCCTCAAGACATGGCTGCATATGGCACCACCATTTCTGTTCCACTATTGAAGCTACAGGAGATTAAAAAAAAAAAAAATCAATTCAGTGTTTTCTATTTGGGCTAGTTAATTCTCCGGGTGCACATTTAAAGAGGAACAAAGGGCACCGATTTTTCCCACTACTAGGTAGATTGGGCTTTGAAGCATGCTTCTCTTTTTGTCCACAGAGGCTAAATCTTTCTAGATATTCTGACTAAAAGAATTTGTATTTTCTATTTTAGTTTATTGTGGTAAGAACACCTAACATGAACTCTACCCTCGTAACAAATAGTATTGTTAATTAATTAAATGCACATTATGGAAGGATTTTTTTTTCATGTGAACATACAGGCTTCATGAAAACTAATATATTGGAAAGAAACTTATGTAGACATACGCATGCACTGATTTACCTAAACATATAAGAAAATCAACCTATGACCAGTTTAGAGTCAATGTAATACTTCCCACAAGTAGGCTAAAATTAGGAGGATACTAGAGTTAATGTAATTTTTTTAACTGTGGGCAGTAACCATCATCAAGGAATGAGCCATGCTAACAGGAATACTTAAATTATTATTTATGGTAACAGTAATTAAATAGATCCATACAAAGATGTATGTCCTATTGTAATTAGGTGAACCCTCCAATGAAGAAATTAATATTTTGATGGATCTCCATAAAAATCAATATTTCATGTGAATTCAAGGTACAATTACAAATTCACTCATTTGTTTGGTGCTTATTTTTTCATTCTTAAGAATCATCCATGGGTTTAGGTCACCATACTGTTTAATCCTCTATTTTCATCTCTCCTTTCCCAATTAATTTACATACACATGCCCTCCACAGGTAAATCAGTATTTCATGGTATCAAAGTAAGAAGCACATGGACTTGTTGGAACCTCACTAGAATGCCTTTTGTTACAAAACTGCATAAGGTCTTAGACCTTCTTCCAGAGGATTTTAGATTTCAGAATGCCCCCCTAAATAATCTCTCATCAACCACATGATTTATGGAATGGTCCCTCAGGACTGACCACAGTCAACAGCATTATAGTGGAGTTCCAGTTCTAACCAGTCCCCAGCTACATGACCACCATGAGCAATGGAAGAAGTCGCACCATCCACACAAGATGGAGCAGCTCGCGTGGTGCCTGCCACCTGCCCAGGGAAGCAGGAGCACTTGACTGTCTGTGATCGCTCTTCTATCTTGTTCTTATTACAGCATCTGTGGAGTGCCACCACCTCGCAAGTGCCCGTTTTAACATGGTGAGCTGCACAAACAAAAGAGATAAGACAACATTGAGAAAGTTTTGGCTTCTCCCCCCTCTTTTTAATTAGAAGTACATTAAATATAGCTCTATAAGGGATCCACCATGCATGAAACTAGAAACACAACGATGCTGACTCCATATGCAGATTTGATTTCTTTTCTAAATGTGCAAGGACCATTTCTGTCAGTAAATGCTTGGTGAAGCAGGAACAATTAGTGACCAGATTAGAATGAGCTGTTAGAACAGTCTGAAATACAGAGACAATATGTGGCGCCATCAAAAACATACTTATTTGCATATGACTTTTTTGTCCAACATGTTAATCAAAGAAAGGCTAACCCCTTGACAAGGCGCCCTGCAATGGGGCTAAGAACACACCTCTTCTCAAAGTGGGGGAGGGCTAAGGTTACATTGTTCCTCTAGGGGTGAGTGCAAAGGCCAGACAGGGAACCTCTTTTCAGAAAGCAAGGAGGTAAAGGGTGGAACCCATCTCCTCAGTATTCCTCTGCCCAGTTTCCCTGGGAATGAACTAATTGGGAATTCTTGAAATTGCTGCCATTTTCCTGAAAGTCCCAGCCAGTGTCAGTCCTAAAAATCTTTTTTTCCCATGTTGCCTTGAGGGAACAACTGCCACCAATAGCCAACAACTGTAGCCAGAATGTGGGTAGATTTATATCTAGCCTGGGAGCCCCATCCAATAAGCTGTGGGGCTCCCCCCACCCAGCCCATTAACCTGGCAGAAAGGCGCCTGAATGCTTTGGGTGCTTGAGACTTGTGGACCTCACTTACACATTATGATAGGGTTCTAGTTTGCCTTTACTTTTTTTTTTTTTTTTTTGGAACCATTTCATCTTCAGAGTATTAACCCTACTTTGAAACAATAAAGCAGAAGTTTCATCTGCTAAAAATAAAAAGTTTAAAATCAAACATTAGTTGAAACACTATGCTTTCAGAAATTTAAAAAATGTCTTATAAAAACCAGATCTGAAATTGTTTAACATAACGTAACATATCAAGGCCCATTTTGTAAATGAGATCAGTATATCATGTATTTATATTAATCTTCCCCTTGGGGATGAGTATCACTGTGCAGAACTCAGGTTAGACAGCTTGCTTAGATTTTTCTTGTAAGAGAAAACAAATCACACATTGTCCATCCCTCCATGCAAGACCAAGAAACTTGGGTGTGACATATGGCTTTGACATGTGATCCTCAAAAGAACTTTCAAGAAACAGATACCATTTCCATTGCCACAAAGATTTTCCTGCCACTGTAGATACAAATGGGGATTTCTCTATGTTTGACTCAAACATAAGGCTATCTCTGTGGAAAGTTTAAAAACTTGAGAGCCAGACTTCTTCTTGTGCTCTAGAAAATATTTTCTTAGCTAAGGATGATTCAGTTTGGTTTAATTTATTGAATGCTTTGCATTATATCATACAAGTCAATATGCTAACTTTTTGTACTGCACTTCACTTAATCACATTTTGATTGAGTCAATACCACACCTCAGGTATGGTTCTGAGTATTGGGGATATAACGATGAAAAGGAGGGACATAGAGCCTGCCCTCGGCTCATATTCCTGTGTAGAAAACAAATTATAAATACCTGTTGATGATTAAGACAATACTAGATTTTTAAGCTCCTTGAAGGAACTGCAGTAGAGTAAGGGGAAAGTAATCAGGGAGGGAAAGTGTATTTTTGTGAGTGTCAGAGAGGACCCCTGTGAGATAATCAGAATGATGACCTGAGTGCTGAGAGGGAAGCATCTGTTATGAGGATCTAAGAAAGGAAGAGCATTCCAAAGAGAAGAAGCAGCAAATGGTGGGGAGCTGAAATGGGAAAATGTGTGATGTGTTCCCAGGACAGCAATATGACTAGTGTGGCAATAGTGCGGTTGAACAATTGGGAGATCTAGTGAACTGTGTCAGAAATGTGGGGAGAACAGGGGACTAGGAAAGATGGCAGAGGAGTAGGGGACCCTATTTCAACCGGTCCCCAGAATTGAGCTGGATATCTACCAGACCACTCTGAGCACCCACAAAACCAGCCTGAGATGTAAGAAGATCTGGATCTCTACAAACAGAATAACGCAGGCAGTTGGTTTCGAGGTAGGAAGCAGGGAGCCGTGATTCTGCGGGCAGATATTGGAGGATAAATGGCAGCGGGAGGGTGCCTGGCCGTGGGGATCCTACACCGCCGATGAGGGACAGCCTCGTGTGCTGCGGACGGGGCACAGACTTGCAGACTGGTAGCGGCGGGGAAAGGACTCTAGGGCAGCTCCCGGGCGGAAACCTGGAGCGGTGGAGTCGCGTGGGTGAACTGGGAGCAGCTGGCGGTTTTAGAAGCACAAAGGGCAGAGACATGCCCCAACCTGGAGGCAGGACTGGGAGCGCTGTGGAGGGGCGCACAACCCAGGACGCTGCAGTTTATAGCAGCACGGACAGAAATGGAGGGAGTGTGGCCTGGAGAGCTCACTGAAGAACAGACTGCGGTCTCTCTGCTCTGAGGCAGAGGGTTGGAAACCGTCTCTTCTGCTGTCACGGAAGAGACGCGGAAAGATGCCAGGGAAAGCCGCCAGAGAATAAAAGCCCCGAACACTGATTCCCACTGAGCCCATCCCCCACCACAGGGGGGCAGGGCAACTCCACCCAAACAGGGTTGCCTGAGTAACAGTGTGGCAGGCCCCTCCCCCAGAAGACAGGCTGGGAAAACAAGAGGCCAGCAACCTTAAGGTCCCAAGAAAACAGGTGCATCTTGCTTGGGTTCTGGTCAATAATTTGGACTCTATACATTCCCTCAAATACCCATCAACAGAATGACTAGGAGGAAGAGCCCCCAAAATAGAAAAGACTCAGAGATTATGACTTATGCTGCAGATTTACAAATGGATGCAGATATAACCAAGATGTCGGAGATGGAATTCAGGCTAGCAATTGTGAAGACAATGGCTAGAATGGAGAAATCAATTAATGGCAACATAGAGTCTCTAAGGGCAGAAACGAAAGCTGAATTGGCAGAACTTAAAAATGCTATCCGTGAGATCCAATCCAATCTAGATAATCTAACAGCTAGGGTAAGTGAGGCAGAAGAACGAATAAGCGACCTGGAAGACAATATAATAGATAAAAAGGGAAAAGAGGAGGCCAGGGAAAAACAACTCCGAATCCATGAAAATAGAATCAGAGAAATAAGTGACACCATGAAGCGTTCCAGTGTCAGAATAATTGGAATCCCGGAGGGAGTGGAGAGAGGACTAGAAGATGTATTTGAGCAAATCGTAGCTGAGAACTTCCCTAATCTGGGGGATGGAACAAACATTTGCGTCCTAGAGGCAGAGAGGACCCCTCCCAAGATCAAGGAAAACAGGCCAATACCCTGGCATGTAATAGTAAAACTTGGCAAATCTTAGAACCAAGGAAACCATCTTAAGGGCAGTTAGGGGGAAGAGATTCCTTACGTACAGACGGAGGAACATCAGAATAACGTCAGACCTATCCACAGAGACCTGGCAAGCCAGAAAGGCCTGGCAAGACATATTCAGGGTACTAAATGAGAAGAACATGCAGCCAAGAATACTTTATCCGGCAAGGCTTTCATTTAGAATGGATGGAGAGATGCAGAGCTTCCACGACCAGCAGAAACTGAAAGAATATGTGACCACTAAGCCGGCCCTGCAAGAAATATTAAGGGGGGTTCTATAAAAGGAGAAAGACCCCAAGAGTGATACACAACAGAAATTTACAGGGACAATCTATAAAAACAACGTCTTCACAGGCAACATGATGACAATTAATTCATATCTTCCAATAATCACTCTCAACGTGAATGGCCTAAATGCTCCCATAAAACAGCACAGGGTTGCAGATTGGATGAAAAGACAAGACCCATCCATATGCTGCCTACAAGAGACTCATTTTGAACCTAAAGATACATCCAGACTGAAAGTGAAGGGATGGAGATCCATCTTCCATGCCAGCGGACCTCAAAAGAAAGCTGGAGTAGCAATTCTTATATCAGACAAATTAGATTTTAAACTAAAGTCTGTAATTAGAGACACAGAAGGACACTATATCATTCTTAAAGGGTCTATCCAACAAGAGGATCTAACAATTGTAAATATCTATGCCCCCAACATGGGAGCAGCCATCTACATAAGCCAACTGTTAACCAAAATAAAGACTCATATTGATAACAATACGTTAATTGTAGGAGACCTCAATACTCCACTCTCAGCAATGGACAGATCATCTAAGCAGAAAATCAACAAGGAAACAAGAGCTTTGAATGATACACTGGACCAGATGGACCTCATAGATATTTACAGAACATTCCACGCTAAAACAATAGAATACTCATTCTTCTTGAGCGCACATGGAACTTTCTCCAGAATAGACCACATACTGGGTCACAAATCAGGTCTCAACCGATACCAAAAGATTGAGATTATTCCCTGCATATTCTCAGACCACAGTGCTTTAAAACTGGAACTCAATCACAAGAAAAAATTTGGCAGAAATTCAAACACTTGGAAGCTAAAGTCCACTCTGCTCAAGAATGTTTGGGTCAACCAGGAAATCAAAGAAGAACTTAAACAATTCACGGAAATCAATGAGAATGAAAACACATCGGTCCAAAACCTGTGGGATACTGCAAAGGCGGTCCTAAGGGGGAAATACATAGCCATCCAAGCCTCACTCAAAAAAATAGAAAAATCCTGAATTCACCAACTAACTCTACACCTTAAAGAACTAGAGAAAAAGCAACAAACGATGCCTAAGCCATGCATTAGAAGAGAAATAATTAAAATTAGAGCAGAAATCAATGAATTAGAAACCAGAAACACAGTAGATCAGATCAACGAAACTAGAAGTTGGTTCTTTGAAAGAATTAATAAGATCGATAAACCACTGGCTAGACTTATCCAAAAGAAAAGAGAAAGGACCCAAATTAATAAAATTATGAATGAAAGGGGAGAGATCATGACTAACACCAAGGAAATAGAAACAATTATTAGAAATTATTATCAACAACTATACGCCAATAAACTGAGCAATCTGGATGAAATGGAGGCCTTCCTGGAAACCTATAAGCTGCCAAGACTGAAACAGGAAGAAATTGACAAACTGAATAGGCCAGTAACCAGTAACGAGATTGAAGCAGTGATCAAAAACCTCCAAAAAACAAGAGTCCAGGGCCTGATGGATCCCCTGGGGAATTCTACCAAACATTCAAAGAAGAAATAATACCTATTCTACTGAAGCTGTTTCAAAAAATAGAAACAGAAGGAAAACTTCCAAACTCATTCTGTGAGGCCAGCATTACCTTAATCCCCAAACCAGGCAAAGACCCCATCAAAAAGAATTTCAGACCGATATCCCTGATGAATATGGATTCCAAAATCCTCAACAAAATCCTACCTAATAGGATCCAACAATACATTAAAAGGATCATCCACCACAACCAAGTGGCATTTATCCCCGGGATGCAAGGGTGGTTCAACATTTCGCAAATCAAGCAATGTGATAGAACACATTAATAAGGGGAGGGAGAAGAACCATATGGTCCTCTCAATTGATGCAGAAAAAGCATTTGACAAAACACAACATCCTTTCCTGATTAAAACTCTTCAGAGTATAGGGATAGAGGGCACATTCCTCAAGTTCATAAAATCCATCTATGAAAAACCCACAGCGAATATCATCCTCATTGGGGAAAAGCTGAGAGCCTTCCCCTTAAGATCAGGAACACGTCAAGGATTCCCAGTCTCGCCACTATTGTTCAACATAGTACTAGAAGTCCTAGCAACAGCAATCAGACAACAAAAAGAAATAAAAGGTATTCAAATTGGCAAAGAAGAAGTCAAACTCTCTCTTTTCACAGACGACATGATACTTTATGTGCAAAACCCAAAGACTCCACCCCCAAATTACTAGAACTCATCCAGCAATTCAGTAATGTGGCAGGATACAAAATCAATGCACAGAAATCAGTTGCTTTCTTATACACTAACAACACAACTGTAGAAAGAGAAATTAGAGAAACGATTCTATTTACAATAGCACCAAAAACCATAAGATACCTCGGAGTAAACCTAACCAAAGAGGTAAAGGATCTATACTCTAGGAACTACAGAACCCTCATGAAAGAAATTGAAGAAGACACAAAAAGATGGAAAAATATTCCATGCTCATGGATCGGAAGAATAAACATTGTTAAAATGTCTATGCTACCCAGAGCAATCTATACCTTCAATGCCATCCCGATCAAAATTCCAATGACATTTTTCAAAGTGCTGGAACAAACAATCCTAAAATTGGTATGGAATCAGAGAAGACCCCGAATCGCCAAGGAAATGTTGAAAAAGAAAAACAAAGCTGGGGGCATCACGTTGCCCGATTTCAAGCTATCTTACAAAGCTGTGATCACCAAGACAGCATGGTACTGGCACAAAAACAGACGTATAGACCAATGGAACAGAATAGAGAACCCAGAGATGGACCCTCAACTCTATGGACAAATAATCTTTGACAAAGCAGGAAAAAACATGCAATGGAAAAAAGACAGTCTCTTCAATAAATGGTGCTGGGAAAATGGGACAGCCACATGCAGAAGAATGAAACTCGGCTATTCTCTAACACCATTCACAAAGATAAACTCAAAGCGGATGAAAGACCTCAATGTGAGACAGGAATCCATCCAAATCCTAGAGGAGAACATAGGCAGTAACCTCTTTGACATCGGCCACAGCAACTTCTTTCAAGATACATCTCCAAAAGCTAGTGAAACAAAAGCAAAAATGAACTTTTGGGACTTCATCTAGATAAAAAGCTGCTGCACAGCAAAGGAAACAGTCAACAAAACAAAGAGGCAACCCATAGAATGGGAGAAGATATTTGCAAATGACCCTACAGATAAAGGGCTGGTATCCCAGATCTATAAAGAACTTCTCAAACTCAACACCCAAAAAACAAACAGTCAAGTCAAAAAGTGGGCAGAAGATATGAAAAGACACTTCTCTGAAGAAGACATACAAATGGCTAACAGACACATGAAAAAATGTTCATCATCATTAGCCATCAGGGAAATTCAAATCAAAACCACACTGAGATACCACCTTACACCAGTTAGAATGGCGAAATGGACAGGGAAAGAAACAACAAATGTTGGAGAGGTTGTGGAGAAAGGGGAACCCTCTTACACTGTTGGTGGGAAGGCAAGTTGGTACAGCCACTTTGGAAAACAGTGTGGAGGTGCCTCAAAAATTTAAAAATAGAGCTACCCTATGACCCAGCAATTGCACTACTGGGTATTTACCCCAAAGACACAGATGTAGTGAAAAGAAGGGCCATATGCACCCCAATGTTCATAGCAGCAATGTTTGCAATAGCCAAACTGTGGAAAGAGCCGAGATGCCCTTCAACAAATGAATGGATAAAGAAGATGTGGTCCATATATACAATGGAATATTACTCAGCCATCAGAAAGGATGAATACCCAACTTTTACATCAACATGGTTGGGACTGGAGGAGATTATGCTAAGTGAAATAAGTCAAGCAGAGAAAGTCAATTATCATATGGTTTCACTTATGTGTGGAACATAAGGAATAGCATGAAGGACACTAGGAGAAGGAAGGGAAAAATGAAAGGAAGGAAATCGGAGGGAGAGATGAACCATGAGAGACTATGGACTCTGAGAAACAAAGAGGGTTTTAGAGGGGAGTGGGGAGGGGGGATTGGTTAGCCCGGTGATGGGTATTAAGGAGGGCACGTACTGCATGGAGCACTGGGTGTTATACGAAAACAATGGATCATGGATCACCACATCAAAAACTAATGATGTATTGTATGGTGACTAACATAACAAAATTTAAAAAAAAAAAAAGGGATCGATGAGCTGTGGTGAGTGCTGCTGAAAGGTTCAATAAACAAAGAGAAATCACTGTCCATTAAAAAAGTAATATGTACTAATTAAGAGCATAGCCTTTAAAGCCAGAATAGCTGGGTTCAAATCTGAGCTCCTCCTAATAGCTGTGTGACCTTGGGCAAATTATTTAGTATCTCTGAGTAGCATTTTTTTCCTTTCTAAAAGGGGGATATTAATAGTACCATCTTTATAGGGTTGGTTTGAGGATGAAATGAGTTAATGGGTATAAAGTATTTAGAGCACTGCCTGCCTCATAGTAGGCCCTCCGTGTTAGCTATTGTTAGCATTTGATCCAGTAAAAATCATTTCAGTGGCATGATGAAAATAAAAGCATGATTAAAGTAAGTTTATTGGAGAATGGGATGTAAAACTGCAATTATACAAATTTCTTCCAAGAAGCTTTTCTGTTAAGGGAAGAAGGAAGTGAGCAATAACCAGAATGAAGCATGGTGTCAAGAGAATCTTTTTTAATGAATGCCGTAAAGGCATGCTTGCTTGCTGGAATGATCTGGTAGAGAAATGCACAATATAGGAAAGAAAATGGGTAATTACAAAAGAATGTTCTTGAGAAGGAAAAGGGAATTGAGATTCAGGGCACTGGGGGGGGGGCGTTGACAATAAATTGATGTAGAAATAATCCATTTTAACAAGAGTGAAGTGGGATGTGTAGCTACAGAGGCAGGTAGGTGTGAATGGATTAGGTGGTGAGGAGATGAGGCAGTTTCTTATTTGACTTCACCCAATTTTGCTATGAAACATGAGAGATGTTTGAAAAGAAAAATGAGGCTATAAAATAGGTCTCTCAGAAAGAGGCAAAGTAAATTTCCTGGGAAGGAGTAGTAGGATGCCTGCAGGGAGTTGGCTGGTACACGCTGTAAACTCCAGAGGATGGAAGAAGATGAGGAATTTCAGAGCAGAATGGAGATGAACATGTCTGTGATGATGATTGGGGATGCTTGGACCTCTGATAGTGATTTGGGGAGAGAAAGATGTAGAGGTTAGTCGTACAAGTCTTTGGAGGGAAACCAGGCTGGAGACAAGAGATTATTAGGGCTTCTTCAGATACTGACGCTGTTCAGCCCAGCACTGAGCTGAGACAGCTCCGGGGACAGCCTGAGGTGGCGAGGGTTCTGCTCTATTCCATAGGGTTCTGTTTTCTCCCAGTGCCAGGAGCACACAGTGACATTCCATTGACCTCTCCCCTGGGAGGAGAGGCACTATTTTAGCATACACGAAGGCCATTTTACTATTTGTTCTAAGGAGATTTTATCGTACATTGGAAAGGAATAGGTGAAAACTCGGCATCCGGTTTCCCCTTCCCAATGTCAGTATCAAAATTCATTTCTGCTTTTCCTGACAAGAAATATAAAAGGATAAAGCAGTTGTGGTAGTCATTGGTAAACATTAGTGCTGTTTGCCAAATATTTCTGGCTCTCTGCCTTCTGGACACATGGTAATATTGTACCTCTTCACCCCGATCATTAACCTTCGACAAGATCATGTGACTTACTTTGGCCAATGAAATGAAAGCTAAAATATTAGTCACTTAGGAGCAAAAGCAAAGGGTATCAGTTTGTGTGGCTGCCTTAAAAGCTGGTGTGTAATTCACCACATTTTTCCCTACCAGCCCAGGCAACCAAGTATGTTTTTGATAGTGGAAACTATATCGACCTGAGTCTTCAAGTGAAGAGACATGAAGCAGAGTTCCACCAACTAGGATGGACTTAGGCCTGAGAAATAAGCCTTAAGCTGTTATAAGCCTCTAAAAGTTTGAGATGGTTTTTGTTACTGCTTCAAAACTTAGCCCACCCTGAGGACATAGTAGTACTTTCTACTGCTTCCTAGATTGTTTAGTAGAATTTATTTTTTCCAAATGCATTAATTGGAGGATAAGCCAGTGAAGCATGGTATCTCAAAATATATCATTCTAGCTTGCGTGAGTCAATGCAAAATGAATATTTAAAGGAAAAATGTTTGGGATGTCTGGGTGGCTCAGTCGGTTAAGTGTCTGCCTTCAGCTCAGGTCATGATCGCAGGGTTCTGGGATCAAGCCCCATATCGGGCTCCTTGCTCAGCAGAAAACCTGCTTCTCCCTCTGTCTGCCGCTCCACCTGCTTGTGCTCTCCCTTTCTCTCTGACAAATAAATAAGTAAAATCTTTTTTAAAAATTAAATAAAGGAAAATGTTTATATATTATATAATTTAAAGGATTACAAAGAGTTATTCCACAATTGGATAATTACTTTGGTTAAGTTTGGTATGTGAGGACTCTGGTGAAGAAAGTATGTTTTCTTGTTTGAGGAAAAAGGAGGTAAGAATGATGCCTGTATGGTATAATGAAGAGGAGGGTAAAGTAGGAGCTGCCCTGGGAAGACTGACAGACATGTCCTCCCCTTCAGAGCACATGGTACTAAATATGAAGAGATTAATAATAAAGCTGACCAGGAAGAGCAAGCCTGATAGACACAGGCTTTGCTGCCTTGACCTTTCTCTTCATTGAAGAAAGAAAAGAAAATGTACAGACATACAGGTTGAGTTTCCTGGTGAAAAATGAGACTTAGTAAAAAAAAAAAAAAACACAGCCTCTGTTCTTATTAAAACTGAAGTTGTAAAGTTTTTTTGTGGAGGAATGAGAGAGGGATAATTAACCTTTTTAAAATAGAACAGATGATAGGCAAGTAGATGGATGGGTAATATTATCCTCAAAGAGTTTGAAGGCATGGGCAGGAAGAATATTGACTTCAGTATGTTTTGATATATGCCAAGTGAAACCAGATACCTCAAAACAGAGAAATGAATCTTCTAGCAGAGTTTAGTTCACCTAAGCATGGCATACGTAGACATATGTATAGTTTTCTTATTTGTCTGTGTATCTTAGCTTCTTAGGATAACCAGATTCTTGTAAACAAAGACTAATTTTTCATGTAAACTGTTCAGCATGTGGTATGTATTTAATAAATGGTAAACAAGCAATTTCAGACAGTAAAACTAATTCCCATGGTTTTCCTTTAAAAGGTTAATGAGACTGTAGGAAATTCCAGCAGTTACTACAATTCTCTATACGGATTCAGACAGAGCTCTTGATAAACTAACCTAATCAAATATTAGGGCTTTCCAAATTAACAAAATAAGCTTCACAGACAGTTAGCATCATATTAAAATGATGCAAGACCCCCTGGAGAAGATTTAAGTGAAAAAAGAACAAATAAACAATATTCTTCATGTCACAATTCCCAAGTCACAAACAAACCAACAAAACCACCTTTCTTCTCTTCTTCTATTTCGTCCTCCCTGGATGTGATGCATAAACGCCAAGGGTTGCCCCCTACATTTTTGTGAAAGGATGCTAGAGACACGGAGGTTTCATTCTTATGAAAATGGGGATACCAAGTTTTACCCAGCTCTACTTGTGGCCTTCTGGGATTATTACCCTATGTCTCATTTCAACAATAGGATCATTAGCCTTTGAGTGCCCCCAGAAATGAGGCCTAAGATACTGCCTCTTAGACGAACCATGAGAGACTATGGACTCAGAAACAAACTGAGGGTTCTAGAGGGGAGGGGGTGGGGGGATGGGTTAGCCTGGTGATGGGTATTAAAGAGGGCATGTACTGCATGGAGCACTGGGTGTTATATGCAAACAATGAATCGTGGAACACTACATCAAAAATGAATGATTTAATGTATGGTGATTAACATAACATAATAATAATAAAAAAAGATACTGCCTCTTAAACCATGTCTCAAGATTTCTGAAAGTTTTCTTTTTCTTTTTCTTTTTTTTTTTTTTTTCTGAGCGTTTTCTAAAGCTACTGTGACTGGTATATTCTGATATGAAGTCCTATAAAGCATTTTAGCAAAACGTTTGTTGTTTTCAACTGCTTTTTCACTGACTGAAAGGAACTTCTTCAGAGGGAAAAATCTGAATTAAGTAACATTTGGTTCGTATGCTTGCATAGATTTTTAAAAACTATATGGCCACATACATAATTGTAATTTTATATATATATACACACACACGTATGTTTATACATGTGTTAATATGATCACATTTTATTCATCACCTGTGAACTATAAATACATAGGTATGAAAAATTGGTACACAATAGAATAATATTTATGCAAATCATTTCACCTTGAGTAGTGGTTGCTGGCCTTAGGTTAATAAGAGCACAAAACTATGCATATCACATTCTGTACAAATGAATCATTCATTTACTCTGGAAATGATGTATAAAATAATGACAGTTGCTACCATTTATTGAATATTCACTGTATGCCAAGCATATGAAACTGCTTTTAAATTGTATAACGTTACTTAAATATTAATTCTCTTTGTTTTTACTATTGTAATTAGTGAATACAAAATGATGAAACATATAAGTTACAAAGACATAGCTGCTAGGGAAAATTATCTACATTTTCTAAAAGTTCTAATTTCATATTTCAAAAAATCTCTAGGGGCGCCTCAGTCATTAAGCATCTGCCTTCACCTCAGGTCATGATCCCAGGGTCCTGGGATCAAGTCCCACATCGGGCTCCCTGCTCCACGGGAGGCCTGCTTCTCCCTCTCCCACTCCCCCTGCTTGTGTTCCCTCTCTCACTGTGTCTCTCTCTGTCAAGTAAATAAATAAAATCTTTTTTAAAAATCTCTATATATACTTATATTGACATGAGATGCATGTAAAAAAATATTTAATTTGACAAACTACAGAAGAGAGTAAATTCAGCATCAAGTTGTGAATTTGTTCTTACTTGATTTCCTTTTCATTAGATTTCAGTTCTTATTTGTATTCTGATTTGTCTCATTGATTCTAAAATTTTGTTTGTCTCCATACACTCCTATTTAATAGTTTTACCCAGCTTGACTAGCTCCCCAGAGAGTCTGCATTACACCTTCCAAGCAGAAATAAAGCATCACCTACATGCACCAATAGACATCTGAAATGCAAGCTAGTTAGTGGATTTGGGTTGCTGTAAATCACTTTGAATGGAAAAAATGTGCTGAAACAAAACTTTTTGAGACAGCTAATTTCTCACTTTAATTCATTACAATGAGAAAATAGGGCACATTTTTAGACTTTCATGATGAAGCAATCTAATTAAAAGAAATGGTTATTTAAAGAGCTCAATGAAATTTCAAAAGTTCACATAATTTATGAAGTCAAAATGATCAGGGAGGAAATAGCCAAGTGCCGATGACATTTTTACAGAGCCTGTTTTCTAAAACTGCTCCATTTTTATATGAAAAAAAATAAAGTCATTGGAGGAAAAAAAGATTTTCACTAAAGGATAATAACCCTAATAATGATGGTACAGTCTCTATTAACAAAAGCAAGCTCTCAATCACAGGATGTCCCCCAGTCTAAGAGAAAGAGGCATTACAGAAGATTCACTCTTGAGAGAATTTTAGACTCATTGCCCTTCAGCTCAATCATGAACATCTTCTACTTCCTCATTCTAAATGAGAATTGATGTTGAAGAAGGCAAATCTCATGGAATTGAGGGCCCTTTATAAACTACCAGAACTTCTGCTTGTAATTCCTGCTCTGAAAAACAGGAACTGGACAGATCAAATCCATCTGTCTGGAAATCTGAACCGAAAGTCACAGAATTGCCACGTGGAAATGGGCACGTGGCATTAGAAGTTAGGTGACTCATGGAGAGATGGGTCTATGTCTCATGGTGATGGGACTCCGAGGAAGCAGACAGAAGAGGGAACTAAGCCCAGATACAAAGAGATGTCAGAGATAAGAGAGTAGGGAGTCCCACAAGCTGCCCTGGTGTTTGCCTTTCCTCAAGGTCTTCCTGAGGTTTTCCAGAATTCCTGAAGTATTTTATACAAGAGGCTTCAATGAACCTCTTTTTTCCTGAGGTAATTCGATGTTGTCTCTGTACCTTGACCCAAAAATGTGCTGACTAGGTTATTTCTCCTTTTTTAAATTAAAGTTATTATTAACAAAAGCTAATTATCAGGCAGAAGCATCTCAGTCACCACTTTTAAGAGCAGGAGACAAGTTTCTACCTTCAAAGTAGGATCCAGGAAATGCACGATCCAACAGTTGCACTTTCTACATTTCCCTCAGAGTGAAAAGTGACATTTCCAGTGATGACCCCCAAGGCCATCTCAAATTACTCAGACAGGAAAATGCCCATTGTGCTCTTTAAAATGTTTCTAATGTCAAAGTTTTAAAAGCAGATTTTCTGCTTAATCCCAAATTACATACACAGAAAAAATGTGGAAAATCAGAACATCCCCAATTCCTATAAACTGTAAGAGTCATGCTGTTCTTTTATGATAATCAGATTCCTGTAAGTGTCCCTTGGAGGGAGGGCAGTGCAGCCCAAGCGCTTCTTGAGGAAAATGACATGGTGAGTGGAAGAAGCAGTAAAAAGAAAGATGGGATATTTGGGCTCCCCTGCATAGTTCTCTGTCCCTGAAGAGTGTACTATGGAGTAGGTCATTAAGGTCTCTGGGTATTTTTCCTCTTCTGCAAAATGAAGAAATCAGTTTCTTCCACTTCTAAAATTCTGTGAGTTTACGAAATGATTAAGTTTCATTATAATGGGTACAGTATATTAGACCTATCAGAAAATGAGAGTGAAAGTAAGAGATTTTTGAACTGCTTCAAAGTAACATAAATTAACTTCATTAAGTCACTGAGCTTAATGAGAAACAGAGAAGGGAGTTTCTAAAATTTATATTTTGAATCTATTTCCTATCTGTATGAAGTCACAAATCTTAACTACACAGAAATAATATGCACTATAAAGTCATCCTGCATCCTTATATTGCTTTATGTACGAAACCGTTTGATTACTGTCGATTCCATGAGAGCAATCAAGTCCAAAGTGTAACAGAGCACAGTGGTTTGGGTGAGGATTCTGATGCCAGATGGTCTAGGCTCAAATCCCAGCTCCCAGAGTGCCTAACTATTCACCAAGCCTCCTTTTTCTTTTCTTCTGGGCATACAACTGGACTCCATTTTTTACTCTTTCTTGCATGTGACACATGGAAGGTAGGCAGAAGTGAGTTATATTTCTTTAGGAGGAGGCCTGTAAAAACCTCCTACTGTGTCAGCCACTCTCCCTCCTCCTCTTTCAGACAAATGTCAGTGCCAAAGGTGGCCCTGAAGAGCCACCATCAGCCTGGATCCCTAATGACTGTATCGAGGAGAGATCCATCCTCTGACGCTAACTGGTTTCACATGCACAAGAAATCAGCTGTGTTAAGTCAATGAGATTTACAGGTGTATCTGTTACAATAGCAAGTATTAATGAATATGCAATAATACTCCTATTAATGGACTAGGAAGGAGTCAGGTATATCCAAATGCTTCTTAAGAGAATTTATACAGTGAATAAAAAGAGCAGTGCTATGGTCTGAATGTGTATGACCCCACAAACTTCAGATAAATATTAAAAACCTAATGTCCAAGGTGATGGTATTAAGAGGTAGCACTTTTGAAAGGTGATTGAGTTTATTGCTGATACGAAAGAGGCCCCTGAGAGTTTGCTCACCCTTTCTGCAATGTAAGGATACAACGTGAAGTCACCTGCCTAAAGGAGGGTCCTCACTGTACCATGCTGGCACCCTGCCCTTGGACTTCCAGCCTCTGGAACTGTGAGAAATAAAGTTCTCTTGTTGTAGGCCACCCAGTCTCTGGTATTTTGTTATAGAGGCTGAATGGACTAATAGAGAGAGAACAAAAAGATAGGATCTGAAAAAATTATTTCAACTCTCTACGCTTCAGCTCCCCATCTGTAAAATGATAATTATAATATCATCTACCATAAAGGGTTGCGATGAGGATCAACTGAATCAACATTCATAACAATGCTTATATTTGATGAAGAATAAATGTTAGGTATAATTATTATGGAGGCTAAGACAACCTTACTTAGACCCTTGAATCTATTTATGTAATACAGGTATCTAAGAGAGAATCATCAATTTGTAGAGACTTAAAGAATAATAGAGATAAAATCCTACCTTGCCATTTTACAAAAAGGAAATTGATAGTTAGAAAACATCTACAATTTTCACTAATTCAAGATCATAGAGCTAGAGAGTGGAAGATCCATAATTAGAACAAAAGAACTCAGCTCTCTTAATTTGCAGCTCAATGTCACTTCAATTACCTAACCCCCACATCTCTGTTCACCACATTCCTCTCATTCTACCGCCATACTCCTCCTCAATTTCCATGCCCTCCACATCTTCATTTATACTGACTTAGCTTAAGTATCTTTAGCATCTTTTCCCTTGCACAACCACGAGGGGTCCGGACTGGTCTCTCTATTTGCTAGCATGTTCCCTTACACACACATAAACATATGCATTCTACTATGTAGATCTTCCTAGAGTTAAGCCCAGAGTATAAACCATTCCTGGCTCTTCATTTTTTTGTAAGATAAATTCACACTTTTGGCACAGCACAAGCATCCTTCCATTGGCCCATTTCTGACATTTCCGGCCTCAATTTCCTAGGCACTCTTGTTGCACACCCCACAAAGATCCTATAAACTATCTTTAGAATCTTATTATATCTTTGCTCAGGCCACCTACCACTCTTCAATCCTGGCTCACTTTTTACCTCCAGGAAACATCTACCCCATCTTTCAAATTCAGAACATCATAATACTTACTCTATGAATCTGTTAATCAACCCCTCAGGTAGACTGAACCACTCTGTCCTCTGATTAACACTTACTTATTTTGCAATACCTGTAACAGTTTTCTATATTTACTTTTTACATCTGTTTTCCTCTACTAAATTGTGAGACCCAAATTCATGATTATTCATCTCTGAATCCCCAGCTTGAGGCACAGTTTGAGATCCATAATAGAAAAATCAATATGCTTGATGAATAAATGAATAAATGAATGGTTTACTACAAGGGTTCTCAAAAGGGAAAAAAAAAAAAAAAAAACAGTAAATTCTATCATTTCTCCAAGTCCAGGCTTAGGTGAACTTATTAGACATTGTAAAAACATTTGACCCTGCTATTTTGTGGCTGTGTGTGTTTATGTGCTTAATTTGTTCTACTGGAGAGCCAAGTCAGGTTTCAGGAGGAGAGATACACTCAGTGAGCCCCGGATTGGGAGGTGGAAAGCCCTAGCTTCTATTTATAGTACTACCATGAACTGACTATTAAATCTTTGGTAAATCGGTTAATCTTCCTACGTCACAATTTATCATCTGTAAAATAAGGAAGTTAGCCATATATGACAGAAGATTTAGTATCATGTAGTAAAGAAAAAAAGTGTGATGTCAGCTAAAAGTATCTCAACCAGTAGCATTTGTACATAATAGAAGAAGCTTCCAACATAGTCAATGAAAGCTTATTCATCTGAGTAGCATGACATTGTACTCTGCCCCCAGAAGACCTTGGTTTTAGTCCCAAATTGGTCAGGACAGTTCTTCGAAAAACCACTTTACTTATTTGGACTTTAGTTTCCTCAACTACAAAATTCAAAAGATCTCTAAATATCTTTTCCTCTCTAAAAATGTATTCTCTTGTGCGCTATGTAGAAATCTAGAGGGATAAAGGCACTAAAGTCATTTAATTTTAGGAGATGATTATCCCCTAAGACAAGGACAACCTTTACTGTTTCCTATATCTAATTTTGCAGATTCATAATTCTATAACCTACTGTATACTAAGAGGTTTTCTACATCTGGGATATTCTTTGAAGCCAGCGAGACACCTATAAACAGAAGAAATCAGTATCATTCAAGAATGGACAAAATCTTTGCCTTGCAACAAAATCTTTCTCACACATGGAAGATTTGCTTTGTTCCCAGTGATTGACATGAAAAACAAGTTTAGATTATCTTTCCTCTACACTTCAGCAATTTCCATATGGAACATCCAGGTTCTGACTGTCACTCTAGATCAAAAGGATATAAATCTTAAGTGAAATTATTAAGGAAGACTAGATGAGGCTTTCTTTTAGTTTTTAGAAGATGCTAGTAACTCTTTGAGAAATTACATGCCATACTACCCATTCACTGGATAAGGATTTTACATTGTCGTATCAATTAAGCTTTCTGTTGTTGTTGATAGCTTCTGAAAATGTCCTCTTAAAAAATGACTTTAGAATTCATTAATGATGTGAAATACAAATTAGAATAGAGAAGTCACGAAGTGTAATGAGAGGATCACTGGTCGATGAGTTGGAAAATCTACACCTTCATTTGTGCTCCCTTACTAACTAAGAGAGCTCTGCCAACTCATTCACACACTGAAGTATCATCCAGCACTGACTCGGTGCCACGCACTGTACTGTCTCCCCAGAATATAAAACCAAAGGAAAAACCCTTCCTGCTTTCAAGGAGCTTAGAAAGCTGTAGAGGGAGGGCACCATGTACACAAAAAGTAAAGTGATAAAGGGGCCATGATGCAAAGAGCCACGGAATGTACTAAGATTTTTTTTAAAAAGTCAGTTCCACCCAGTGAGGGGCAGCATGAGAAAGGAGATAGGAAATAATTTATAAAGAAGAGTAAGAAATATTTTTTTAAAGAAGATGATGCTTAATTTGAGTTTTGCAAGATGCCTGAAAATTGCCAAGTGAAGTCAGCAATATTGGCCTCACTCAGTTTCCTGATCTAGGCTACATGATCTCCAAGTTACCTCTGGTTTTAAATGTATATAATTTTATGGACATCCTTAATAACAATACAGAAAGGTATATGTGTTTTGTTTACATATGTGTACATTTAATCATAGAACATATACCATCCCAAAACCGATTGTTTTGTTTACATATGTGTATATATAACCATCTTACATATACTATCCAGAACCCTATATTGAAATATTTCTAATATAAAACTTTCTAAAACACTTATCTTGCTTTTTTAAACAACATCTCCTAAATATCATTTAACTTTTCAATATTAATCTCGGTCATGATTATAAACGTCCAGTCCTCACGTGTGTTAAGTGTAGCTTTATACAGATTTAAAAAAAAAAAAAAAAAAAGCCTACAAGGTGTGTTGTGAAATGTAGCACTAAGTGGAAACTGACCAAGTGGCCTCCCAGGAATTTATTTTCTTGAAAGCGTCTCTTGTATTCTTTTGTTCTTTTGGTAATTTGCCTTTTTCTCCTGAGGGTGAAGTGAGCATGAACAGTAGCATGCCCTCCTGGGCAGCAAAAAATGGACGCCCCCCAGCAAAACTAATTAATGAATCAAAAGCTAAAGCAGCCCTCTGTGGGAGGCTGCAGAACGTCTGGTGGTTTCAAGGGGAAAATCCGACAGATGCCAGCTTTTACACAGCTGTTACTGGCTGTGTGACTGAGCAAATTAACATTCAAGCTTCAGTTTCCTCGTCTGCAAACCAAGAATAATCATCCTGCTTCACATTACTGTTGGGAAGATTAAATAAGTAAGAGCAGCATGTGTAGATAGTGCTCAGTGATTATGGGCTGTTCTTATTATCATTGTTATTACTAATCCAGAGACTCCTATTATCCTTGTGAGAACATTCATTAGGATGAGAGGTACAACAGGTGACAGTGGTTTTGTTTAAGTGTAGCTAACTTAAGGATTTAGTCCTCAGCAAGTTACCTTTTTATAAGAATCGGTAGATAACAAATAGTTGTATAGTAGTTGAAAACACAAATTCTAGACTATTTAGATTCAAATTCTGGCTCTGCCATTTACTTCCTGCATAACTTTTGACAAGTTCTGTGATCTCATCTCGGTTTTGTCGTCTGTAAAGTAAGGCAAAATCATATTGCCTGCCTCATAGGACTGTTTTAAGGACTTAATTAATATATCTAAAGCACTTGCAACAGCATCTGGCCACAGTAAGTATTCTATAAATGTTTGCTACTGATAGAAGTGACATTTTGCTTAACAGCATTTGGAGAAGTAGGAGTGAGGGGGACACTGGCACTGTGGTAACTTCTTACCTCAGGGGTTACAACATTTTCATGAAGTACCCCTGAGGAAAAAAGACAACTGAGAGAGCTCATCCTCTAGGGTCAGACAGACCCAAACTGGAAAACTGACCTATTATGCATGATTTTGCTCAAGTTATTTTACTCCAAAGTCTCAAGTGATTTAGTCATAAAAAAGGAATAGCAGTATCTACCTCATAAAACTGCTGTTAGGATGAAATGAGATCCTGAATGTAAAATGGTTACCTCTCTACTGGACTTGAGGAGATATTTTTAAAGGGTTCAACCTTAGGGTTAATTCAATTTGAAGCTCATACCTTGACCACTGCCCTGCACTGTCTCTAAGGGGCAAGGAAACTATTCAGAAAAATTGTCAAACTGTTCTACCACCAAACCCCCCATTCATGAACCTTATTACCTCATTATATCCATCCTCCAGTGCTGGACGGTTCTCATCCAGGGCTCTTAGTGAGTGTCCTCCTGATGCCTTGTGAACATACACTGACACTTGCCACCATCCTTGACCTTGTCTTTCACATCCGTGCCTCCCACCAACTCCAGCTTTCATTCTTATTCCCTCTCCTTCTCATGTATGATTCAATCATTCATATACTTATCAAACACCTGTGGTATGCTAAACACAGGGAAGCCAAGGTTCCTGCCCTCCTAGAGAAGATAAACATTAAACAAGCCATGATGGTGGATGGTGGTATAGGGAGGGGACTGGTTCAGGACACAGGCTGTGGAATTAGATCAAGCTGGATTTGAGCCCCAGTCCTCTTGCTTCTTAGCTGTCTGTTGAACAAATTAGGTAATTGCTCTAAGCTTCAGTTCCTACTTTTAGGAAATGTGAATACCAAAGTCCACTTGTAACTAGAAGAATAACCCTCCTGTATCACCATCCATGCCCTATCTGCCTCTGGGAATTTGCTGCTGACCAAGAAAGGAAAATAATCATCTTACGGGTTACCCTTTGCTTACAGAGACTGATGGGAGAGGATAACTGGCTTTAAAATGTGATCAGTTAAAAAGGAGGAAAAAAAAAAGGAAAGTTATCTTTTCAAAGCTTTGGCCAATTTTTCTGTAATAAAAGGTCACCACCACATCTCTGTTTTTGGAGAACACAAAGCAATGAGCTCCATTGGAGAATGAACTGTGCCTTGCATCGTAATGTAAAGCTCTGTGTTCATGGTGAACAGGGACGTTTACATATCAAGTTGTATTTAAGACAACATTTTTCTTCTTAAATTAAGCTTAAAATGTAGTCAGTCTAAAAAGCACATTTTTCCCTTGGAGTACTGGTGTGTACGTGTGGGGGTGTGTGCGTATGTGCGTGAGTGAGAGACAGACACACAGAGAATGAGGTAATTTAATCCAATAGCACATCTGAAAGCTAGATTGAATAAGGAGGTACACCTTCACTACACACTGGGAGAGGACCCTCAGAAGGGGTCAGTGCTCAGAGTGACCAAGCTCAAGTGACCATATAATTTATTATCCAAATCAGGACCCTTTTGAAAGTAAATGGGTTTGCTATTAATGATTATGTTGGAATAAGGTGTTAACCGAAGCTGTCTGGATGCAAACTGGAACATAAAATCACTGCCAATGTTCCCCCTGAACTGTTCTGCTAAAACTTGCCCTCGCTAACTATGGTCTTATTCTAGGCTACACACCCAGGCTTTTGAAAGTGTGCTACTGTGCATCATTATGTCCTATGAACTTTCCCACTGGGGATAGGGGGAGACTAAAATCCTAGGAGAGACTAAAATCAATTGGTATGGAACAGGTTTTCCTACATGGACACAGGGGTCTTGCACTCTGAAAAATCAGCCACATGCTTTCTCTGAAAAGCCTAGATTGTATCTGCTGGGCTTGATGCTTCCCAGATACAACACAAGTGGTTTCCCCTTGGTCTGCATCTCTGAGGTCCCCTTTTCCTTTATTTTGTGACTATAGATACTAATCCCCAATATGATAACATCTCTATTAATGAAGGGAATGCAGCCCAATATTATGTTGATTTGAGATAAAACCTTATAACCAGAGGTATAAATAACATTATGCTGAGGTGTGTTTGAGGATATCAAATACAGAAAGTTACAATATGTCAAATCATTAAATGCAAATGAAAACAATGTCAAGTATCCCAGAACATAATGTATGTGATTCCAAGCCAGAGGGCATATGGAACAGATGGCAGAGATTAGATTAAAATCAGGAGAGAAGGCACACAAGGTTCTGAGGTAGGATAAATGCCAACAGGCATACCTCTGCTAGGGCAGGACCCGTATCACAAAGGGAAGAAGCTAATAATGCGGGGATATCAGGTCAACTTCAGTCCAGTTCAGTAAGAACCAGACACGTCACAATGTTCTTCGGGGGGCTGGAGATCCTGGAGGTGGAGTTACAGAGGGGAAGAGTGTGGAAAGTGGATGACCAAGACAGACAAGGTTCTCTTCAGCTTGACTAAACTCGAGACAGGCTTTGCCCAGACTATATGCCTCTGACCTCCCTTTTCTTATAGCACTTATTTTAGAAAACACACAATTGTAGATTCTTTCTCTGCCCCTTTGAGATATAAATCTTCTCCCAGACTCTTGCCCGTTTAACAACCCAAGAACATTTTCCTCAAGGACCCTGGAGCCATCCCCCTTTGAAATGTAATCATCAAGGAAGACAGAGCCTCTGTCTCCCAGTCTCCATGAGAGGGTAGGAGCCTAACTTTGATATTCACCAATTAGCAAACACAGGTGACCACAGATAATCACATTGACCAATCTCCCCTCCATGTCCTCTAATACTTTCCCACTCATTCACCCAGTGTTTAAAAATCCTCCTGCCTTTTATTTCAGTAGAGTTCAGTCTTTCCACCCTTTTGCCACAGTCTTGAATAAAGTCTTCCTTGCCATTTTCACCAAGTGTCCAGTGCAGTTTTTCTTCTGTGGGGGCTTACCGTAGAGCATCTGCTTGGACAGCTGAAAACATCATAAACTGTAAATTAAATTTGCTTGACTACAACAACGGTGATTTCAGGAACTCCAAAGAGCCTCCTCCTACCTTACTCTCCAAAAACAATCTCTTCACCAGTTCGCAAAGGAAAACAAAATTTTTCTAACAAGGAATCAGCCTCTCCTACAATCAAAGATAAAAGTCTGGTTGAGGTAATGCTTCAGTGTGAAGGCATTTTAGTGGTGGTGTAATCAGCCAATCAACAGGTATAAATGGGTCATTACGAGAGTCTTTCCTGTTTGGATTGAGGAGCAGGAAGCCTGAGAAGAATGAAAGACAAGGGGGTCGGGGGAGGCAGTGCAGAGGAGGAAAAAAGGCAGAAAATGAGGGCAAAGAAATTTCACAGGATTTACAGCTTTGCCTAGAGTCTGCCTCATCTACCTCCAACTGGGTTAGGATAAAAAGAAGTTGGGGGCTGAGGTATTTTTGTCATGCAGCTGCGAACACAGGCAGCCACACTTGGCTTGATTAATGAAGATGTTTGGGGTTTGTTTTATTAAACGCTTCTGACTTCTTGTAAAGTAGCTTAGATTTTAGAATATCACTGTACTTGAAATCTGACATTGTTTTTCTGCTTTTCTTTCTAGGGCATGCACAAATTTGTGTGTGTGTGTGTGCGCGTACATGTGTGTGCATGTGTGGGCATGTGTGCATACATACACACACATCCTAGCCTTAGTCCAGGCAAGAATTACCAATCACCCTCCATTCCATATATTGCTATTTTGAAAAAATAAATGAAAAGCCCTCAGTGATAAGAACGTTAGACTGCATGGAGCACTGGGTGTTACACGAAAACAATGAAGCGTGGATCACCACATCAAAAACTAATGATGTATTGTATGGTGACTAACATAATAAAATTAAATTAAAAAAAAAGAAGAAGAATGTTAGAAATAAAGCACAAGGGCACCTGAGTGGCTCAGTCGTTAAGTGTCTGCCTTCGGCTCAGGTTATGATCCCGGGGTCCTGGGATCAAGCCCCGCATCAGGCTCCCTGCTCCGCGGGAAGCCTGCTTCTCCCTCTCCCACTCCCCCTGCTTGTGTTCCCTCTCTTGCTGTCTCTCTCTCTCTCTCTCTCTGTCCAAATGAATAAATAAAATCTTTAAAAAAAAAAAAAAAGAAAGAAACCACAAATATGTATTTTAAAGTCACTAATAAAGCTTTTAGGAAAAATGTTGTAACAGAATTATATATTGATTCCAAAAAAAACAATAGATTTTACTAAATAACCTACAACCAACAAAATAATTGAGCTAACAGTAATTATAATTAAAAGTCAAGAAGACCAGCAATTTTTACTTTTGCATAGGTATAGTTGCTAATAAAAGAAGTAAAAATGGAAATTTGAGATTTCATGCCATTCACCAACCAGTGAAGCTCATAAAATTCTTCTGTGTGTTTGGATTTTTTCTCATACCTCTTGAACTGGGATATCCCTTAGGAAATAGGGAATTTGAGACCAAGAGGAATTGTGTGTTATACATAGTGGTGTAAATGACTATTAAAAGTGTCTACATTTCCATGTAAATATTTGAGCCCAAAGGTGTAGGCTTAAATTCTAGGCCTAAAAAAATAAGCTTGCAAAGATTTCTTTATCCTTTTTTTATTTAATCAGGTTTCAAGCTTCTCTGTAATTCAGAAACTCTTTAGAAGAGGTTTCAACTAAAGTTGCCATTGTATGTGATGCAGTATTTATGAGCTTAGATGAAGTAAATGTATTTATTTCCTATTTATTTAAGATATTTAGCAAGGTCTTGAAACCTGCTTCCCCTAGGAACATTCCAAAGAGCTCTTTCATTTTCTCATAATGAAGAGCACAGCTGACATATTATTTTTTTCTAGGAAGTTTAAGAATTTAATCTTAAAGCTTGAGGAAAACATTTATTTTTGGAGAATTTATGTTAAAATATTTTACATATTTAGTTTTCAATATACTTTTACATCAAAGGGTCAGTAAGTTGTTTGAAAACTACTTACATAAAATACTGCTTACAGATCATTAACTACCTGATGGACAGCCCCAGGCAAGGCAGTCTGAAGTGCTTGGAGCCCACAAAAGATCAATCAGAAATGTGAAAACAAAGCCAGAAAGGGATATTGTAAGGAATACAGAAATTAGTATTCACTTTACAGAGAATTGTTGAATAATGCCTCCCTATTTTGATTAAGACAAGCTCATATGAATAGGCTTTGATTTCACATGTCTAATTATACATGACAGAATCAAGTTTATTTCTGGTAATAAAATTAAGAACTTGTGACAACTCCTCTTTTGTCCCGACCCATGTGCTCAAGCAGATAGCAAACTGTATTGTAAGAACTCGCTTCCTCTAAGACTGAGATTTCTTGAATTGGGCACAGAGTAAGTGTTCAATAAACATCTACTGAATTAAAATTAATGAACACTAAGCATATGCCAGACAGGAAGTCAACAACATTGTTCTTCACTTCCTTATTCCAGACATGATATTACGTACTTCAGTAACAGAAAACGACTCCCAAAAAGGGAAGGGGTCAGGAGGATCTGCTCTTTAAACTAGTAAAGCAATAGGTGGCTAGTATTTTAAATTCTTTTAAAATCTAACTCACTGGGACTTCAGTCCTAAGACAAAATGAACAAGACCTCATTAAAACTGCAGAATTCAACAGCCTACATTTATATTTTCTAAAGAAAATTCAGTGCCATTAAGGAGGGAAAGAAGCATGTCTTTTATGTATTTATATAGCTTAATGTTCCATTTCAAGGCTTGTATTAACAGTTCATTTAGTCAGAGGAGATTTATATACTGGTATATTTACTAAAATAACCCAAGACAATCAACTTCAGATCATGTAGAAGTGGAAAACTAAATGGAAGCCAGAGGCATACAAACAGGATGGCTCCTTTATGAAACCAGGTTTGTTTGGGTGGTCATGCTTTCTCCTGTGAGACTGAGTCCTTCTCTGGAAAAGAGAGGGAAAATAGGAAAAGGAAAGGTCATAATCTAATTCTTTTAGATAGTTTGGAAATAAGCACACCCAATAGAGAGATATGAAAGCGAAGAGGGAAAATGATATTGAGTAAGAGACTCAGGAGGATGTCTTACTTTGGTCTGCTATAGCAAGAAGGTAATAGACCAGCTGACCTAAGCAACAAATACTTCTCACACTTCCAGAGGCAGGTGTGGTATCTGGTGTGAGCTTGCTTCCCTGTTTGTAGACAGCTGACTTCTCACTGTATCCTCACGTGGCTGAGAGAAGTCCTCTGTCTCATGTCTCTTATAATATGAGCACTGATCCCATTCATCAGGGCCCTGCATTCATGACCTAATACCTCCCAAAGGCCTTCTAATACCATCTCCTAATACCATCACACTGGGGACTAGGAGCTTCAATATATGAATTTGTGGGAGGAGAGAGGGAGGACACAAGCATTCAGTGCTTAGCAGAAACTCCCTCCCACTTTAAGTCATGAAGCTTAGGTGACTGGGGAAGGTCTCAGAAGTTATTTTTCTTGCTCAAAGAGTGATCAGCATAACAAAAGAACTGCCAAGTATATTAAGAGCTATAAAAGAAGCCTATTTAGAAAGGGGTGAGGCATGACTCATCCCTGGTCCTCATAGTGTCTCAGATCAGAAGTAAGAAGAACCCTTTCTAGCTTCAGGTTTTAACTGCTGAGTTTCACTGCCACAATGTTATCTTCATGGAAGTGGTTCCAAACTACAGTTTGGGAAGAGAATTTATGGGGAGAATTTCTCACAGTCCAGTACAGGGAGAGAGAATATGCTAGAGATGAAAGTTTGGAGTGTTCAAGAATTTTTTGTCATCAAAAGACAACAAAGTTATGTGTGAGTGTATCATTAACTCTAATTAAACTAAATGGGGGGTTCAGTATGTCTTGTAATATCTCCTCCCATTTTTCAAAAAATTGTATTTCAAATTTATGTAATAAAAGGGAAGCTTTACATATTTAGTCTTAAATTTTGTCATTTTTAATTATTTGATTTTCTCTTTCCTTTTTAAATTTCATTTTGTGACTCTTAAGGAAAGAATCAAAGGAAATGAACATTTTACTACAGTGTAGTTTTCTATGATACCAAAGCCCAGATTATTTCTACTTAAAAGGTACCAATCATGCCTTGAACTTTCTGTAAGAATTTGGAGTATAATATCTCTGCATTTTTAGTATATGAGCAAATTTGCATTATATTGTTTATTGACTCAGATACAGGTGAAAAATGAATGCCTTATATATACATACATGATTTCTCTCAAAATCCTATGTAAGAAATATTGGAAATAGGATATAATTATCAATTAAAAAGAGGAGATATTGGACATGTGAGAGAATTAAAAATTGAGTACAAAAGAAGAAATAAGTGTTTTACCAAAATATATTTTTAAAAGAGGATTGAAGTCTTAAAGATACTTTTTCAAGTTACAAGAAATAAAGGTCATATTATCAAGACTTGCTCTTCTAGCACAGAGATAAAAAGCACACATAAGGGTAACTTTCATCTCTAAGCCTCTGCAACAGTCACTCATGTAATTGATTTGTAATGATTGAGTACTTTTTCATATTGTGACCTAAATGAGATCCTTTTCCTCAACTGATACCCTAAAAAACCCAAGTATTAACTTTACAAAGAGTCCAGAATAGCAAAATACATTTCTTCTCTTATTTCTGTTATCTCGTATAAACTTCATAACTACATAGAGGCATAGGCAAGGAAAGCCTGGCACACTTTACACTTTTAGAAACTGAGGCTCAGAGAGGTTTAGCAATTTGTTCAAAGTCCTATTGTTTATAAGTCATAGAGCCAGGACGGAAACTGAGGTCTTCAGGTGCCAAATCCTAGTTTTACACAATTGAAAAGGATTGATTCACTTACTAAAATGGCCAAATATTTGTTATAAGCCTGATGCTAACTGTGGCATATTTAAAGTTACTTAAAAATTTTTAGGTGACCAAAGAACTAGTTTCACTCTTTCTTCAAAGGAAACTAATTCCCATTCTAAGGATAGTTTAATCCCTAGGAGAATAGCATTCAGAATGAAATCTTAAACTTAAAAAACAAAAAAACCAAACTAGGGAGGAGAAACCCAGATGGGGACTGGCTGACACCCTGAATTGAGGAGATGGAGTTGTGAGAAAAAAGCAGCTAGAATTCACAGAGTAGTTTAGCCAGGAGCACAAGCTGTACAGAGAGAACTTGAGTATTCAGCACAGTACTGATCACCACATGCTTCTGAGGAAACTCTCTGAGGCAAGGGAAAGAAACACCCAATCCAACTATATGATATTCTAGAAAAGGCAAAACTATGGAGACAGTACAAAGACCAGTGGTTGCCAGGGATTCGTAGGGAGGGAGAGAAAAATAGGTGGAGCAATGAGAATTTTTACAATGGTAGGTACATGCTATTATACATGTGTTAAAACCCATAGAATGCATAACACAATGAGTGAATCCTCATGTAAACTATGGACTTGGGTGGTGATGATGTGTCATTGTAAGTTCATTGACTGTGGTGGGAGAGGCTGTGCATGTGTGGGGAGAGTGGGTATATGGGAACTTTGTGCTTTCCACTCAATTTTGCTGTGAACCTAAAACTTCTTTAAGAAATAAAATCTATTTTTAAAAAAAATGAAAGGATTAAAGGAAACAGTAGCCACAGATCACACAGGACTGGGAATAGTGTCTGGTTTCAATTGCCAGACTAGAAAACATTGTAATTCTTGAAGCACAGAATAGAGTACAAGGTCTTGCCTCAGTAGTAGGGGCTGATTAGTTCTAGATTAAATACTGTTCTGGTCCTGCCTTCCTAATCTTAAAAGCAAAACCCAGAAAGAACAAAACTATTTCCAAGCAATTTAACTGTGTCCCAGAATAGTATTTATGATAATAATTTAAAAATCCAGCTCTGAAAAGAGGTAAAATTCACAAGATTTCCATCCAGTCAAAAATTACCAGACATTCCAAGAAACAGGAAAATACAACCTATAATAAAAAAATTAAAACTGAAACTGATCCAGAATTGACACAAATATTAGAATAAGCAGATAAACTGTAAATCAGCTATTACCCTCATTCCATATGTTCAAGAGGTTAGGAAAAGAAATTGAACATGTTACGTAGAGAAAAAGAAAATATAAACAAAATCTAAATTGAACTCTGAGATAGGAAAACTACAAAGTCTGAGGATGAAACAATACACTGGATAGGATTAACAGTGATTTACACATTGTAGAAAAAAATATCAGTAATTATGAAGACATAGTAACTGAAGATATCCAAAATAAAACAGAGAAGAAAAGGACTAAAAAACAAATAGAAGGTCAGTGACTTGTGGGTGTAAAGTATGTGTAATTGGGATCTCTGAAAGAAAGGAGAGTTATTGGGGGATAGAAAAAATATTATATTTATAATATTTATAAGAGCTAATGGACAAAAATCCCCCAAAGTTGATAAAAATATATATAAACTCACAGATCCAAAAAAGTTCACCGAATTCCAAACACAAAAAATATGAAAGAACTTCATTTAGGAATATTATAAATATATTATCCTTATAAACAGAAAATCTTAAAAATTGCCAGAGAAAAAATACTTGTTAGGTACAAAGGAACAAAGATGAGGATGATAGCAGATTACACACTGGAAACAATGCAAGTGAGAAGTAGTGGCACAACATCTTTTCAAGGCTGAAAGATAAAGACTGTAACCCATAATTCTATACCCAGCAAAAATAGCTTTTAAAACTAAAAGCAAAATAAAGACATCTTTAGACATAAAGCTGTTGAAATAATTCATCACCAGCAGAGCTTTACCACAAGAAATCTTAAAGGAAGTCCTTTAGACATAAGAAAAATGATACCCAATGGAAATACGGATCTATACAAAGGAACAAGAATCCTGGATGCGGTCTTATGTGAAAAATATGTAAGTTTTTCTGGTAATTAAATTCTCTTCAAAAGATAGTTGACTTCTTAAACAAAAATAATAACAGTGAGGTTTGAGGTATATATAACAAATGAAGAGGTAAAATGTGACAGCAATAGGACAGAAACCAAGAAGGAGAAACAGAAGTACATTATTGTAAGATTTTAACCTGTACATAAAGCATCATATCACCGGAAGGTAGAGTGTTAAAGATGTGTACTGTATACTCTAAAGCATCCACTAAAATAACAGCAACAACAAAAAGTTACAGTTAACAAGCCAAATAAGATATGAGGGAGTCATAAAAATTAATCCAAGAGAAGTCAGAAAAAAAAAAAAGAATGAAGAACAGATAGAACAAAGAAAACAAAGAGCAAGATCAGTAATTTAAATTTAACCATATAAATAATAACATTAAATAAAATAGTCTAAGTGCTCTAATTGAAAGGCAGAGATGATGAGATTAGTTAAAACCACAAGACACAACTATTTTCTGCCTATAAGAAATCAACTATAAATATGAAGACACAAATAGGTCAAAATAAAAGGATGGAAAAAGATATACTGTGCAAACACTATGCAAAAAGGCTGGTGTATTAATTTCAAACAAGGTTGACTTCAGTGCAAAGAATATTAACAGTGATTAAAAAAGAATACGGACATGGATATAGAAGTCAGCTCATCAATAGGATATAACAATCAAGTTATACAAAGTATATTATTTGGCCACACGGAATTGAATTAGAAGTCAACTGCAGAGCTATCTAGAAATTGCCCAAATATTTGGAAACAAAGTAACACACTTTTAAATAACTCATGCATCAAGGAAGATATCAAAGGGAAAATGAAAATTGTTTTCAGCTAAAAATATAATGAACATATGTCATTATATATTTGTCCAACCTCAGAAAATGTACAAAACTAAGGGTGAACCCTACAGTATACTATGGACTTTGAGTGATTATGATGTGTCAATGGAGGTTTAACCATGGTGGAAAAGATACCATTCAGGGGAATGTTGATAATGGGAGAGTCTATGCAAGTGTGGGGGTAGTAAGTATATGGAAATCTCTGTATCTCCCTCTCAATTTGTTGTAAACATAAAACTCTGGAATAAACTGACTTAAAAAAAATAAAAAACCAATCTGTTCTCTGTATATATGAGTTTGGTTTTTGTTTTTGTGTTTAGATTCCACATACGAATGAGATCGTATGGTTTTGTCTTTCTCTGTCTGACTTAATTAATTCACTTAGACTAATACCCTTGGGACGCCTGGGTGGCTCAGTAGGTTAAGCATCTGCCTTTGGCTCAGGTCATGATCCCAGAGTCCTGGGATCAAGCCCCACGTCGGGCTCCTTGCTCAGCGGGGAGCCTGCTTCTCCCTTTGCCTGTGGCTCTCCCTGCTTATGCATGCTCTCTCCCCCTCTCCTGTCTATGTCAAATAAATAAATTAAATCTTTAAAAAAAGAAAAAAGAAGAAGAAGAATACCTTCAAGATCCATCCACATTGTCACAAATGCCAAGATTTCATTCCCTTTTTCTTAATGGCTAAATATTGCACTTTTCTATGTATATACCACATTTTATCTATTTACCCATTCATGAAAACTTCTTAGGTTATTTCCATATCTTGGCTATTGTAAATAATGCTGCAATAAACGTGGGGTGCATATATTTTTGAGTTATTGTTTTCATTTTCTTCATGTAAATACCCAGAAGAAGAATTGCTGGATATGACAGTTCTATTTTTTAAATTTTTTGAGGAGCCTCCAGAGTGGCTGTACCAATTTACATTCCCACCGAGAGTACACAAGGGTTCCCCCCTTCTCTCTACATCCTCTCCAATATTTGTTATGCCTTATCTTTTTGATAATTGCCACTCTTAACACATGTGAGGTGATATCTCATTGTGGTCTTGAGGTGCATTCCCCTGATGATTAGTGATGTTGAGCATCTTTTTAGGTACCTGTTAGCCTTCTGTACATCTTCTTTGGAAAAATGTCTATTTGGATCCTCTGCTCACTTTTTAATCAGATTGTTTGACTATAGTTAGTAATACTGTATTGCATATCTGAAAGTACTAAGAAAGTAAATCTTAAAGTTCTCATCACAAAAAAACAACTGTAACTATATAGAGATGGAAGTTGACTGGACTCTTTGTAGTGATCACTGCACAACATATAAATATCAGATCATTATGTTGTATAGCTGCAACTAATATAATGGTATATGACAATTATATCTCAGTAAAAAATTTTTTTCAGTTAAAAAAAATCAAGTCATACAAAGCATATTTTCTGGCCACAACTGAATTAAATTAGAAGTCAATAATAGAGAGCTATTTAGAAATTGCCCAAATATTTGAAAAAAAATACATTTCTAAATAACTCATAGGTCAAAGAAAACATCAAAAAAACAAATAAAACTTGTTTTTAACTGAACCTTAAAATGAAAATATAATCTATCAAAATTTATGGGATGCTGGGAAACTTATAACAAAAAGCACCAATATTATAAAAGAATAAGGATCTCAAATCAATGACCTCAGATTCCATCTGAAGGAATTATAAAAAGAAAGGGAAATTAAGACCAAAGTAAGCAGAAGAGAGGAAATAATAAAGATTAGAATTAAAATTAGTGAGCCAGAAAATATAAAAATAGAAAATATCAACAAAACCAAGAGCTAATTCTTTAAGCAGTTCAGTAAGATTTATAAACTTCTACCCTGGGTTATCAGAAACAAATATGAGGGGAAAAATTACCCAAAAAAAAAATGAGAAAAGTGATATCACTATTGTTTTTATAGATATTAAAAAGGGAAAAATAAATAACTTTGTGCCAATAATTTTAACAATGTACATGAAATGGAAAAATTCCTTGAAAAATATAAACTGCCAAACCTCACTCAAGAAAAATTGAATAACCCAAATAGCCCATATCTATCAGAGAAATAGAATTTTTAGTGAACAACCTTCCCACAATGAGAACTCTAGGCCTAGATGATTTCACTTATTAATTCTACAAAACATTTAGGGAAGAAATAATACCAATTCTGCCAAAACTCTTTTAGAAAAATGAAGAGGGGAGACCACTTCTCAACTCATTCTATGAGGCCCTGCCCTCATTATCCTGGTAACAAGGCCGGCAAACACGTTATAAAAAAGAAAACTATATCAGTGAGATCATATGTTGCTGGAGTGGTGGGGGGTGGGAGGGATGGAATGGCTGGGTGATAGACATTGGGGAGGGTATGTGCTATGGTGAGTGCTGTGAATTGTGTAAGACCGTTGAATCACAGACCTGTACCTCTGAAACAAATAATACATTATAGGTTAAAAAAAAAAAAAAGAAGATAGCAGGAGGGGAAGAATGAAGGGGGGGAAATCGGAGGGGGAGATGAACCATGAGAGACTATGGACTCTGAGAAACAAACTGAGGGTTCTAGAGGGGAAGGAGGTGGGGGATGGGTTAGCCTGGTGATGGGTATTAAAGAGGGCACGTATTGAATGGAGCACTGGGTGTTATATGCAAACAATGAATCATGGAACACTACATCAGAATAAATTAATTAATTAATTAAAAAAGAAAACTATAAAAAACTGTTCTTCATGAACATAGATACAAGAATTCTAAACAAAAATTTAGTAAAACAAATCTAACAATATATAAAAATGATAATATAGAATGACCAAGTGGGGTTTATTTTGGGAATTCAGGGTTTAGCATTTGAAAAATCAATGTAATCTGCCATATTAATAAACTGAAAAATGATTTCAATAAATACAGAACAAGCATTTAACCTATTCATGACAAAATCTTACAGCAAATTAGTAATAGAAGACAACTTCCTAACCTTGATAAAGGATATTTATAGAAAACCTACAACTACCGTATGCAACTGTGAGAAACTAAGTATTTTCTCCCTAAAATCAGTAGCAAGACAAAGATGTCCCATTTTCACCACTTCTACTGAACATTTTACTAGAAGTTCTGGATAGTTCAATCAGACAAGATAAAGAAATAAAAGGCATCCAGAATGAAAGAAGTAAGTAAAACTGTATTTGCTGACAACATGATCAGCTATGTAAAAAACCCTATGGAATCTACAAAGAAGATTCTAGAACTGAGTGAATTTAGCCAGGTTACAGAATTCAACATTAATATATGAAAATAAACTGTGTTTCTATTTATGAGCAATAAACAATTAAAAACTCAAAATGTTTTTAACAGCATTTAAAATAGCATCAAAAACTATGAAATACTTTAGGGATAAAACTGAGGGAAAAAATTGCAAGACCTATACCCTGAAAATTATAACACATTTCTGCAAGAAGATAAGATCTAAATCAATGGAGAGATAGATCTTGTTCAAGTGTCAAAACACTTAATATTGTTAAGATGCCAGTTTTCCCCACAGTGATCATTAGATTCATTGCAATCCTAATTAATACTAAAATCCTAGCAGGAGATTTTGTAGAAATTTACAAGCAGCTTCTAAAATTACTACAGAAATGAAAAGGACCTAGAATATTCAAAACGACTTTGAAAAAGAAAAGCAAAGTTGGAGAACTAGTATTTCCTGATCTCAACGTTTCTTATAGAGCTACATTAATCAAGACTGTATAGTACTGACTATAGTACAAATTTGACTAAAGACAAATAGGTGAGTGAAACAAAATAAAGAGTCCACAAATAGATCCCCATATATATGATCAATTGATTTTTGACAAAAATGCAAAGGCAATTCAGTGGGAAAAGACAGTCTTTTAACAAATGGTATTGGAAAATATGGCCATCCATACGCAACATGGACACTTCAATAACAAAAAAACATATGAGTGGTGGATATGCATATGAAAGGATGTTCAACATCAGTAGTCATTGTGGAAATGCAAACTAAACCACCATGAAATATCATTACCCACTATTAGAACTGCTAAAACTATTGCTTTAGACCAAGTATTGGTGATAATGTGAACAAAATGGAAGACGCTGATGTCTCACACACCCCCAGTAAGGATGTTAAAATAGAACAGCCACTTTGAAAAGTAGTTTGACAATTTCTTAGAATGCTATACATACAATATGACCCAGTCATTCTACTTGGAGTATTTTCCTGAAAGAAATAAAAGCACGTGTCTGTATAAAGACTTGTAAATAAAATGTCTATAGCAGATCCACACATACATTAATCACAAATGGCCATCAGCAGGTGAATAAATAAATCGTGGTGTAACCATGTAGTATAATACTACTGAGTAATGAAAAAAAATGAATTATTGATACAAACAACAATATGGATGCTTCTCAAATAATTATGTTGGAAAAAAAAGAAGCCAGATTTATAAAAAGTTATAGAAAAATTCTAACTAATTTATAATGACAGAAAGCAGATCACTGGTTCCTTGGAACCGGGAGCTAGAGCAAGATGGGGAGGGGCAGAAAGGAGAGATTTTTAAAAAGAAAACAAAGAAAGAATTATAACATTATTCTAATAATCTGAGAAAGGAATTTCTTAAATGGAAAAAAAAATCAAGAAATGAGATTTGAAAGTTATTATTATTACAAGCGTGCTTTGACTTGAGAAAAGTCATGAGTGTTTAGTAGTTTTAAGTCCAGTTATTTGTGTTCGTGATGAATAGATGAGAAAATGGTGGCTTCATTCATCTTGTCTTAACTTCAGTGAATAATTCTGTCAAACACCTTCTTGTTCCCAAATTATGGGAAGTGGCAGTGAGTCTTGGTGAATCTGAAATTTACTGACCTCACAGTTTGACATAAATAAAAATGCAGAAACATATCTAACAACTAGCAAGAAATACAGGTAAAGAGGATATGCTTTATCATACCTTTTTCAATTAGCTGTTACAGAACTCTCTCAATCAGACTTCTAATTCCAGGGAGAGCAGTTATGAATTCAAAGAATTAATTCTTGGTAAGAATTCGAAGAATTAATTCTTGGTAAGTGTTTACTATATAGACATTAGGCCAGTTACATCGGCAGAGCTGATTCCACCGAGCACTTAACCCGTTTAGTCCAGTTGGATGTAGAATGTTGAGCAGAATTCACACAGAATCACACACCAGCAGCATCTCTAGTAGCCTTTAAAAGCGAAGCTAACAAACGATCCGCATTGCCAAGCGCTCTCCACTGCACATTGCCAAAGGAAAAAATTCTCAGCCATCAGCTTGCCTGCCAGCCACCAGTAACAGCCATCTGTCAAGGAAGACTTTTTCTCTTTGGAAAAAAATCCAGGAAAACTCAGATGTAAGCAATTCTCTAAGGAGTTTACACACTAATGACCTAGTGAAATTAAGCCCCAACTAGTCCCAGGACCCTGCCCACGAGCTGCAATGCAAGTGGGATGGATTTATAGCTGCTGAGTCAGGCAAAGGTTCATACAAATTACAATGGCAAATTGGCCTAGACTCAGCTGGGCACAAAAGTCCATTTTAACCCCCCCCCCAAAAAAGTAAAAAACATAAAGCCACAGATGGAGTACTCCATGTAGACACTCTAGGACCTGGCCAGTTTTCAGCCATCTGACTTCAGCCTCCTGGCTTTACAAGGACTCATTTTATTCAATCAGTCCTTCAGCACTGGGGAAAGCATGTTTCTCTGAATAGGTGATCTGACTCCACAAAATCAGGACCCCTCCATGGCCACAGGGACAGACAAAGCTTTATTGCCAATGCTGTAATTAAAGGTACAGGCACGGGCTGACACCCATTCCCTATACCTGTCGATACAAGAGTCTGCTGCCAATCAGACTTTCTCCAGTCTGGAATTTTTGTCTTTCAACTTTTTGACTCTCAACCACAATAAGGAATATATTTTATATCATGATCCAGTACACAGTACATAGAGAGGTGATTTTCCAACTATTTAACAGTGTGTTATAGGCATCAATCTATTAGAATAGTGCATTAACTAAAGAGACCAAAACATGAGCTGTACACAGGCTATTATCATCATACCAGTGTCAACTGGGTAAATTATCATGAAATGAAGTTTGAGCAATACTTATTCTTACTATGAGCAATGCGTTCATAGGTTATTTGTTTCTTGTTTCCATTCTACTCTTCCTTTTGTTTGTTCAAATGCTGATCATGACCTACTAAGTTGCTGTCAGGATCAACTAATGAATTGTGGCTTGCAGTTCAAAAAATACTGCTCTCGACAATGCGTTTCTTTTTTTTTTTTTTATTGTGGTAAAATACATGTAAAATTTACTGTTTTAATGTGTACAGTTCAGTGGCATTGAGTGTGCAACCAGCACCACCATCCATCTCTGGAACTTCATCTTCCCAAACTAAAACTCTGTAGCCATTAAATACTACCCCTCTCTTCCCCCACCCCTGGCTAACACCATTCTACTTTCTGTCTTTTTGAATTTGACTACTTTAGGGACCTGTGACACATTTTTAAGGCATAATGGTTCTATGAAATAGGACAATCAGAATATATGTGCCATGAGGAAAAAGTGAAACTGGACAAGGAGTGAACAACATATACTAGAACCACCATCAAAACGCAAAGTTCTATCATACTTACATATTGTATAGTTAAATGTCTTATAAAAAGATATTAAAGATCAGTGGTACAGAGATCTACTAGGATACATGAGATATTTAAAATGTTCTAGAGAATGCTGTCCAAGATAACTGACTCAGTGATCTTTCTGGAGAAATGCACAACACCAACAGTGTTTATTCTCCATTTTTCCTTACAGGGCCAAGTGCCAAGAGTTTGAACCCAACAAGCAGCAGCATATCCTAGGACAGCCTTCAGCCAAGCAACAAAAGCAGACAGAAAACACAGCTCCCTTCGTTTCAACTCCACTGGGTTGAAACAACTGGCACCAAATTTGCGCATAGGCTTTATTACCAAATGTGTAAGATGCACTTTTCACTTTTAAACTCATGTGACAGATAATAATATTTTGTGGACAGAGAACAGTATTATAGAGTCCATTTGTGATTCTAACAGCTTGTGTTTGTTCCCCTTTTTTCTTGTAACAAATTAATATTTTGTTTCTAGTTCACTGTTTCGGGAAGAAGTCACATAATAGGTGTTATCAAGCATTTAGACTCTGTCATCTTTGTCATTAAAGACATTGGTCCTACTTTGGGATCATGTTTTGGTATGTGTGATGAGAGGGGCTTGCATGAGAACTGAGGCAAAGGAGAGAGCCCTCCGAGGGCCCAGAACCAAGGCTCTTTTGGGGTCGGACCCCTGTCTGAAGCTCATCAGACCTCTATGAGGCAAACAATCAAAAAATATTTTCTATCTCCAATTTAGTGGTGAAAAATTAAAAATCCAGAAGATAGAGTGATTCACCCAAGTGTTGGAATCTGAACAAATGCAGAGGTCTGGGGGTTCTAGTACAGTTCTCGTTCCCTGTGGAAAAGAATCTTTCTATTCCTTCTAGATTAGCACTGCATAAAACCAAGGAAATTACATTGCTCATAAATAAATACTACCGTTTGGAATTGTAAGCAAGTAATGGATATTCTTACATAAACGAGAACTGACAAGAAATAAAATTGATTTAAATGTTAAGAAGCAAATGTACTTGGGGCTCCTGGGTGGCTCAGTCAGTTGGGCATCTGCCTTCAGCTCCGGTCATGATCCCAAGGTGCAGGGATTGAGCCTCACATTGGGCTCCCTGCTCAGTGGGGAATAAGTCTGCTTCTCCCTCTGCCCCTTCCTTTGCCCCTCCCCCTGCTTGTGCTCTCTCTCTCTCTCTCAAATAATTTTTTTTAAAAAGAAGCAAAGTGTACTTGAATTAATAAAATTAATGATCAGATGTAATCGACCATCATCATGAATAATACATTGGCTATTCTGTACGCCAGATACACTGTTGGCCACCTGTACCTCTGATGTCTTTGTCCATCTTCACTCCAACCCTAAGAAGTTGGTAAGATTCTTGGCCAGGTACTCTGTGTTCAAATTTAAAATTTGCTGAAGAAAGAAAGTGCATAACTGAAACCTTCTTTCAGAAGACAAATTTGAGGGACGCCTGGGTGGCTCAGTCGGTTAAGCGTCTGCCTTCGGCTCAGGTCATGATCCCAGGGTCCTGGGATCGAGTCCCGCATCGGGCTCCCTGCTCAGCGGGGAGCCTGCTTCTCCCTCTGCCTCTGTCTCTCTCTCTGTCTCTCATGAATAAATAAATAAAATCTTTAAAAAAAAAAAGAAGACAAATTTGACAGATTTATGCAATTTATATTTATTAGGAGGAAGCTGCAGGTGAGAACCTTTGATTCAATAGCTGAAATCAGGAAAACATGAGAGGGCTTTATCTAAACATATTGAATTAGTGGTACCAGCCAATACTGGAGGAGAAATTCATCAAACACTTGGGAGCAGCGAGGCAAATTTTCAGGAACTTGATTGGCCTGAGAAATGAGATGGGAAGACATTTGTTACAAAGGTGCAATCTATGACATTTTAAGAGTACAGAAGGCATGAGCAATGATAAGGGTTCAGAAGGCAGAATTTCAGAAAGGGAAGAGAAGGAGCAGCAAAAGGGAAGGAATGTTTAGAGATATAGGAGAAACAGGATAATGCCAGGTAGAGAAAGAAATGGAAGACAGATTTGAGAAGGAGGTTGTTGGCACAGAATGTCAAATGCTTCAGAAAGGCTAAGGAGGACCCTATGGAAAAAGAGTCCTCTGCTGACCCACAAGAGAACACTCACAAGTTATAGGATCAGAACTAGACTCCACATGGAGCAAAAAGATAAAAGTTAATGAGATGCCATTTATCACCCTCTTACTGTAAGATAGCAAGGGTCACTGTAATACATGTCAATTATGAAGAATGCCTCACAGGAGTCCACTGGGCTGGATATTTTCAGTGAAAGAGACCTCCTGTGTGTGTTCTATACTGCAAGCAATTATAACTTGAACCTTGAAACTTAAATCCCTTAACAGCAGTTTTTGAATTTTAAAAATATATATAAATATATTCCATTTTTTAATGATGGATAGCATATGAAATCTAAAAACAAAAACAAATGAATAAACAAAAACAACAAAAAGCCAAATCAGATATGTAAATACAGAGAACAAACTGATGGTTGCCAAGGGGAGGGGACCATGGGTATAGGCAAAATGGATAAAGTAAAGGAGGAGATACAGGCTTTTGGTTACAGAATGAGTAAGTCATGGGAATAAAAGGTACAGCATGGGGAATAAAGTCAATGGTATTATAATAGCATTGATGGTGACTGATGGTAGCTACACTTGTGAGCATAGCATAATGTATAAACTTAAAGCATTATGTTGTACACCTCAAACTAATGGAACTTTGTGTGTCAACTACATTCAAAAAATTTTTTTGAAACTTTTCTTTTTCCCAAGTCCAGTGATAGTAATAAAAAAAGTTAACCAAAAAATAGCATGAATAAAATAGTATTTTTCTTCCTATGGAATATAGATATGGCCAATATTTTTATCTATGGATTACAAATGATAAGTAAGACGAACAAATTGATAAGAATAAAAGACATATTAAATGGCTTGCAAGACTCGCTATTGAGGATGCCTACTATTTCATCTCTAAGGCCCAAATTTCTGTTAGTTCAGAATCTCTGACTAGAGAGAAGCTACCTTGGAGTTGTAAGTCTATCATGCAATAGAATTGAAAGTATAAAAGAGAAATCATTAGTGGAAAACTAATAAAATTAATTGTCCAATAACACAAAACAATGTCTGATTTCATATAGGGTGGATTTCATTCAGATTCTGCAACCAACTTTGTGCCCAGCTTTAAGCAATGATGGTCCTTTCCATCTATATGCACTAAATAAGAATTTTCTATTATTAAAAGCAATAAACTGTGTCAGTTATTATACATCTTATGGATAACAAAATTAGCCTAAATTCCCTTATGCATGTTATATCAGTCACCTCTATACTGGCATAAATACTTGAATAGAACATAAAAAGAATTGTTTTTTTCCTAAGATTTTACTCAACTTTCTAATGCATAACTATCATTCATTGACTTATTCAAATTAATATTTTTATTAATTTTTAAGATATGAAGCATAACTTCTTCCTTTATGGCTAGCTAAATGAGTTCTCAAGAGATTTGCTATTAGAAACCACAGATATAACAAAGAGCACACACTCGAGAATAATGAGAAAAACAATAGCTAAGATTTATCTATCACTCCCTAAATGCTAAGTGTAATATTATGCATCCTATATATATTAACTCTTTCAATACTTATAATAAGCCTACAAGAAAAGTATTATTATTAAATACATTATTATTCACTCAGTAAACTTGAGGAAGAAAGATAGTACTGAACTCAGTGCATTTGTTCAAAGTTTCCTACTCAAAATATTCAACATCTTCAAGTGACAATGTGAAGACTTCTGAGACCCGGAGTACCATTCCACAGTTTTCCATCCAAGTCAAGACTAGAATATAATAGCCTTGCATACTTCAAATTTAAAAACGTGTAACTCATGTTTCTCTTTCATGAGCCTTCAATAATTTAACAACAGACACAAATGTTCCATTCACTATTAATGTTGCTAACATATCAGATATTATGTCCATCTTCAAAAACATTTGTCACTAATTCCAAACATTTACAAGCATATCTGTCAAGAATTTGCTATAAACAAAGCCATATGGTTTATGCTGCCCCCTTCTCACCACGTCAAATTCAGAGAGACTCAAATTAGCTCAGCAGGCACACTCTCCTTGGTCCTCTCTGAGAGAGAGAGAGACAAGAATAGTACTTCAACTACTTCCTACTTTTTTAAATTATTGAAGTAGAGTTGACATACAACGTTATATTAGTTTCAGGTGTGCAGTACAGTGATTTGACAATTCTATACATTCTGCAATGCTCCCCATGACAAGTGTAGTTACCATCTTTCACAATACAAAGTTATTGCAGTATAATTAACTATATGCCCTATGCTCTGCTTTTTGTCCCCTTTTTCATTATTTTGTAACTGGAAATTTGTACCTCTAAATCCCCTTCACCTGTTTTATACATCCCCCTAACCCACGACCCCCAGCAACCACCAGTTTGTTCTCTGTATTTATGAGTCTTTTTCTGTTTTTTTATTTGTTCATTTGTTTTGTTTTTCTAGATTCCACATATAAGTGAAATCATATGGTATCTGTCTTTCTCTTTCTGACTTACTTCACTTAGCATAATACCCTCTAGGTTCACCCATGTTGTCATGAATGGCAAGATTTCATTCTTTTTTATGGCTGAGTAATATTTGTGTGTGTGTGTGTGTGTGTGTGTGTGTGTGTGTGTGTATCTCACATCTTCCCTATTCATTTGTCTATTCATGGACGCTTAGGTTGCTTTCGTATCTTCAGTTTTGTAAATTATGCTGCAGTAAACATAGGGGTGCATTTATCTTTTTGAATTAGTATTTTTGTTTCTTTGGGTGAATACCCAGTAGAGGGATTATTGGAGGGTATGATTATTTTTATTTTTAATTTTTTGAGGAATCTCCATACTGTTTTCCAAAGTGGCTTCACCAATTTACATTCCCACCAACAGTGCATGAGGGTTCTCTTTTCTTCACATCCTTGCCAACACTTGTTATTTCTCGTCTTCTTGATACTACTCATTCTGACTGGTGTGAAGTGATATTTTATTGTGGTTTTGATTTGTATTTCCCTGATGGTAAGTGTTGATGAGCATATTTTCATGTATCTGTTGGCCATCTATATGTCTTCTTTGGAAAAATGTCTAGTCAAGTCCTTTGCCCATTTTCTTTTTTAAAATTAATTTTTTTTTATGTAGTGTTCCATGATTCATTGTTTGCCTATAACACCCAGTGCTCCATGCAATACATGCCCTCCTTAATATCCGTCACCGGGCTAACCCATCACCCCATCCCCCTGCCCATTTTCTAATCAAATTATTTGTTTTTTTGGCATTGAGTTGTAGTTCTTTATATAGTTTGGATATTAACCCCTTGTTGGATACATCACTTGCAAATCTCTTCACCCATTCGTTAAGTTGCTTTTTCATTTTATTGATGGTTTCCTTCACTGTGCAAAGCTTTTTAGTTTGATGTAGTCCCATTAGTTTGTGTTTTTGTTTCCCTTGCCTGATGAGACATATCCAGAAAAATGTTGCTAAGGCTGATGTCCTATGTTTTATTTTAGAGTTTTATGATTTGGGGGCTCACATTTAGGTCTTTAATCAAATTTGAGTTTATTTTTGTGTAATAGTGAAAGAAAGTGGTCCGGTTTCATTCTCTTGCATGTAGTTTTTCAGTTTTCCAAACACTATTTATTGAAGAAAATGTCTTCCCCATGGTATATTTTTGCCTCCTTTGTTGCAGATTAATAACTATTATAAGCATGGATTTCTGGGCTCTCTATTCAATTTCATTGATCTGTGTGTTTATTTTTGTGCCAATACTACACTGTTTTGATAACTATAGCTTTGTATTATTTCTTGAAATCTGGATCGTGATACCTCCAGCTTTGTTCTTTCTCAAGACTCCTTTGACTATTCAGGGTCTTTTGTAGTTCCAAATAGATTTTAAGATTATTTATTTTAGTGCTGTGAAAAAATACTGGTATTTTGATAAGGATTGCATTGAATTTGTAGATTGCTTTGGGAAGTATGAAGATTTTAACAATATTGGTTCTTTAAATCCATGAGCATATTAGAGCTTTGCATTTGTGTTTTCTTCAATTTCTTTCATCAATGTCTTACAGTTTCAGACTACAGGTCTCTCACCTCCTTTGTTAAATTTATTCCTAGTTGTAATTGTAAATAGGATCATTTTCTTAATTTCTCTTTCTCCTACTTCATTATTAGTGTGCAGAAACAACAGATTTCTGTATAATGGCTTTATATTCTGCAACTTTACTGAATTCATTTATTATTTCTTGAGTTTTTGGTGGTGTTTTTAGAGTTTTCTATATATATTACCATGCCATCTGCAAATAGTTCCTACTTATAAACTTGTGCTAATACCATCCAGGAAATGGATTAGGTCAAGTTTGGAGCAGAGAATCAAGTCAGAGATTGCATTTTATATTACAATGATTCGGAGTGCCATTTATAGAATATATGTGGGCCAAGATTCTTTAGCCAAGTTAAGTTCCTATGAAACAAGCTTCTACAATAAGTGCTCCATAGAATCATTATTCCTGGAAGTCTTTTAAAAATTAATAAACTCTAATATCTTTGAAGCACTTCCTAGGTCCCATTCTTCTAAGTGTTTTATACCTATTATCTCATTTAAACCTACAGTAAACTTTCATATCTATACCTATTATTAGTCCTACTTTTTTTTAAAAAGGTTTTATTTATTTATTTAGAGAGTGTGTGTGAGAGCAGGGGGAGGGGCAAAGGGAGAGGGAGAGAGAGAACCTCAAATAGACCCCGCACTAAGCGCAGAGCCCAATGTGGAGCTCAATCCTACGACCCTGAGATCATGACCTGAGCCAAAATCAAGAGTTGGACACTCAACAAACTGAGCCACCCAAGTGCCCTATTATTCTCACTTTTCAAATGAGGAAATGGAGACACATAGAAATTAAGTAACTTACCTAAGATCATACAGTTCATATTTAGAAGAACCAAGACCCAAATTAACAAAATTTCAAAATTCCAATGGTATTTAGAAAGTTACCTATACCATTCTTATTTCTACAACTCTTACTTGACATTGTAAACCAGGTAGTAGGACAAGTTTGACAATGTACTTTCACATGTGACCAATTAAGCCTAAAAACAAAATTAGCATATAGCATGAATGCACTAAATAAGAATTTTCTATTATTAAAAGCAACAAAGTGTGTGCAAATTCCTTGCACAAAATTAATAATTGTATCTATCTATAAAGGGTATATATCCTGAATTTATAGGTGATAACACATACTGTGACCAAAATTTTATTTTAAGGATGATTTAGTAATTTAAAATAGTGTCTAAAGAAGTAAAATGGATAGAATAAAGGGAAAATTCTTTCTAATGTATAAGATTTGGCCACAGCATTTAACCACTAAATAGTCATTTGTGAAAACACAGCAGCAGTTGGCATTTCTAAGGATTATTACCTTATAGCAACAGAGACCTATAGTGCAATACCAGTGCTAGAAGAGATTCTATTCCTTCCCTCATTCATGATTGTATGTGAAAACATCTAATTTTAATTCAAAAGCTAAAACTTCAATGAATATTAAGATTTCATATTGCAAGACTTAGAATAATATATTTATTATTTTTAAAAAATGCTCTACAGTGCATTTTCATTTTTGCCAATAGTTTTTTAAAGCTTATTGCTCAAATGTTAAACACTGTTTAATATTGTGATAGATATTATGGCGACTTCATGACTATGTTAAGTAATTCTTTTGTGCAGGATATGTCCATCAAGATGCCCTAGGCAAAACTTTTTTTAATTTCCAGAGTGAATTCATACCTGCAGAAATAAGAAACCATATTCACTAGAATGTGGAAATAGCAACTTATTTAATTTTACCTCTTAAAAGTACAGAGATACTAATAAGCAGAACTCATTAATATGTTTTTAATAGGAAAATAATCTACTTATAGACCCTAAAGCTGGGATGGGATTTTACCCTAAATTGCTGATGGTTTCATCTTAGTGGAGTTAACAAATTAACAGATTAAATTGTTTGCTGTTATGTACTACAGTGCTAAAACAAGCATCCTTAAGATATAGTCCCTATAATCGAAACACATGGAGAAAAAGAAAGAAGGGAGTAACAAACTATTAACATTGGTTACTTGGGTGTGAAGGATGGAGAGGGTGAAGAAGACAGCTGGTTTCTTCCACATGGTGTTATATTTTTGCAGGGAACATGTATGGTTTTTATTGTTCTATTTTATACTTTTTTATATAAATATACACCAATTAGAAAATAGTATATAATTATATATGTGTGCATTGCCTATTTCATAGGGAATAGCAACCCCATGGGAAAACCTTAAAAGATTATTAGAATTTAGATAAACTGAAGAGTAAAGCAATGTATGAAGGCATGGAGGTGGAAAATTGAGGAAAGGACATGTCGTTTAGCCCCTAATTAAGATTGGATCACTACTTTAAAAACCCATTAAGTTTGGGGCGCCTGGGTGGCTCAGTCAGTTAAGCATCTGCCTTCGGCTCAGGTCGTGATCCCAGGATCCTGGGATCGAGTCCTGCATCGGGCTCCTTGCTCAGTGGGGAGCCTGCTCTTCCCTCTGCCTGCCACTCCCTCTGCTTGTGCTCGCTCTCTCTCTCTCTGACAAATAAATAAATTAAATTTAAAAAAAACCATTAAGTTTAAGCAGAAAAGCTTAAATTTCCAGAATGAAAGCAACATTGAAAGACTGTTGATCTGGAAGGAGTAATGCTAGATGGGTTCTAGGAGGGAAAGATTGGAATCAATGAATCAGTGTTTTTCACAGCAACCTCACATCCCTACAGCGTGCCTGCAGCACAATATGCAATCAGTAAGTATATACTGAATGAAGGCATAAATGAATGAACTATGATATCAAGATGGAAAGTCTGGTAAAGACATCTAGAAATGATGGTTACAGGAAATCGATGAATCACAGACACTTGAGTTTGAAAGCATGTGTACACAAGACCACACCTGTAGAAAGGCAGAGAGCACAGGGTTCAGTGAGCAACTCCAAAGTCAGGCTTCCTGTTTATCATATTGGAGCCCTGATACATACATGTTAGCTAATATTGAGCAAGTTCTTTAACCACTGTGAGCTTCAGTTTTATCATATTTAAAATACTGATAATGATAGTAACCTCCTTATCTTTGAAATGGCATTAAAATAGTACTTAGAAGATTGGGGTGCCTGGGTGGCTCAGTCATTAAGCGTCTGCCTTCGGCTCAGGTCATGATCCCAGGGTCCTGGGATCGAGCCCCGCATCAGGCTCCCTGCTCCGCGGGAAGCCTGCTTCTCCCTCTTCCACTTCCCCTGCTTGTGTTCCCTCTCTCGCTGTGTGTCTCTCTCTGTCAAATAAATAAATAAAATCTTTAAAAAAAAAAAATAGTACTTAGAAGATCAGTTGGAATAATAAAAGTATTTGTCAAATTGTCTTACACATAGTAAGCGTCAATAAACATTAGTTACTATTCTTGACATTTTTTTTCTTTTTTCAAAGAGCTATATTCATGTGAAGATTGTTCTTTCAGATGCACTTCAGGTATAGTTGATTGGGTCTCAGAGCATATGATGTAATAAAACTATGCTTTTTAATTTTTTTTAAAAAGTAGCACATGTACTGACATGCATACATTATTATCGAACCTATGAAACTAGCAAGAATCATGATAAGAGCATTTTTTAATTTAAAAAAAACATTACTCCTACAAGATTTCAACTGATAGTATTACTGGATTTTCTTTCTACTTTTACATCTTAGGTTTTTTTTTACACTAAGGGAAACCTAACTTTTACCTATGGTTGAGTGAGGAAAGCCTACTGAGGATAAATGTGTGAACCTACTTCACCCTACTGTCATCAGCACAAAGTGCCAAGCTCTTCTCAGCCTTGACAGCCACCCTGCCCCAGAAAGGCAAATACCAATACTTCCAAGCACAGGTGACTTAAGTTTAATAAGTTCCAACATTTCCAGGTGGTAATTTCCATACAATTTCCCATTCCCGCAGTGTTCTCTGTACACATAATAGGCCAGCCTCCCCCTACATCTGCAAGGGTGTCATAGGGTCCTCCTGGGAGCCTCATTTCTTCAATCATCTTTGCCATCTGATCAAAGATTTCCATTCTACAAAAAATACATATAGATTTCCTATTCCTATTCTTCTGTCTTTTCAAGTTTTTGCAAATATTGGTAAATGAACATTTAATATTTTTCCTTAAAATGAGCCTTGCCCAACATTTTAAGAATTCTGCCTCTGATTTTCAGTGTATCAGACTTAAACCTAGCTTCCTAAAATGAGTTCTGCTTTCTCTCTAATAGGGGGGAAAAAAGTGTTTCAAAAGAGGCATCACCATTATTTTGAATTTCTCTTTTTTAAGACACTTAACTTTAGATCATGACTTCTGTGTTTTTAAAATGTAAATATTTCCACTTAAGTATATTTAAAATTAAATGTAGCCTCAGATAAAATTATATGATTAGGAAGGTAATGCTTGCAATCAAGAACAGATTAGAATTATTGTTTCATATAATATGATTCCTACTATTTTAAGGTGACTATTCTAATAACATCTAAATATTAGTAAAGTTGAAATGATATGACAGAAATAGCTAGTTATCTCCCTTGTATTCCCTTCCTCATTCCAGTATTGTTGCTGGAAAGTTCAAAGTTGCTGCCTGACTAGACACTTCATTTCCCAACTTCCCTTGCGTCTTGGAGGGGTAGGTGACTAAATTGTAGTTAGTGGAATCAGGGTAGAAATGAGGTTTGCTACTTCCCGTCCTGGGGCATTACAATCTCCTGAACAATCCTCAGTGATCTTTCTCTCTTCAACCATCAGCCAGATAGAAGTATCTGTCTAAGGTGACCTTGTAAACCAGGTACTGCAGAAGGCAGAATTTACTCATCCTGGGTTTCTGAAAGACTGGGTGAGAATTAAGACCAACCTGCCACTATTCCTGCCACTGGGAGGAAAGGGGGTGGATAAACTTTTATTGTATTAACCTATTGAAATTTGGTAGTTAATTTTTTATAGCAGCTAGAGTAACCCTAACTAGTCCATGTATTTAAATGACTACACAGTAAAGGAAAACTATATTAATGCTATATAAGTAAAAATAAACATTTCTCTCAAAGGGAGATGTCTAAATGGTAATGTCAACAGATTAACACACAATTACTATAAATAGCACATAATGGAAATTATTATAATTTGTCTAACATGTATTGATTGCTTACAATGTGCTGCTCTACATACCACATTTAATTCTGAAAAACCCTACCAGTGAAAAACATAAAGCATAGAGAGGGTAAGTGACTTGCCAAAGACTATATTGGTATTAGTTGGTAAGAGAGGGAATTTAAAACACTCAACAAGTAGAAAATAATCATGTGGCTAGTGAACAAAGAGAATATTAAGAAACCCAAACCAAAAGGTTAAAGCAAATTTGTAAGCTCATTATTCATTCAATTAGGAAGTTTTTATGTACAGGGCATGATAATATTCAAGGACTGTGGGAAATAAGAATATGTAAAGGACATGAACCATGACATGAAGCATATTAAAAACTAGTTGGGGACATAAACCATGTACAAAAATAACTGCAATAAAATTTAGTATATAGTAAATGTCATAATAATACTGCAGAATATTATAGTTCAGATGAGAAAGATCATTTTTAGCAAAGAGTCAGATCACACTGTAGAAAATAGCACTTAATCTGGCCCTTCATGAATAGGTAGAATTCAGTAAGCAGAGATAGGAAAAAAACCTTTCAAGTGGACAAATGTATGGCATGATGGAAAACAGGAAATGAATGTGCAAAAAGCTAAAAAGACAAGTTGGGATCAGTTCATAGGGGACCTTGAATATCAAGCTAAGTTTTTACTTTATTAAGTATGTAACAGTAACTATTAATAAAATTCTATAGTAGCGAAGTAAATCTGATGATTGAGTATGGATTGAACTAGAGGATTAGAATCTGAAGAGCCTCATCTTTTTCTCCCTATGTTAGTGTAATGGCTATTTTGCCTTATGTTTTACCTTTCTTTTTCATAAATATGTACTGAAGACCATTCAGAAAATTCAGATGAATAAAAACCAAAACATACTCTCCTAACTTGTTTGCCGCATCTCCTTCCCTAATCTTCCCTTAAAAATATACAGAGAAAAATGTTTTACAAAAAGAGCATCAAACAACACATACTGCTATGTAACCTTCTTTTAAAACTTCATCATGATTGTATAGCATCCCATCAATTGACTAAATCATGTTTTAAACACCTTATTAGAAAATTGGTTTTTACTCATTAACTATCAGTGATAACTGTGATAAACAGTAGAGTAATTCCTCTTCTCCACAATGATGCCCACATCCTCATCTGCAGGACCTGTCAGTATGTTACCTTATATGGCAAAGGGGACTTTGAGATGGGAATATTATCCTGGATTATCTGGGTTGGCCCAATGTAATCACAAGGGTCCTCTGAAGAGGGAGATAAGGAGTCAGCATCAGAAAAGGCAATATGATAATGGGAACACAGGAAAAGAGACTGGAAGATGCTATACTGCCGAGCTTTAAAGATACAGAATGGGGGGCGCCTGAGTGGCTCAGTCGTTAAGCGTCTGCCTTCGGCTCAGGTCATGATCCCAGGGTCCTGGGATCAAGCCCCACATCGGGCTCCCTGCTCAGCGGGAAGCCTGCTTCTCCCTCTCCCACTCCCCCTGCTTGTGTTCCCTCTCTCACTGTCTCTCTCTCTGTCAAATAAATAAATAAAATCTTTAAAAAAATAAATTAATTAAATAAAGATACAGAATGGAACCACCAGCCAAGGAATGCAGATGGCTTCTAGAAGCTAGGAAAGGCAAGGAAATGGACTTTCCCCTAGGGCCTCCTGAAGGAACAAAGCCCTGCCAACACCTTGATTTTAGCCCAGCGAGACCCATTTTAGTCTTCTGACCTCCAGAATTACAAGATTATCAATTTGTGTTGTTGCAAGTCACTAAATGTGTGGTTATTTGTTAGAGCAACAATAAGAAAAATAATACATAAGACTTTTACATTAAGTAATTAATATGGGAGATGACAGTGTCCTGAAGTGGAGTGGTGGTGGCAGAAATAGTAGAGAAGTAAATAAGCCTGAGATATATTTTTTTCTAGGCAGATCTGATAGGATAGGCATTGGATTAGATCTAAGAGTTTTGACTCAAACAAGTAGCTAGATAATGAAGATATGTGTTAAGTTGGGAAAATTGTAGAAGAAACAGGTTGGGCAAAGAAGGAGAAAGGGAAAATACAGTTTTATTTTGCAAGTGTTAAGTTTTTGATGCCTATTAGATATTCAAGAGAGGATAAGAAGTAGGCAGTTGGTTATATTCATTTGGGGCTCAGTGCAGAGGCAGGGGGTGGAGATTTAAATTTTCTTTAGGGGGCACCTGGGTGGCTCAGTCAGTTAAGCCTCCGACTCTTGATTTCAGCTCAGGTCTTGATCTCAGGGTTATGAGTTCAAGCCCCGCATTGGGCTCCATATGGGGCATGGAGCCTACTTAAAAAATAAAAAAGTAAAAATAAATGAATTTTACTTAGAATTTGGGAGTCATCACTATTTAGGTGGTATTTAAAGCTATGAGGCTAGCTAAAATTACTCCTTCAAGCACTAAATATTTATTAAGCAACCGCTTGTCTAAGATCAGGACATACAGTAGTGAGCAAGACAAAACTGTCCCTACTCTCATGAAGCTTTTATTCCAGTAAAATGAGTCATATAATAAATAAGCCACTTAATAAATAAGTGTATAAGTAGGAATAAGTGTTATAATGAAAATAAAGCAAGAAAGTAGGGGTCTTGAGACGTTTTAAATAAAGCAGTTGGAAAAGGTCATTCTCAGGAATTGGCAAAATATATTAGCATATGGAAGAGCAGAGCATCCTTAGAAGACCAGAGACTTCTTTATTGAGAAAGCATTTAAACTGAGACTTGAATGACAGTAAGCAGCCATACTTATTATCTTCTCCCATGACACTGACCACTTGGAGAACAAACATATCGCCTTTTCTTTTCTTGTATGCAGTCTGGCACCAAGGTAGCTATTATTATGATATATATTATTATGTATGCCTTTGAAAAATTATGAGCAAATAATAAGTATTTACTGTCTACAAGGTTTGGGAGACCAAAAGAAAGAAAAAGACTTTGTTGCCATTTCCAATAGCTCACAATCTATTTGGAGAGACTATACATAAACACAGTGATCCAGATGGCAAGACATCAAGGAGCATGATGTGTACCTACTACAGTGTGTGCTAAATGAAGACATCCTGATAAAGTGAATGAAAAGTGTACTTGTATTAAGAAGACAAGATTCTCAAACCTGACCTTCCACATAAAAGGACTGGGGACCTTGACAAGGAACTTAACTTTTGAGGCTTAAGTTTCTAGTCTGTACTTAGCAGTAAACCTATCCTCCTGTCCTACCTGCATGTGACAGGGCCAAGTCAATCACCAAGTGAAAATAGTAATTATTATCACAGTAAAAATAATTCCTTTTAGGATAATCATTAGGATGACCCCATTAAGAACCTAAAGAGCCAAAAAATGCCCTAGAGATATAGACTATATGATGAAGAATTTATATTATATGGTTTTGATTTACTAGAAATCTTAAACATACACAATCAATTCCTAGACACGATTTTTTCCCCCAAGAGAGAGCTTTTTATTTTTTCCTACTCGAAAGGTCATCTTAAAGTTAGTGCTTTAAAGATGGGTTTTTTTGTGTGTTAAGTGGCAGCTAGGTATGCCCTGGGTCTTTGAAGACCGATTCCTTAGCTCTTTCCAGTTCTGATGCAGATTAGTGCAGCACAGAGCAGCCATAAAAAGGCCACAATGAATGAATTTTAGCAGAAAGCAGTAACAGTGATATATAAAAATGGCTAAAATAAACATAAATCAGCTACCTCAAAATGACATATTGACACAATTCTGTGGTCTACTGAACCAACCTCTACCTTCCTCTAGGCATTTTTTCCTCCCAGTGCTCCAAACTTCATTCTCAGAAACTTTAAATCACAATGATGGCTCTGGGGAGCCTCTGCTATTCAGTTACCTTCACTTCTTGCTTCCATCATTCTTCAGCAACACCCAAGGCTTTCTTATGGTGGTCCCTGAGATACTTCCAACCCAGAAGACTCCAAGGAGCACATGGTCATCTTTGAACTAAGGGATCAATAAGTCACTTTCTAGCTCAACTATCCAAAAATTCTATTCAACATAGTTACATAGCAAGAAAAATTGAGTGGGAAAGAAACCATAATGTTGTTGAGGGCTAACTTTTGCTTTATTGAAATGTTCCATAAGCAGTATTTCATTTAACTCCCCCCAATAATAGTATCATACTCATTTTAACCAATGGAAAGACAGATTAAGGACTGTACCTTTAGTTTACCTATTTTGTAAGAAGTCTGGGATGGGATTAAACCTTTTCTTCTTCCACTATTGTACATTACCTCTACACCCAATCACCTCTTCCTAACCTAGGACTCATCCAACAATTATCACTAGTTATTTCTCCTACATATTGTGTTGTGAAGGTGTTCAACATATCTGATCCATGGTGGATGTTTATATTTACTTATCCTAGTAAAAAATAGAACAGCAGCAATGAGTAGGTTTGCAGAGATCACTAAGAAACCATTGTTTTGAATAGAGAGAAATGGGGAGGAGTATATTGATAAATTTATAGTTAAAAGTTTTCAAACCTAACATTGCTTTTTAAAAAAAAAAAACTAAGGCTTTTAAATGGACTAGAAAAATTTTGATTACCTGAGCATATTACTTCAAAGAATATATTTTTAATTCATATTAACCCATCCAATACCATCGAGTCCATAGCACAGATTGGATTACTAGCACTTGTAAAATATTTCCAGTAATAAAATGTAAAAATAATCAGATTTCTTCTCATAATCAGCTGAATTCCATGTCCTTAGAACACCTCTTCTGCAAATCCAAATACCTCTGGATAATTACAGAAATAACATAGTTGTGGAAAACATACCAGGGATCTGAACTTAAAAACTTGTTAGATACTGCATTATCATTCCCTGTTTATCAGTTTATATCTTTCCTCAGATTCTATGTTATCTTTGCTCTTTTTTCCTCTGGCAGATGTTCAGGGTGAATTATGCAATTTAGAATCCAAAATTCCACTCCATCCAGATGCCTAATTTGCTAACTATTCACTTGTCAAAAACACATGTTTACTGTCTATTACGTAATGACGACAGCTCAGAACAGCTTCTGGTTTCCATTTCATGAATCGATACAGAGAATCTGACAAATGTCCCGGAAGGCATTTTTCACTGCACATTTCCATGAAATTTTATTAAATTTCATAAATGCACCAACATCTGGGATAGAAAAACTTCGTCCCCAAAAGTTTTAAGTTTCAAAATCATTGTACATTTTTCTTTTCAAAAATCCATGGACAAATTTGTGGAATAATGATAAAATTTTACCAAGTATCCGAGTTTTGTTAAAAGTTTAGCTCATCTTGAAAAGAGCCACTCTACCCTACCCTGAAAACATGAAAAAAAAAAATGTTTGCATAAGTCTTACTGGTGATTGTTGAATTTTTTAAAGAAAAGTGCATTTGTATTAGTTTCTCCTACTCCAATAGTTGCTAACACCCTTCATAGTGTCAAGGATGACATTACTCTGTGGATCAGTGATGACATAGTGATAGAGCATCTATGTAATTTACTTTAATATGAAAAATTTATAAAACAGTGGTGTGGGCATGGATAGTTGAAATAACTGGACACTAACAGTAATACTATATTGTGTTCTCTCCTTAAATCTGTTTCAGTATATCTAAATAATATGGGAAACAGCTTTTGTTGACTATAACATCTACATTTATTCCCTCATTGATTTTCACTAAACTCTAGTAAGTACTAATATAAGTAATGTAAGAATAATAATATTCTATCTATCTACCTTCCTACCTGCCTACCTGGCTTTCTTGAACTCTACCTAACTGTGAGTTTTAGGAACTCCCAATACCCAGAATAATGTCAGTTAGAGTAAGTAATTCAAAAAGAGGAAGAGAAGTTGGAGGGAGGGAGACAAGGAGGGAGAGATATCAAGCTTCATTATACCACCTTTTCTGTCCTACTAAACAAGATACTAACTGATTATTTGATGACTCCGTGAATAAATGAATATGAAAATACAGTGAAAAGAATTCTACTTGGGAAAGGAGATGGATTTTAATCCAAGGTGCTTTCTTTAGCAAGAATATTCAGAAACTCATTGGCCTCTCTGGATTTCATACTCAACATGAAGGACTGAGACGACATGACTTGTAATTCTAACATTAACATTCTATGAAGGTGTATATATATGGGGATATATGCATATATGGAAACTCCTGTTCTTTGTTTAGAAATATTATGCAATCACCGGTTATATCTATATACTAAACCTTGGGAAGATGTCTGTACCTTTGCTCATTTGTTGGTGGGAGAGACAGCTTTTCTTATTGCCTGCACACATTAGGCATTCATTCAATGATTGGTTAGTTCCTTTTATTTCCTCAAGAATTACTACCTATTTGATAGAGCTTTACACACACACACACACACACACACACATACATCACACAAATGAGTTCACTAAAACATCTCATTGCAATTTGAACTAATTGCTGTATGTTAAATGAACATATATCCTACCTTACTTTCTTTAGCTAAAGGGTAAAATGTTGACATAGTCATATTGATGACTAAGTATTTATAATACAAGTGAATGGCTTGAAGATTCTCAAATTTTTATTAGATGGAATCTTTTTTTTATTAGTTCTTTTTAATATCCAATTTAGGGAGTAGTTAGGAAATAAAAAGAAAATCAAAATACATCTACAGTTAAGTAAGAGTACCCTTTCAGAACCGAAATTGGAGTTTTCACTCTGAGATAGCTTACTGGGGGTTATCTTTTAATAAAGTGGATTGCAAGAAAGAAAGGGAAGAAGAAAGACAGGGAGGGGGGAAGAGAGACCCTTAGAAACAAGTGTTATTTCAGAGCTGTTCTAGGAAACTGTGTGTCATTTGGACTGTGACTCATATTAACATAAATTTGCAAGTAAGAACTCTAATAAGAACATATTTATCCTCCATCCTTAAAATTCCACCAGCACCTCTCCAAGAGAATGTTAATTATAACAATGTATAACTGACTTTATGGGATTTAAATTCAGAGAAATTTTTTTTTAAATTAACTCATTTTCTGCCATGCTTCAAACTTGTTCTCAAAACTTAAGAAATTAAAATTCTGAACTCATATTTCTAAATTTTGAATGGTTTTCCTTTCTGTAGAGCTTTTAATTTGTAGGTAATTTTCCTAACCATGATCTTTGAGTTTCACAATCCACCTACAGGGTAAATCAGAATTATTAGCCCCATTTTATAGATAATCACAGTTATAAGTGATTAAATGAATTAATTTAAAAATTAGCTACACTTTTATAATTGAATATCAGTTATAAAGCCACAAATGCAAGAAATTTTATATATTTTTATGAATAATCTCTCTTTTGAAAATATTTTGCAAATTTAATTTCTTATTCATTCTTAGGGAGTCATTTGCACTAAAAGATATAATTTGTGTACTAATTCAGTCTGTGGCTACTATATGTAAAAACATTCATCTTATCCTTCACTGATGATGAGAAAAACATGAATTCAAGATACTGAGAAATGGTTCTCTCACCTCTAAATCTCATTACTTGAACACCATAGATCTAAAATAAATCACCTATTTATTAGGCACATCAGTGTATATACCCATTTGCTATGAGGTCATGAATAGCATTAAGTTGGAAGCAATATCAAGTTGTAAGGGGAATTAAGTGGTGCTTTCCTCCCTGTCCCCCAACTCTAATCTGTCACAACTTCAATGCCACCTAAATATTCCAAATCAGGATAAACATGCAACCGTGAAGAGGCAAAATGTAGTTAAGGTAAAACTGCTAGAAAACTAAGAAACCAGTAGGGAAAACAAGATACTTGTTCACTGTGCACCTTCCCGATGTTAAATGTCACTTCTCTGAAGGTCTCTAATTCTTCAGACACAGAAGATTTGCCTATGGATTTGTACCAGGGTTAGTTCACATCCCCATACTCTGAGCATACTGTATAATAATTTTGTTTATGCTTCCTTCTTCCCCACTAGACTATGAAATACTTAAAAGGACTGAGTCTTGACCTTTGTATTCCTAGGGCTGGCATAATGTCTAGGATGTAGTATATACTAAGCTGTATTAATATGTAATTAAGTAAATGAGTTGATGATTTACATTGTGGGAATCACAAATACATTCTCTAGGGCGTAGAGCCTAACCAGGATCAGAAAAAGAACCAGGAGTATAATCAAGATTCAGATCAAGGTATTTCATGTATTTATGATTGATAATTTTGACCATTCATTCCATATATTTCTCTATAGAATTATAGCTAATTTTTAGGAAATACCATGGTAGTTATATTTTTACTCTACAAATAAGCTAACAGCTATCATCTGCATAAAATATTTAAAATTGATGTCAAAGAATCTTTTAATTTTATTCTTTGTGTATCAAAATAAGCATAGTATGTGTATAATTTTTACTCTATTACACCACTTTTAAAAATGTTTATCAAAAATGTTCCAGAACCTGCTTCTTTGGATCAAAGCCAATCTCCATAAACTATTTTTAACTGAATTAATTTCAGTGCAGGTACTCATTTACTTTGCTATCTAAGAGCTCAGCTCAGGGTCCCCAGGTAGGTCACATTTTCAGCTTCAATCCTAGACAAATCACTCAACCTCTGAGTACTTCTGTTTGCAAGTCAGTAAAGTGAGTAGTAGTATCAGACGACCTCACAGGTTCTGTCCTGCTCACAGCATTCTGTATTGGCATATCCTTTTCAGGAATCTTAGTGTCTTTGCAGTAGTTTCAGTTCTTAAGCTACCAGTAAATAAAGATTGTCTTCCTGCCCCCTGCAAACCTATCAGGTCCTTCAATTTTTATATCCTTTCATTGTAAATCCATGCATAAAATTAAAAAAAACACAGAGGTAGGAGAGAGCTTTTAGAATAAACCTACAACAGAACTTGAAGCAGGACTTATGCATGAACAAACAGGAGCCACATGCCAAAGCCATCATTGTGAAAGACTTGAAGTTGGCCCTGAAGATAGCCAACTATTGGTACTCCCAACCTTATAGATTCCTCTCCCTTTGAATGTGGGTGAGACCTGTGATTTGCTTATAACCAGAAGAAGATGGCAGAAGTAATGGGATGTCACTGCATGACTATGTTATGTAAGACTGTCTTGTTAGCAAAGTAGCTGTACAATCTCTCCTCCTTGCCGGCTATGAAGAAGCAAGCTGCCATAAAGTAGAAGCTCATGCTGCAAGGAACTGCTAGTAGTCTCTAGGAGCAGATGGTAGCCTCAGCCCTAGGCTGCAAGGAAATGAATTGCCAATAACCTGAGTGAGCTTGGAAATAAGTTCTTACCCAATTGAGCCTCTGATGAGACTAAGACCCAGTCAATATCTGGACTAAAGCCTGATGAGATCCTGAAGCACTGAACCCAGTTATATCCTGTCTGGACTCCTGATCCATAAAAACCATGAGATAATAAATGTGTGTTGTTTTAAGCTGCTAAGTTTGTGTTAATTTTTCATGGTGCAATAGGTAACTAATACAATTATGAAAGTAACCTCGGTTTTTTCATGCTTACATTTTGTGTAGGGAGCTCACTAGTGCCACACACTTAGGAAGTAAAAAGCATACTGACCCATTTTATCTCCTCTAGAAAAATGATACATATAGCTATTTTATTTCTTAAAAAGTCATTACATTTTATTCTCTCGAAAACCGAAATAAAACACACCTTAGAAAATGAATGTAGAAGTTATTCTCAAAGTAACAGTGAGGTCTCTGGCCATTCTTTGCATTTAGGGTCCAAAAGTACCTATAGTAACAAGTCTTAAATGCATTCACTCATTCATTTATCAAATATTTAATGCACTTCTATTTTGTGGAAATTGTAAAAAGTGTTCTGGGGAATACAGATATGAATAAGACATGGCTCATGCTCTAAGAGAAATTACAAGTTGTTGCGCTAAGTCTTTTTTTTTTTAAGATTTTATTTATTTATTTGACAGAGAGAGGCACAGCAAGAGAGGGAACACAAGCAGGGGGAGTGGGAGAAGCAGGCTTCCCGCTGAGAAGGGAGCCCGACGCGGGGCTCGATCCCAGGACCCTGGGATCATGACCTGAGCCGAAGGCAGACACTTAACGACTGAGCCACCCAGATGCCCCTGTTGCACTAAGTCTTGAGAATATGTTGTCAATATTAAAAAGTTTAAGTTGTTTGTAATACCATGTATCTTAAAGGATCATAGCTTCAGAATAGCAGAAAATAAATTCATTATAGAAAAGCAAAACTGCTTGTATGAACTGACCTATACCATCTTTGTGGGAAAAAAATTGGCTTCAGTTAAATGACCATAAGGCTTATGAAGGGATGGGTAATATTTCAACAACTGGATATATGGAAGAGAACATTCTATTTCCCATAGAAAACAGAGTATGAAGGCACTTAGAGGTTAAAAAAAGGGGGGGGGGCATGTTCAGAGAATAAGTGATCTTGGCTAGAAAGGCATCATGGTTTATTGGAAAAAGCAAGAGCACAGGATATAGCATCAATTAAAAAAATCATGAAAGCTTGAACCAGGCTGGAATGGAAGAGGAGATCCCGACAGAAGAGAAGGACATTGTGGACCTGGACCCTGCGAGAAGCAGGACAACTGACTGCATGAGACAGATGATAGAGACAAACTGAAAATGACTTTGAAGTTTCAAACCTGCATGAGAGGGAACAGAAGCATCATTAGAAGATGTGGGAGAGATAAGAGGCAATACGGGTTTCTGCAGAGGGAGCAGGTGGATCTGGTACGTGCTGGACTTAAAGGGAGAAGTGAGTGAGAAGAGAGGTGAGGAGAAGGAGGTCAAGGAGGTCTGGCAATGAGGAAGCCTGGTAAAACGCAATCTCACTTGAGTATTGGGTGTAAAGTGAATAAAGACACAAGTTCAGAGAGAATGTGGACACTCACTGGCTACATACAAGACACTTTTAAGGCAGCAGAGCAACAAGGATCTTGAATAAGGACATGGAAAAAATAAAAGGAGTTTGGAGTTACTTAAATGCTTTTCAGGGCATGTCTTCCTACAAGTCAAAGGAGAGTTCTGGTCTGAGTATTTTCAAAAAATGAGAAGTATTGTATCTGGAAGAGTCCATTGAAATACACACAGCAAAAATCTTAAATATAATTTGGTTATTTTTGACGCACATGCCCTTTGGTACATAGCAGCTCTCTTGTCTGTTAGGGAAAATTAAAGGAAAAAATAGACGTTCTGTCCTGATTTTGAATGTAGTATAAGACAGACACATCTATAAAAATGGAATATACGCATAGCCATTATGAGTGTAAAAGGATTGGTGAAATTTCAGAAAAATATGGAGTTATTTTATATATATCTTCTTTGGGCAATTTTCTGACATGCTTTCCATTTCTTAATACAGCACCCAGAATTGAAGCAATGACAGTTAGATGTAAGATTATAACACCTACGTTTTCAGTTATGAAAAGCAAGTTATTTCTTGATGATGAGTGTTAGGTCCTGACAAGCAGATAACACCATGCCTACTAGTCCTATAATTTGAATTTTGTTTTAGAAAATTTTGTTTTCTATGTTATTTTTAGAGTATGTGTGGCACAGAACCTAACAGTGACCAAGTGCTACCTTTTTTCACATATTCCATAGCATTTAGCACAATTCTATACAGAGAAGGTGCTTACAACTACTTATTAGTTTATATATATATATATATATATATAAAAATATATAAGTGTATATATACATTAGTTTGTATATAAACATGTATAGTTTTTTATAGCTTATATATATCAGTTTATATGTATATTACTTGATGGTTTATATATATTAGTGCATATATAGTTATAAGGTGCTTATAACCACTTATTAGTTTATATATGTATAATATATAATGTGTATATATATACAAATGTGTATGTATTGGTAAATTTGAAATTGTGTGTTCAGTGAGGAAATGGATGTCAAATAACAGGAAAAGTAATTGTTCATTAAATACTTAGAAGAAACCTGCAATCTTAAAAATACTGAATGACAAAAAGTTTTGAAATTTACAAAAAAATTAGGGAACAGTCCTAAGCTTAGAATCAATGCTATGTATAATACAAAGTATTAACACCATCATAAATAAAATAATTTATGAATACTTGAGTGGCTAGGAGTCAGACAGCACATGTGGCCTTTTGAAACAGAACATATGAATTTTCCAGTGGCCAGGGAATCTCATCTTATATGCAACATGTTACTCTCAGCATTGACTCACAGCGAGATGCATTTTGCATGTTCCAGCCAGTGCTCCCCTTATTCATTCACAATTTCATTCGTTCATTTTCTCTCTTGTGTGTTTGCACATTCTCTCTCTCTCTCTCTCTCTGAGATCTATTACTAACATTTTATATTTTGCTAGATTTTCTTGGATTTTAGATGTATACTTAAGGGAATAATAGAAGATCAGTAAAGAAATATAGTTTTAATTTCTAGCGGCAATGTTTCCTTACAAATATTATGTTATCAAGATGGCCAACAGACACATGAGAAGATGCGCAACATCACTCATCATCAGGGAAATGCAAATCAAAACTACAGTGAGAATCACTGCACACCTGTCAGAATGACTAAAATTAAAAACACAAGAAATAACAAGTGTTGGCAAGGATGGGGAGAAAAAGGAACTCTCCTGCACTGTTTTTGGTGGGAATGCAAACTGGGGCAGTCACTGTGGAAAACAGTACAGAGGTTCCTCAAAAAATTAAAAATAGAACTGCCTTACAATCCAGTAATTGCACTATTGGGTATTTACCAAAAAAATACAAAAACACTAATTCAAAGGGATACATGCACCACTATGTTTATTGCAGCATTATTTATAATAGCCAAACTGTGGAAGCAGCCCAAATGCCCATCAATAAATGAATGGATATAAAGAAGATGTGGTGTATGGATACAATGGAATATGATTCAGCCATCAAAAAGAATGAAGTCTTGCCACTTGCAACAACATGGATGGAGCTAGAAGTATAATGCTAAGTGAAATAAGTTAGTCAGAGAAGATAAATACCATATGATCTCACTCATAGGGGAATTTAAGCAAATGGACAAAGGACAAAGAGAGAGAGAAAAACCAAGAAACAGACTCTTAACTATAGAGAACAAACTGATGGTTACCAGAGTGGAGGAGTGTAGAAGGATGGTGAAATAGGTGACGGGGATTAAAGAGTATACTCATCATGATGAAAAAAAAATTGTTTTAATTTGAAAAAAATAAACGTTACATCATCAAAAGGAACTGCACTGACAATATGGCTCGTTCAGCAGAGACTGCAGGTTGTCTCCAACATCCATGTTCTCCTACTTTTATAGTAAGAGAACGTTCTCAATCCTTAGCTGGGCATATAATCCCCCAGAATAAACCAGGTCCAGTCCATTGCAGTTGCAGGTAGCTATAAGAATCAGTTGTAGCCAAAGGGATGCCAGTAGAAGTATTACGTGCAATTTATAAGCTGTGCCCATAAAACATAGTAGCTATCCTCTCCTTCCCCTTTTCTGCTAGCTTAGACCACAGAGATGAAGGGATTGCTCTAGGAGGCTGGAGTAGCAAGGCAGAAGAATCCTCAGGCTCAATAAATTCCTGCAGCAGATCTCCAATACCATTTAAGAATTTTATGAAATAACCTTCTCTCTCATTTAAAGCAGCATTATTTTGGATCTTGTCATGTTGCTGAATGTCTATCCTTTTAATTCTAAAAAGCTCATGAATATTACTGAGGAAATTAGGAGGTTCTCCATCATTATTTGTTCTTAGACATCATGCTCATTTTATTTTCCTTCCAAATTCACAGTTCCACTTTGAAAAAAAAAACTATTCTATTCAAAAAATCTTAGAGCTGTAAGGAGCTTTATGTAACATGCAGTCTGGTGTTTCCTGATGTGTATTTAATTGGATAGGCAGTAGCCTCATGAGATACGAATAAAGGGCATCAAAGTCAAAAAAAGTTTGGAAAACACTTAAAATTAATTCCCTTCTTTAAGATTCACAAGGCATATTAGCATATCAAAAATATGAGCATTCCTGAAATAAAGGAACATGTTTAACTTTTTTCCCCTAGCAATAGAACATAGAAACATTTTAAACACAAAATATATTAACATTTTATAACTGCTATTCTGCTTACATTCTTCAGGGAATTTTTAATCACTGGATAATGCATAAGAAGTTCCTACATGTTCAACAAATAGTTCTTCAACTCTTGCTAAGATACATTCCAATAACAGAAGGCTCGCTACTTCACAGGATGGTCCATTTCACCCACTTTTCACTTCTCAAAGTGAAGACATGAATTAAAACAGATATTAATTGGTTCTGTTAAATGTGTCCATGTTTACCTTTTTTTTGGCCACAATGTAGCAAGGATTATTTGCTAGTTCAGTGATGGCATCTGAAAGTTCAATGAACGCACTTGAAGCAACTAGCACCTAATCACTCTGATGTTCCCATCCCCCTGCCGCAGTGTTTAATCAATTGATGTCAGTTTCATGGGCATCCTACAGGCCAGACAGAAAGGAGTAAATTGAGGAAATTTTGCTTTCACTCAATCATCTAATAACATAGCAAATATCATTGAAAGAAAGTCATTATTTTCTGATAACCAACATGATCAGTTTCATTACTTGCCATTTGACTAGAAACTCAAGAATTGCAAAACCAAAGAATTATATAACTAAAATACATTTAGTCTTCTACATCTATTCTCCTAATCAATAATTATTGCCTCAATACACACTCATAAATTCATATGTGTATGGGCCACATTAATATTTCATTAGTCATGTCAATAACGTATAGTCTCTTAGAAATTTTAAAACAACATAGATCTACCAAAATGATAGGATTTACAGTATAACTAACTTTATTTATGTAAGTCTACATAGTAATATGCGTGGCAGCAATGACTAACTATACAATTAAAAATTGCTTTACCAAAATAACCAATTTTGAAAAACAAGTATGTAAATTATTTTTTGTGACCAATTTTCCAATAGTATTATTGTCTTGGCTAGTTTATGTGTGACCAAGTTGCTTTCAGTCAAATCATGTGCTACCCTTTCATGAATTAACCAAATATACAGTTCTCAAAAAAAATTTTTTTAAACTGCATTCACTAAGTTTAAGTAATCAAATTGATTTCAATCAAATCTCTTGGACCTCACTAATGGTAGCTCTCAACATTAAATGTCAGAAGTTTAATTAAAGAGAGTTAATAGTGATTCCTCTGAGCTCTGAGTAATATGTAAACTTTTGAATAGCATCTAATGACTCCACATGGACAGTATGATTCTGAATATGAATATATTCTTGAATAAATTAATAGTGTTCTTGTTTCTTTTCCCGATTATAATTTCAAATTAAACTTATTCAAATGTCTTGTCACATTGGTAAGATATTTGTGGATATTAATTAATTCTATTTAAAAGAAAAAATGGTCTCATGATACATTTGGTTCCTGAGCTGTTTGTTTGATACTTAATGTTTTTACAAGGAGATGGGCATTTAAAAGGGTGGACTAAAGTTTAGCATCAGCTTCAGTATTACACCCAAATCTGCTATTAGGTTTGGCTTGAGACATGACCTTGCAAGTGCCAGGGGGTCAAAAGCCTACTTCAATGCCATTTCTGGCCTCATTGAACTTGTATGTGATCAATGATCATGTAGTGGGTAGATAACCATCATTTCTAATCACAATATTAATATAAATTAAGTAAAGACAAATCATTTCAATCCATTGTTACTATGTGAATACGTAACTTGGAGGAAATCTTCTTTTGTGCTTTTTATTTAAAATATTTTCTAAAAGTAAAATGCTGTAACAATTTATAGTAAAGTGGCTAATTTTATGTTGAAAATGATTAAAAAACATCCAAAGAGTTAAACAGGGAAATACATGTGATTAATAAAAATCAGGGAAAAACACATTAGCTAGATAATTTTAGGAAGAACATATCTTCTTGATCCAAAAGTTTTTATGAAATGTAAATAATAATAATATAAATAATAAGGTAGAATAGTACAGCTGATATCATCATTCCAATCTCTCTAGAATTATTTAGTGTATAAGCATTGATACCACTAAAAAAACTGTAATTACTTAAAGTCATCTTCCATCCAAACATAAATAACACAAAGTACAAAAAGAAGAAAGTCTGAGAGAAAAATGTAGTACTCTAAAATATCTTGCTCCCCCACCTACTTCAGGTCATGTTCTAACAAAAATAGAATTCAAAAACTTTTCGGAGCACAATTTAGAAAAAAACATCAAAACAAAACACAATACAACCCGACCGTGTATTTATTGCAACTGATTGCTATGAATAAAATACTTGTTTAGGTGTAAAAATTCTTATATGTCTGGTAGAAGTGCACTGGATACATATTTGGCCCACTGAAGCCAAGGCCAAAGTCATATTTCACAATCATAGAATTAAATTAAATTCTGAGGTGTGATCATAAATCTAAAGTTTTATGTTGCATTAAACAGTTGACACTCACTTATAGTAAAGTGAAGATTATTCTACTGAATGTGAAGTGGACCATGCAGATTTCTGTATGGTCTCAGTATGCAGCACAAGATAATGAAGTCTTTTGTGAACAAGGAAGGAGAAAAAAAAAGAACACTGTCTTTGTAGACTAACTGATTTAGTTTTGAATCATTGAATGACATTAGACAAGTGATCTGAATTATTTGAACCCTTTGGATAACAACACCTATTTTGCAGGAGTGAAAGGATTTAAAGGGATCACATCTGTAAAGACCCTAACTCAGTGCTTGGTGTGTACGAATCTGCAACAACTGGTACTTTTCACTTTCTTCTTCCCTGGCCTGTCCTCAATGTTTGGAATTGCTGTCAATGTCAGTTTATGAACCATATAGAAAAACAGGAACATAGAAAGTTGGAAATGAAGGGAATTTTGAGAACATCTACTTTGTTGTTTTCATTTTTTTTTTTTTAGCAACAAAATACAATCCCAAATGAGACCCCAATATAAAACTGATCAATTCAGAGCTGCTCTGGTTGAAGCAAAGATGGAAGGCCCTGAGTCTACCTCTACACTGACCAGAGCAGATTCTGGATCATATAACTCCTACAGAATTCCAGGGTATTGCAATGGAATGGGAAATCAAAAAGCATGAGGGGTTCTGAGTACTGCTTTCTGCAAACTGGCTTTCCTCCAAATTGTGTGACCTCGCTCAGGTCACTTAATCTCTTTGGTTCAACTTGTTGGTTTTTATTACCATTATTATTGTTATTTGAAAATAAGAAGTTTGAAATATTCCATTTAAGTCTAATCCAGTCCATCTCTTTTCTTTCTTCTACACCAAACTTAGAGAAATCTATATACATAAATAGTTTTATCAAAAGTTGTCAGTTGTGGCAAATTGTATTTTCAAAGATGGTAGCAATAAAATCTCCCTCCCCACACCCTTTTGCACTGTGGTCTTGCCACTTGCCAATCAAGAGATGGAATCTCCTACCCCAACCCCTCAATTTTGAGTCTAATTATCCTCCCTCATCTGCACTAGTCATAGTTACTTGATTATACTCAACATCATGCAGCAGCACAATGACACTGTGTGATTTCCTAAGACCAGAAAGGCCATGCAACTTACATCTGCTTCTCTTGGAAAGCTCACCTACCAGATGTTCCCATTCTGGACACGTCCTCTCACAGACAACCCTGGCACCAAGCTGTGATAAGCCTATAGGTGCCCTGGTCAATAGTACTAGCTAAGTCCCATCTTCAAGCTATGCTAGACCAGGCACCAGACATGTGAATGAAACCTCCAGATGATTCCAGCCCCAATCCTTAAGTCACTCTAAGCCAATCGAGTGTTCCCAACTGAAACCCCAAATAAGCTATCCCCATTGTGCCATGTCCAAATTCCTAATCCAAAGAATTGACAAGCATATCAAAATTATCTTTCTGCCACTAAGTTTCAGATGGCTGATTATGCAGCAATAGATAACCAGAACATACATAGCTTTATTACTTACTAAGCCCAATGTCTCCTACACATTTTTCATCCTCCTAAACCTTGCAAGCACCCAGTCTTTAAATCTCTGTCCTTGGGACGCCTGGGTGGCTCAGTCGGTTAAGCGTCTGCCTTCGGCTCAGGTCATGGTCCCAGGGTCCTGGGATCGAGCCCCGCATCGGGCTCCCTGCTCAGCAGGAAGCCTGCTTCTCCCTCTCCCACTCCCCATGCTTGTGTTCCCTCTCTTGCTGTGTGTCTCTCTCTCAAATAAATAAATAAAATCTTTAAAAAAAAATAAATCTCTGTCCTACCTTTACATTCATGACATACTACATTCTGATTCTCTCCCTACCTCAATCTTTTTCAGTGGTGCATTTCCTTAACAAACTCTTGAAAGAAGGCATTCCTAGAGGTCACTTCTTTAGCCCTCTTCCCTGCTATCTCCTCTTCATTAGCTCATCCACTGCTAGGATTTAAATTATCACTTCATTTATTCATTAATTCATTCAATAAATATTTATTGAGTACCTACAATGTGTGTCAGACACTATTCTAGGACTGGATATTTATAGCTATATACCAAACAGATAACATCCTTCCTCTGATGGTGCATAAATAAAAAGAATATTAGAAAATAAATTGGCATACAATAATATAATAGCCCAAGTAGAAATAAGTGATATGAAGAAATATAAAGCATGTTGAAAAGGACAGAGAGGTACTATTTTTATATAGAGTGGTAATGGAACACATTTTTTAATAGGATGTATTTAATCAGAGACCTACATAAAATGAGGGATCCAGTCCTATACATATAGAGAGATCATTCCAGGAAGAGGTCTGTGACCAGAGCATTCAAAAATAACAAGAAGGCAGGAATAGCTGGAGTAGAGTTAGGAAGTAGGACAGTGGCAGAAGATGTAGCTAGAGTTACCCAGGAAGCAGACTATATGAGATCTTTTGGCTATCACAAAGGCTTTAGATTTTATTCTGAGTAAGATGATGTGTGAAATGTTAAATATATTCATGAATCTCCAGTTTTTCTCTCCTTTTTGGGTCACAGAAAATATATTTCTCAGTTGGGCAAGACCTTTTGACTAGATGTGGCCAACTGAATATGAGTAGGAGCAACAGGTTACATTTCAGCTGAGAAAGTAAAAATGTCATGCAGGATTCTTCAGCCTCTCTTTTCATCTGCCTGAGCCACCAAGATGGCTGCAAGTTCCAGGTGGTTGAACTACAAGGTAAAGTCTCTATTAGCTTGGGTCAGAGTATTGGGAACAGAGATCAACACTGCATTCCCCAGACAGACACATAATGGACATGGTATAAGAGTGACAATGTTTGGCAGGGGCAAGGGGCTCATCACTGGGATGTATTTCTGTAGTATAATCTGGCCTACCCTAAGGATGAAAGGCACTGTAGGGCTCGAGGGGTGACTTGATTGTTTATATTCTAAAAAGCTCATATTGGCTACTGTATGGAGAACAGATTATAGGGCAAAAGAATAAAATCAGAGAGACTAGTGAGAGTCAATGGCAATAGTCCAGAAGAGAGATGATAGTGATGTGGGTTAAGGTGATAATTAAGATGACCATTATCCAAATTAGGTCACCTTTGAGAGTAAAAGGGAATGCTATTAACGATCATGAACTATGAATACCTTGGAAATCAATGGTAGCTGTACAGGTGATGAAAACAAGAATATAAGAATATATTTTGAAGATGTCAACAGGATATGCTGATGAATTGAAAGTTCAATGTGAAAGAAAGAGAAGTGTCAAGGATGATTCCAAGGCTTTATCTTAGCAACTGGAGAATGGAGATGGGGAAGACAGAAAAGAGTAGATTTGGGGCAAGAGTTGGGGAGTCAAAATATGATATTAGAAAAGTTAGGTTTGAGATGCATGTTAGATATAAATGGGAGATGTCACTTAAAGAGTTGGATGTATGACTATGTAAATAAGGGGAAAAGTTGGGGCTAAAGATAAAAAATTTTTTGGAAGTCATGAGTGTATAGTATTCAAAGCCATGGGACTGGCTGACCACACTGTAGGAGTCTAAACAAAGAAAAGAGGAGATCCAAGGACTGAGTGAGAAAGATGAAGAGGATTCTTCAAGGAAATGGAGGAAAGATGGCAAAAGAAGTTAGAAGAGAACCAAGAAAGAAACGGTCTCCAAGAAAAATAAGTAAAGAAAACATCTTAATAAAAAGTGTGTTCTGTGTCAATATCTGCTGTTATGTCCAGTAAAGTGATTGCTGGAAATATACTATTGGTTTTAGCAACATGAAGATCCTTGGTGACCTTGATGAGAGCAAATTCAAAAGACTGATGGGAACCAAGGCCTGACTGAAGTGGTTAAAAGAGAAAACAGAAAGATAAAAGGTAGAGCCAGCACATTCAAATAACCCCTTCAAGGAATTTTGCTCTAATTTGGAGCAAATAAATGAAGCAGCAAGTGTATATGGGAGGTGGAGAAATAAGTGTGTTTTTATGTTAATAAGAATGATCCAATAGAGAGGAAATAGTTGATGATGCAGGGAGAAAAATAAAAAACTGAAAAAGTCCTTGAGTTGGTAAGAGAGGATTTATCTAGTGTTTATACACAGAGAGTCAGTTTAAAGAGGGACCAGGGCCATGGCTAGTTCATCTGCTCTAAGAGAAGAGAAAGGATTGTTTTTATTTTCTTAAAAAAAAAAAAAAAAAAGAACAAAGCCAACACCCAAAAGTCATGAGGTAAGAAGACGAAGAGCATTCAGAAAGAAAGAGAAATTGTGAAATACTTGTACCAGTATACAGGTGAACTGACTATGGCAGAGGTTCTCAAGCCTAGTTGCATAGTAGAATCACCTGGGAAATCTTCACTTGCTTCAAAACCAACACTCCATGACCATAACAATTATATCAGATCTTCTGGGACTGGGACCAGGGCATAGTTATTGCTTATGAGCCACCAATGAGATTATTAATTGCAACTAAGTCTTAATTAATTTGATAACCATGACTTTAATGGCAGCATTGTTCTTCCTACCCACCCTCAAGAAGTGTTCAAATTTATATTCCTGATTCTCAGGACCAAGAACATCACTCTTAATCTCTCCTCAATAATCTTCAGTGAATCTCTATCACCTAGCCAGTAGAGTCACATCCCTCTGGCATAGCACCCAAGATCCTTTATATAATAACCCAAACTACCTTTTTGAATTTGTCTTCCTCTATAGTGTTCCAGAACTCTCTTCCTCAAATAAACTGGAGTGACTCACTACAAACATCACACAAACCTCCACACTTCCTTGCATTTCATTATGCTGTTGTTCTCCACCCACAGCTCCAACTTCAATGATCTCAAACTGGGCTGTGCATCAGAATAATTGGGGGAGGTCTAAAATGCACAGGATATAGCCCTGTTGCAAGATCTAGGGTAGAGCCTAGAGATTCTCCATTATTAGTAAATTTCCCATGTGATTCTTATACAGCCAAGGTTGGTCCATACACCAAGATGGAAATCACTGCACCTATGGAACCCATTAAAATTCTGCTCATCCTTCAAACCCAGGGAATATCCCTTTACCATGATCCTTTCTCACTAAAATTTATTGCTCCCTTTTCTCACTTACACGGTTTATTTCATATGTCAAACACTGATCTAAACACTTTCATACGCATGATCTCACTTGATTCTCACAAGCACCATGAATCAACATAGCTTAGCTATGGCTTCTGCCCTATTTCATCATTTTGCTCCTGGGTCCAGCTGTGGACATGTGTCTCGTTTCCAGAGATCTGCTGCTTCTTGCTACTCAAGAGAAATGAAAATTTGGCAGCATGAGCAGGAAGTCAGTAAGATCAATAGCATCAGGCTGTCTGGTGCTGTGGCTTGCCACTGGATTCCTTACCTGCACATTAGCTCTTGTTTCTGCTATGAATAACCCCTCTGATTCACAATGTTGACCTCAGTCTGACCCAATGACATTGGCTTCTGCAGAGGGAAATCTGGACGACTGACAGGGCCTCAGGCCAATCTGCAGCTCCATTTGCAACAGAGCACACCCACAGGTGGTAAGTCTCTTTACGGTTGTATACTGACCTAGTATACGGAGCTTTGTACAATGTTTTGCTAAGAGGTCAGTACATGTTTTCCCACGTCCCTTCCTGGGAAGACATCAACTCATGGGGAAGTATCCTAATTAGATCATTTCAAACCATGCACAAACCCTGCAGATAAAAGTAAGTGGGAAAAACTGCAAGAAATATCCAGCTTTGAAATCCTACCAACAGTTGATTTTATCATTTGACTGGAGTCTTATTCTTTCTGTATGAAATGACAGCCATTTCTCTTTATTATCATTTTCTATTCAATAAAATCAATAATACTGTGTAACTTATTGAAGCCACAGCAATTATTCCTTACATCAAATCATGTAATTTATTTCTGTCATGGTTCTAGTCACTCCAAACTTAATTTTTGGAACACGATCTTTTTTTTTTTTTTCTCTCACTTTGTTAATTTTTCTTTCTCTGTGACTGTGATCCTCCATAATTGCTTTTGTTGTCTCAGCTGCTCTGTCTTGACTGTTTTCTGCATTTCTAACTAAAGGCTAATCCATTTCCTCTCTTTGCCTGAGGAAAAAAAAAATCAGTTCTACCCCCAAACTATTTTCTTCTTCTGACTATAAAATAGTACATAAAACCTGTGAGCAGGTCTCAAAATGAAAATTAAAATTACACACAACCCAGACTGAGCCACTGTTAACAGTAATATGTTTTTCATTCTAGGCTTTGATATATGTAGATATAAATGTTTATTAGAATTAGGATAGTGCTATATACAGTTTTCACTGTAATTGAAAAAATATATATCCAAGTTTGAGCATTCTCCATGTACTTTGAAAAAAAAAGACTTTAATATTTTAAAAAACAAATTATTTTTAATGATGGTATAATATTTTACCAGATACTACCACAATTAATTTATGTTAATACCATTGAATATTTAGGATATTTTCTATCTTTTAGTCTTACAAACAGTGCTTCAGTGAGTAAGCCTATAGCTATTTTTAAACTGTCAAAAAAAAACTTTCAATAAACATTCTTAAACATAGATCTCTGCCACAGGTCTAAATTTTTCCTAAGACAGATTTACAGAAGTGAAATATTACTGAATGAAAGAGCAAAGACATTCTGTTTCCTTCCTTCATTCAACTTAAAAAATACGTAAACACCTATTATGTGCCAGACACTGTAATAGGCTCAAGAAATATAGCTATGGACAAAATGGGGCATCCATCCTGAAGGGGTCCACAGTTCGGCAGGAGACAGAGTCAACTGTAACAGTGCACTTAGCATCTTCAGTACTGAAATAATGGTAAGTACAGTGGATGTTCCCTTAACTCACATCCACATAGACAACTTTGGATGATCTGGCATCATCCATTCCTAGCCTCTGATTAATGGATTCCTCAACATCAAGACTGTATACTCTTAGTTAATGGCTACTTGCTCCTACTGGTTAAATTGAGTACCTATCAGAAATCACTTGCATGTGTCCCCAAACACGTTTATATCAGTTGTACATGCCACCGCACTTAGGTCATTTCATTATTATAAAAACTGATGCTCTATGAATGTGAAAAGCTGTGTAAGATTCAAGAAACACGAGTTACTAAAAATGTATTTCTGAGGAGTGAGGTGTGAGTGAAAAAATTTTTTTTCAAAGATTAGTGAAGAGGGTAGGAGCAAGATGGTGGAGGAGTAGGAGACCTAAATTTCATCTGGTCCCAGGAATTCAGCTAGATAGGGATCAAACCATTCTGAACACCTATAAACTCAACAGGAGAAAAACGAAAAGAATAGCAGCAACTCTCTGAACAGAAAAGCAACCACTTTCTGGAAGGTAGGACGTGAGGAGAAGTGAATCCGAGGCGATATTCGGGAGGATAGACGGCGGGGGAGGGGGCCTCCGTCAGCCGCTACGGGCAAGTGATAAAGCAGCAGAGCACAAAATTGGAACTTACAGAAGTCTGCTCCGCTGAGGGATGTCACTCCAGTGGCTAAGTGGGGGGTGGAACCCTCGCTGGGACAGTGTGGTCTCAGGACCCTCAGGGTCACAGGAAGACCAGGGGTGCCTGAGTGCAGCAGAGCTCCCAGGCATCAGAGCGAGGAAGCCGGCTGCAGAAACGGAGCCGAGGAGTGGGCTCTCAGCTCAGGGTTGCCATAAACCGTGATCCGTGGCACAGTTGGGCCACTGCTCCTCCAGCAGGGACCCAACGAGCGGCAGATCCAGGGAGACTCCCCTTCCTCCCCCGGGAGGAGTGGCACAGGAGCGCACCGCAGGGATCTGCTGGGTTTGGAGACTCCACACGGGGTTGTGTGCCAGAGATAGAAATGTTCGGTCACAGGCCAAGTGAGCACGGAGTGCAGCTGGAGACTGGGGAGATGGGAGTGACTGACTGCTTTTTTCTGGGGGCTCGCTGAGGAGCCCCTCGCTGTGGGGCCCCGAGTTCTCGGCTCCTCTGGGGCGAAGATTGGGAGGCCGCCATTTTCACTCTGGTCCTCCAAAGCTGTACGGAGAGCTTGCAGGGAACAGAAGCTCCAGAGAGCAAACCCCAGCAGATTACTTAGCCAGACCCGGCAAGGGCAGGGCAATTCCGCCTCCGGCAAAGACACTTGAGACCCAAGGCCCCTCCCCCAGAAGATCATCAAGAACAGCCAGCCAAGACCAAGTTTACCGATCAATGAGAATGGCATAACTCTAGTGCTTGGGGAATACAGCACATAGAATTCATGGCTTTTTTCCCATGCCGCTTTAGTCTTTCAAAGTTAATTTTTAAAATTTTATTTTTTTCTATTTCTATTTTTTTAGTTGAATTTTTCTTTCCTTTTTCAACCAACATCTCATCAATTCCTTTTTTAAAATCTTTTTTAATTTTTCATTTTTACAGTCATATTCTATCTCTTCATTGTATTTAACCTTATTTTTTGTATATATATAAGTTTTTCTTTCTTTAAAATTTTGGGACAGAGTTTCTTCTAATAAACCAAAATATACCCCAAATCTAATGTATGACGTTGTGCTAGTCTCCCGCCTGATCACATTCTCTCTCTTTTTTTTTTTCATTCTTTTCCTCAACCAACCTCTTATCTTATCAATTCCTTTTTTAAAATCTTATTTAATTTTCATCTTTACAGTCATATTCCATCCCTTCATTGTATTTATCCTTATTTTTGTACATATATAAATTTTTCTTTCTTTAAAAATTTGGGAGGCAATTTATTCTAACAGACCAAAATACACCCAAAATCTAGTGTGTGGTTCTGTTATTTTCACCAGCCTGATCATATTCTTTTTTTTTTTTCCCCTTTGTTTTCCCCCCGGTTTTGGGTCTCTTCTGATTTGTTTAGTGTATATTTTTCTGGGGTCGTTGTTACCATTTTAGCATTCTTTTTTTTTTTTAGCATTTGGTTTTCTCATTCATCTATTCTCCTCTGCCCAAAATGACAAGATGGAAAAACTCACCACAAAAAAAAAAAAAAAAAAAAAAAAAAAAAAGAACAAGAGGCAGTACTGACTGCAGGAACCTAATCAATAAGGACATTAGTAAGAAGTTGGAACTAGAGTTCAGAATGATGATTATAAAGATACTAGCTGGGCTTGAAAAAAGCATAGAAGATACTAGAGAATCCCTTTCTGGAGAAATAAAAGAACTAAAATCTAACCAAGTTGAAATCAAAAAGGTTATTAATGAGGTGCAAACAAAAATGGAGGCTCTAACTCCTAGGATAAATGAGGCAGAAGAAAGAATTAGTGATATAGAAGACCAAATGATGGAGAATAAAGAAGCTGAAAGAGAGAGATAAACAACTACTGGATCACAAGTAGAGAATTTGAGAGATAAGTGATACCATAAAGCAAAACAACATTAGGATAATTGGGATCCCAGAAGAAGAAGAAAGAGAGAGAGGGGCAGAAGGTATATTGGAGCAAATTATAGCAGAGAACTTCCCTAATTTGGGGAAGGAAACAGGCATCAAAATCCAGGACGCACAGAGAACTCCCCTCAAAATCAATAAATAGGTCAACAGCCCGACATCTAATAGTAAAACTCACAAGTCTCAGAGACAAAGAGAAAATCCTGAAAGCAGCTCGGGACAAGAAGTCTGTAGCCTACAATGGTAGAAACATTAGATTGGCAGCAGACCTATCCACAGAGACCTGGCAGACCAGTAAGGACAGGCATGATATATTCAGGGTGCTCAATGAGAAAAATATGCAGCCATGATTACTTTATCCAGCTAGGCTGTCACTGAAAATAGAAGGAGAGATAAAAAGCTTCCAGGACAAACAAAAACTAAAAGAATCTGCAAACACGAAACCAGCCCTACAAGAAATATTGAAAGGGGTCCTCTAAGCAAAGAAAGAACCTAAAAGTAACATAGACCAGAAAGGAACAGAGACAATACACAGTAACAGTCACCTTACAGGCAATACAATGGCACTAAATTCATACCTTTCAATAGTTACCCTGAATGTAAATGGGCTAAACGCCCCAATCAAAAGACACAGGCTATCAAATTGGATAAAAAAACAAGACCTGTCGATATGCTGTCTGCAAGAGACTCATTTTAGACCCAAAGACACCTCCAGGTTTAAAGTGAGGGGGTGGAAAACCATTTATCATGCTAATGGACATCAAAAGAAAGCTGGGGTGGCAATCCTTATATTAGAAAAATTAGATTTTAAACCAAAGACAATAATAAGAGATGAGGAAGGACACTACATCATACTTAAAGGGTCTATCCAACAAGAAGCTCTAACAATTTTAAATATCTTTGCCCCTAACATGGGAGCAGCCAATTATATAAGCCAGTTAATAACAAAATCAAAGAAACACATCGACAATAATACAATAATAGTAGGGGACTTTAACACCCCCCTCGCTGAAATGGACAGATCATCTAAGCAAAAGATCAACAGGGAAATAAAGGCTTTAAATGACACACTGGACCAGATGGACTTCACAGATATATTCAGAACATTCCATCCCAAAGCAATAGAATACACATTCTTCTCTAGTGTGCATGGAACATTCTCCAGAATATATCACGTCCCAGGTCACAAATCAGGTCTCAACTGGTACCAAAAGATTGGGATCATTCCCTGCATATTTTCGGACCACATGCTTTGAAACTAGAACTCAATCACAAGAGGAAAGTCAGAAAGAACTCAAATACGTGGAGGCTAAAGAGCATCCTACTAAAGAATGAATGGGTCAACCAGGAAATTAAAGAAGAATTTAAAAAATTCATGGAAACAAATGAATATGAAAACACAACTGTTCAAAATCTTTGGGATGCAGCAAAGGCGGTCCTAAGAGGAAAGTATAGAGCAATATGAGCCTTTCTCAAGAAACAAGAAAGGTCTCAAATATACAACCTAACCCTACACCTAAAGGAGCTGGAGAAAGAACAGCAAATAAAGGCTAAACCCAGCAGGAGAAGAGAAATAATAGAGATCAGAGCAGAAATCAAAAGAACAGTAGAACAGATCCACGAAACTAGGAGCTGGTTCTTTGAAAGAATAAATAAGATTGATAAAGCCCTGGCCAGACTTATCAAAAAGAAAAGAGAAAGGACCCAAATAAAAAAATTATGAATGAAAGAGGAGAGAGCACAACCAACACCAAAGAAATACAATTATAAGAACATATTATGAGCAACCATATGCCAAAAAATTAGATAATCTGAAAGACATGGATGCATTCCTAGAGACACATAAACTACCAAAACTGAACCAGGAAGAAATAGAAAACCTGAACAGACCCATAACCACAAGGGAAATTGAAGCAGTAATCAAAAATCTCTCAACAAACAAGAGCCCAGGGCCAGATGGCTTCCGAGGGGAATTCTACCAAACATTTAAAGAAGAATTAATACCTATTCTTCTGAAGCTGTTTCAAAGAATAGAAATGGAAGGAAAACTTCCAGACTCATTTTACGAGGCCATCATTACCTTGATCCCAAAACCAGACAAAGACCCCATCAAAAAGGAGAACTACAGACCAATATCCCTGATGAACATGGATGCAAAAATTCTCACCAAAATAGTAGCCAATAGGATCCAACAGTACATTAAAAGGATTATTTACCATGACCAAGTGGGATTTATCCCTGGGCTGCAAGTTTGGTTCAACATCTGCAAATCAATCAATGTGATACAATACATTGATAAACGAAAGGACAAGAACCATATGATCCTCTCAATAGATGCAGAAAAGCATTTGACAAAGTACAGCATCCTTTCTTGATTAAAACTCTTCACAGTGTACGGATAGAGGGTACATACCTCAATATCATAAAAGCCGTGTACGAAAAACCCACAGCAAATATCATTCTCAATGGGGAAAAACTGAAAGCTTTTCCCCTAAGGTCAGGAACATGGCAGGGATGCCCACTATCACCACTGCTATTCAACACAGTACTAGAAGTCCTAGCCTCAGCGATCAGACAACAAAAAGAAATAAAAGGCTTCCTAATCGGCAAAGAAGAAGTGAAACTCTCACTTTTTGCAGATGATATGATACTTTATGTGGAAAACCCAAAAGACTCCACCCCAAAACTGCTAGAACTCATAAAGGAATTCAGTAAAGTGCCAGGATATAAAATCAATGCACAGAAATCAGTGGCATTCCTATACACAAACAACAAGACAGAAGAAAGACAAATTAAGGAGTTGATCCCATTTACAATTGCACCCAAAACCATAAGATACCTAGGAATAAATCTAATGAAAGAGGCAAAGGATCTATACTCAGAAAACTATAGAATACTCATGAAAGAAACTGAGGAAAACACAAAGACATGGAAACATGTTCCATGCTCATGGATTGGAAGAACAAATATTCTGAAAATGTCTATGCTACCTAGAGCAATCTACACATTTAATGCAATCCCTATCAAAATACCATCAACTGTTTTCAAAGAAATGGAACAAATAATCCTAAAATTTGTATGGAACCAGAAAAGACCCCGAATAGCCAGGGGAATGTTGAAAAAGAAAAGCAAAGTTGGTGGCATCACAATTCTGGACTTCAAGCTCTATTACAAAGCTGTAATCATCAAGACAGTATGGTACTGGCACAAAAACAGACACAGAGATCAATGGAATAGAATAGATAGCCCAGAAATGGACCCTCAACTCTATGGTCAACAATCTTCGACAAAGCAGGAAAGAATGTCCAATGGAAAAAAGACAGTCTTTTCAACAAATGGTGTTGGGAAAATAGGACAGCCACATGCTGAAGAATGAAACTGGACCATTTCCTTACACCACACACAAAAAGAGACTCAAAATGGATGAAAGACCTAAATGTGAGACAGAAATCCATAAAAATCCTAGAGGAGAACACAGGCAGCAACCTCTTCGACCTCAGCCGCAGCAACTTCTTCCTAGACACATCGCCAAAGGCAAGGGAAGCAAGGGCAAAAATGAACTATTGGGACTTTGTCAAGATAAAAAGCTTTTGCACAGCAAAGGATACAGTCAACAAAACCAAAAGACAACTGACAGAATGGGAAAAGATATTTGTGAATGACATTTCAGATAAAGGGCTAGTATCCAAAATCTATAAAGAACTTATCAAACTCAACACCCAAAGAACAAATAATCCAATCAAGAAATGGGCAGAAGACATGAACAGACATTTTTCCAAAGAAGACATCCAAATGGCCAAGAGACACATGAAAAGTGCTCAACATCACTCAGCATCAGGGAAACACAAATCAAAACCACAATGAGATACCACCTCACACCAGTCAGAATAGCTAAAATTAACAAGTCAGGAAATGACAGATGTTGGCAAGGATGCAGAGAAAGGGGAACCCTCCTACACTGTTGGTGGGAATGCAAGCTGGTGCAGCCACTCTGGAAAACAGTATGGAGGTTCCTCAAAAAGTTGAAAATAGAGCTACCATATGACCCAGCAATTGCACTACTGGGTATTTACCCCAAAGATACAAATGTAGTGATCCAAAGGGACACATGCACCCCAATGTTTACAGCAGCAATGTCCACAATAGCCAAACTATGGAAAGAGCCTAGATGTCCACTGACAGATGAATGGATAAAGAAGATGTGGTATATATATATACAATGGAATATTACGCAGGCATCAGAAAAGAAATCTTGCCATTTGCAATGACGTGGATAGAACTAGAGGGTATTATGCTAAGTGAAATAAGTCAATGAGAGTAAGACAAGTATCATATGATCTCATTGATATGAGGAATTTGAGAAACAAGACAGAGGATCATATGGGAAGGGAGGGAAAAATGAAACAAGATGAAACCAGAGAGGGAGACAAACCATAAGAGACTCTTAATCTCAGGAAACAAACAGGGTTGCTGGGGTGGTGGGGGGTGGGAGGGATGGGGTGGCTGGGTGATAGACATTGGGGAGGGTATGTGCTATGGTGAGCGCTGTGAATTGTGTAAGACTGATGAATTACAGACCTGTATCCCTGAAACAAATAATACAATATATGTTAATAAAAAAAGTTAAAAAAAAAAAAAAAGATTAGTGAAGATGATGTCTGGAAAGATTCTACAGATTATTCTGCATATGCTTTAGATTCTTGAATCCCAACCTGGAAACTTAGAGGATGCATTATGAATGCTGTTTACACAGGGAAGATAAGGGAAAACTCTATTTAGAGGACCCATCTCAAAGAAAAGACCTTAGCCCTCTATAACAGTTGGGTGAATTAATATGTATTTTTGCCAGTTTTAAATTTTATAATTTCCTCCTTAAGCCAGCTGTTCGGCTAGCTAACTACTGCTGGGCTCAGTGACATTGAATAAAAAACTATTCCTTAACAAAAGCAAAGTTCTTACAAAATAGTGTCAAAAAGCTTCTTTGAAAGTTATTCTAATTATATTCCTCAAAACTAGTTTGTAAGTGTCTTTTTACCATAAATTAGCTAGCACTAAGTATTCAGATTATTTGCTAACTATATATATATATAATATTATATCTAATATAATTATAATTATTATATTATAATATGTTATATTATATTATATATATCACTGTTATTCTTTTAGCAAATTAATCGTGAAATGGAACCAATTTCTGTATACTTATATGTTTATTGGGAATTTGTATTCCTTCCTTTGTGAACTTCCTGGTAATCTGTACAAGTATTTGCAGGGGTTTTTTTCCTTATTGATTTGTAAAAGATTCTTAATATATTAAGCTATTACCCCTTTATGTCATAAATATTGTTGAAATCTGTTTCATGTATTTTAATTTTATTTGTGTTGTGTTTTTTTAACTGACCAAAGTTTTCACTGTTCATGTAGTCAAATCCATCGTTCTATATCTTTCATCTCTAAACTTCCCTCTACCTTGTCTGTATCTTGTGAGTAATACAACAACCAACAGATTTCATTGGGACAGCAAGCAATATTCTTTTTTTTTAGGGGGGAAGAGGCAGAGGGAGAGGGAGAGAGAGAATCTTAAGCAGGCTCCATGCCCAGCACCAAGCCTGATGCGAGGCTTGATATCACAACCCTGAGATCATGACACTGAGCCGAAATCTGGAGTCAGACACTTAGCCAACTGAGCCACCCAGGTGCCCAAGGATGGCAACCAATATCTCAGAGTCATTTAAATTTTTTCTTTTATTACTATTTGAGTTTTTAACAATCAAAGATTATGTGGTACACCTTCTTATGTCCATATGAGATTCCTTCTCCAATCTTTAGCATCCTCCTTGCAAGGATAAAATGAATGTTGTTCTTTATTCACATTCTAACTTTAACCTATTGGTGCTACCTTAACAGTTGCATAAATTGCAAAACACTTCTGGTATATAATCATCTTAGCCATAGTATTTAAATATGAGTCATACTCTTGATGTAGACAATGTATGTATTATATAGAATCCACTAATATTCCTGTAAGTGACTAATTTGGAATCTTTGGGCACGTCCTTTCTAATACATCACTTCTATGTCTGATTTGCTAGGTTTGAAATTTTGTGACTCAGTCCAGGAATTCATTCCTGTATTCAGTAACTACTAATCAGACATGTACTTTTAGCAAGACTTTGTGCTAATTGCTGAAAATAACACGGAACAAATAGACATGGTTGCTTTGTTCCTGAAGCTTGCATTTTAGTGGGGAGGAGAGATGGCAAACAAATCATACCAATAAAAAAGTAATTATAATTTTAATAAGCGTTATGAAGAAGTGAAAAGTGCTCCACGAGCTTGTAATTAGGGTTCTTTGAGGAAATGATATCAGAGACGAGCACTGAAGGATTGGAAATAATTAGCCAGTGGAGTAGACAACATTGGGATTGGCTGGGTAGCTCACAAAATCTGGAAAAGAACCCTGTGCTGCCACGTCTGTTTTACATGAGTTTAGCTCACAGCCTGAGCTGACTAAAGTAGGCATGGACATTTGATCTAAGGTAAGCCAATTCTGAGGACTAAACTTAAGAGAAGAAAATCAATGCCTCACAGGTAGTAGAATAGTCAACATGTGCAGGAGACTCAGCATACCACTGTGGCTCTCTGTTCTTCGCATATAGAGGAAGAAAGGTGTGGGAGAGGGAAGTTTGTATCAGAGAGGGAAGGACAGGATAGCAGAGGGGTCAGACAGGTGAATGCAGGCAGCAATTAAGTTTCTTATGCCAGTTGTTCCCAAGGCCCAATGATCCTGCTCTTCATACAGTCTTGTGAGATACTGTAGGATGCCTCCAATGAATCCTTTTTCCAAAGCTTGTTGAATATAAATTTCTGTAACTTTCAACCCAAAGCATTCTAATTCACATAAGCAGGTAAAAGGGGTCAGTATATTCCAGACAGAGAAGACAACATATGCCAAGGCTCAAGGCAGACAAATGATTGACACATAGAAAAGAATCCTTCAAGATGGAAATAAAAACCATCTGAGATGAGAGTAGTCAGGTAGGAAGAACCGGAATCATTTGGGGCCTTATGGGCCACGCACAGTATCTGGGATGTAACCTACAAGCAATTTTCACATTGTTCCTACTGAAGCAGAAAGAGAAGCAAACGAACAAAAAAACGAATTCAATGATTGAAAAATCTGTGCTTCCCAGGCATTTTGAATACTTCCAGCAAACATTTTTGAGCATCTATTATAGAGCAGTTGGTGCAAAAGTGTATCAGGGAGTGGGGCAACAGGGAGAAGGATACGCATTGGATTTCCCAGAAAACAGTATTTAAAAAGTACATTTTCCAATAGTTTTGAAGAAATAGAAAGTTTGTACAGATTAAGATGAATAACCTTAGAGCAATGATTCTTGACTGAGAGAGCCAGTGGAGGTGGAGACCTCTCACCCCCCAGGGACACTAGACAATGCGTGAATACATTCTTGGTTGTCACAGCTGGGGCAGGGGACTGCTTGTATCTGAGGGATGGAGTTCAGGAATATTGCTAAAATCCTACAGTGCACAGCACAGGCCCCCACAACAAAGAATCATCTACCCTCAGATGTCAGTAGGGCCGAGGTTAAGAAACCCTGCCTTGGAAGAAACAGGTGATATCAAAGCTATTAAATATGAAGACAAAGTAGTCGAAGAGTAGAGATTTCACTTAGGCTTCTTGTGCCAGATGTTAAAACTTGTCTCCGCCATTAGGGCCCTGACGCAGGCAATTGTTTGCCCTCTAGAAACTTACAGTCTAGGGGCACCTGGGTGGCTCAGTGCATTGAGCAACTGACTCTTGATTTCGGCTCAGGTCATGATGGAGCCCTGAGTTGGGCTCCATGCTGGGCGGTGGAGCCTACTTAGGATTCGCCCTCTCCTTCTACCCCTCCCAATCCCCCTCTCTAAAAAAAAATAAACAAAATAGTTTTAAAAAAGAGTCTCTCTCTCTCCCTCTGCCCCTCCCCCCACCATGCATGTGTGCTCTCTCTCTAAAAAAAAAAGAAAGAAACTTACAGTCTAGTGGGGGAACACAGGCCAGAAAGACAGGAAGAGAGCAATTCTGTCAATACTAAGATACGGAGGAGCACACAGTCTTATAAAACAATGAAGTGAATATCTAACCCAGTCTGGGGAGATCCAGGAACACTCTTGTAGAGGAGAGAGATCTTAGATGCTGCCTAAGAAGGTAAGAGAAGAATCAGAGTCATTATCAGGCTAATGAGGTGGAATTAGCCAGGCAAAGTTGGCATAGACATGGGGAAAAGATTTCCCAAACAGAAAGAGCCTTATATGCAAAGATCGGGAGTCATGATTCAAAGATCTGGAGCTGTTAAAGCATACGAAATGCCCATGGGGCTCAGGTTCTCAGGATCTCTGAAGCAGAGAGCCCCAGAAGTGGCAAGGCTAATAGAGATCATGCTGGAGGGGTATGTCCTTGGCTGTACTCGGAGCAGCAAGTAATTCAAAACCGAATGCAGTGCTGCACTAGTCGAGTTGACAAAGCACAGAGTTGTGATTTGGTATATTGTGAAGTGGGAAGCAGTGGCATTTTGAGGTTAATTCTGACTTAATATGCCTCAAGTCTATTTTTATATATGTGCCTGAAGTGCCTCAGTTCTGTATTTCACTGTGCCTGGGTATTTATATCGGGAGTGTGATAAATCAGTGATAATGTTATTTGGCATGTTTCACAACCAGTCAGTTTGACTGACACAGGGAATCAACCTTGCATATTTTAAAACTTCTTAAATTTACTTCGGTTATAAGGTTGTATATATTAAACATCCACCTCCATTGTTCCTTGACAAACCTTCCTTTAATTTTATATACATGTTAATTTATAATATACACCATTCAACCGAAGAGTAGACAATAAGCTGCTCACATTCTCAGAAGCCTTACTAAAGGGATTGGTTGAGAGATGACAGAACGAATGAGCCAGCTGAAAAATCTCAGGTAGAGAGCAAAACAATTTGCTATCAGTTGCCAGGGAATTATCTATGTTTCTAAGGTAACTCCCAACACAGCTTGTTGTCTTCGGTATCTATTATCCTGGGGAAATTTTTCAGGCTTGTTTCTTTTTCTTAAAGGTCTTTTACTCTTTTAAATATTCAAGATCTTTCGTTAAACAAAACATTTACTACTTTCATGACCAGCCTCCTAGTAAAGGAGCAAAGTAAAACAATGATGTTTCTTTCCTACAGGGTTTTATTTCTGTTTCTCTTCTGAGAATCTCATATTGAGACAGTGGGAAAGTAAGGATGGTGGCAGACAGACACTTGAGGGATCAGGAGCTAGAGTCATGAGGGAAATTTAGAATTTAGGTAAGAGCAAGCCCAGCAGTCAGAAGCCAAAAATTATAGAGGTACCTGAAACCAATGCTAAGCACAGTCAACCCTCAACATCAGAGTCAAGATCCCAGATATAAAAAATATCTTATACTGGCACAAAGCCTCTTTCCATTTAATTCAGGAGACTGATGGAGTCCTTAATTCACACATGCATATCCATATTTCCTGCTGGAACAAGGATCAACACTAGTGAGAGGTCAGCCCACAGTTGGCTTGTACCAGTAGGTGAGCCCCAGGATAAACATGGCCCATAAGCCATCTGCCATGGATAGTGCGCGACCATATCGAAAGCAGCTGCTGTCAGAAGAGCAGCATTACACTCCATCAGAGTGCTCTCCCTTTATTCAAAATCAGAAGAGTCAACATCAGCCTTCTTTTCTCAAAAGAAGGGTATTTTAGAAGAGCTTGTCTCAAACCAGTACACTTCTTAAGGATGAGGCTGATTGGAAGAGTAGAAAGATAGAAAGTTAAAAGTCAATGGCTGATTCAATTAGGATATCCAAATTGGTCAAAAAAAAAAAAAAAATGATACAGAGAGGTGGAAGGCCAAATAGAGCCCAGATAAGCCAAGTCATGATTTGAGTTCCTCGGTCAGTGCCAGATAAAGTTTAAGCTTTAAGAAAACTACCAGGAGATTTTAATGGCACAGTCTTCATTGGGAATCTTTTTTTCCTTTTTGTTCATAGTTCAAAGGTGTATAGAAAATAATTACACTTAACAGTAGATCATGAATCTTCTCAACCACCTCCATGGATTTACTAAGTACACAGGGACAAAAAATAGGAGGGAAAGAAAGAAAAGAAAATATGGTCTATTTTGTTCTATCAAAGGGCTCCTCCAACATGGGGCAACTTGCTCTTTATTTTTGGGGAATCAAAATATTGAGTGCAACTAAATGCCTTCATTCTAAAGGCAGATGCTATTTCAGCACAGTGTGTTCTTGACTTTTTTTTTTTAAGTTGAACTCTGTTGTTCTTGAAAATGTCAGGTACAAATCCTCTGAAATGCCTGACCTTTTCAATTTCCAAACAATGGATCGCATAAATCTGTATGAAGAATAAGAGGGCAAGAACCTGAGTTTATTCAGGTTTGTGAGGTTTTTATAATGAGCCCATTTAAAGGATGCTCATGCCAAGACCCAATGGACTCAAGTGAAATACTTTCTAGAAGTCAAACTAAAACATACACTCTAGGTCAGGAAAATTTGGATGATACTCAATTTTTCAAACACCTCTAGTGTATGAGAAGCCCTCATTAAATAATATTTTAATTTCATCAAAAATGAAAAATATAAAATAGTAGCAGCCACAGGCTGAATATTGGAGCAAATCAAAGAGCTAGTCAACATTAAAGCAGATACTCTTTCTCTTTGAAATGTCCTACACAAATTAAACTTAAACTTCAGCCACAGTTACTTATGGCAACTCTCTGAGGAATTTTCACTTGATATTGAAATGCACTAGTCTCAGATTCAATGTGTGGCTGCATCAGATGTTGTATAAATTTGAGAGCTCATGGGTGGCCATATATGCCTGGAGAAGAACAACAGGTTCCTGAAAGGAAGAAGGAACAAGAGGAAGGCTGAGATTAATCCCCATGTGAAGAGAGAGAGTAAGGGAATGGCTGCCTTTGTATCGTCAGGCCTTGCAGGAGAATGAGACTAACTTTAGAACAAAATTTACCTCACATGAGGAAAAAGGGGGCAATCATGAAAGGTTATTTCAGTGAAGTCTTTTCTCTCTATAACTACAGGTCTGAGATACCTGAGTCAGATAAGGAAATTATTTCTTTGTTTGCTGAATTACTCTACTACGCTCTGTTCTTAAAACAAAGTTGGTATACTATTTAGGAAGCACTGGAACTCAAGAAAATGGGAAAATTATATTTGAGGGAAGCTGGAAAAGTGAGGTTGACCAAACAATCGCAGAAAAAGCAATAGAACAATATTCAGAGCACTGTATTTCCCATTTACTCTGCTTTGAACAGTTCTCAGCCCATAATTAATGCATTCTGTAATACATAGAGCTAAGTCCTCAAAGCATCATAAGGAAAAGAGTCTGTTTTGAAGATTAGTTGAAAAAGTTGGGGGATGTTAATTCTAAAGAAGAGAAGATAGATGTCTGAGATATTTAAAGGACCATTACATAGAAGGAACAGTCATGTGATGCCTCATTATCTATTTTCAATTGCAGTTATGCAGATGTTATTACTTCTAATTTCCAAAGTAGATATGGAAATATCATGTAAATAGGTAAGCAAATATATAAATATATAAAGACATGAGACAGAACTTCCAAAGAAGTTCAAACAATTTGATGGTTCAAAAAATAATGTAGGTGGACTTTGTGAAGTTGTGAAGCAAGCTGTGATAATACACAGAAAGAGCTGAAGACTAGTCAGGAGTGTTACAGAAGGGATTCATGTACTGAATTAGTGGTTAGAATATATGACCTCTGTGTTTTCGATCCTGGAATTCTGGGTCAATTGGTTACCTGGAAAAAGAAAATATTTAATGTTAATAACAATATATACATGGCTTATAAGAGGTAATGCTAAAAATATTTAGGGGGCGCCTGGGTGGCTCAGTCACTAAGTGTCTGACGTCAGCTCAGGTCCCCAGAGTCCTGGGATCAAGCCCCACATCGGGCTCCCTGCTCAGCGGGAAGCCTGCTTCGCCCTCTCCCACTCCCCCTGCTTGTGTTCCCTCTCTGGCTGTCTCTCTCTCTGTCAAATAAATAAATAAAATCTTTTTAAAAAATTAAATAAAATAAAAATATTCAGTAATTTATGCAGAAATGGAGATCATTGAGACAGGTGGTGCTTTACAAGGTGAGACTTTTATAAATTTCTCATTATTCGTTTAATAATTTCTTCCATGGAACTGCTAAATGAGACTCCATGAGAATTTCACTTTAAACTGCTTCTACATTTTAGCCAATAAAGAAATACTTTAGCCTTGAGCTTAAGACTGATACTGAGTAGCAAGCATCTCCAGTTTGAAAAAGACTTTTATCTAAGTGGTCTTCTGGAAAATATTTCAAAGAATTTGCAGCAAGACTGAAAACTGGTCAAGTATAGTTTCAATGTTTCAGTATTCAGAACTGAATATGGAGTCCTTTGTAAAAACAGAAAGAAAAGTTTGCTTTCTTGTTACAAGAGTACCAAAAAACCCCCAGCATTTTCTGCATATTTTCAAATGATTTTTATTTCTTTGAGATACAGAAATTTATACTACTAAGTCTTTATTATTTGGGTTAAAATGGATCATTTTTATAGGAACTAAGTTTTAAAGCTCATTACACCCAAAGATTTTCATTATGATCTAATTTGAAATGAAAGTAAACAGAAATAATTTTGTTCTGCTAAAAGAAGTCATTGTGCTTTAACAAAATATCACAAATCACAATTACAGAGAAGTAACAAATTGACTAAAAAGCACGATTCATCAACAATTATTAGCCATGTGAAAATCTATTATTAGTTTACAGAAAATCATCTCTGTCTATGAGGAATAACTAGCTAGTTTCTCATCCCTAGATGGTATATTTTTGCCTTCCTTAAAAACAATCCACAAAGTCAACTCATCCGGCAGTATCACAAAACTTAGAAATATATATACAGTGTACTTTTATATGTTAATATACATATAGACAACTAAAAGTCAAAGAAAGTTACTATCATGTTGAGCTCAGGACCAGCTACAGAAATGAGTCAAAGTCGTAAGGAATTAAGCATAATTAAATGGTCTGTTTGACATGGCAGCTATGGGTTCCTGGAAAAACAGGGAGCAGAGAGCAAAGATATTTCATGAAGAGATGAAAATCAAATAATAAGCTGAGAGATTTGCAAGGCAATTAGTTGAGTTGGTATTTTAAATTTCTGGTGTCTGAAAGAGCTCCAGCCTGGTCATGTCCACAGCAGTTGTAGCACTAATGAAAATAGAGGAGATTCTTCACTGTGACATCATTCAGTGAGACTATAAATAAATTTTTAATATAAATTTGAATTTACATTATTAATCGTTTTTCCCTATGTTCCCTTGTTTACTCAGTCAGAGATACTGTCTCTCAATAAAAGGAAAAGCATATGGAGACACCAAATATGCCCAAGAGCTTGGTCACCTCCAGATTCTAGATCCTAATATCCAAGCCCAAAACTTCTCATTGCCTTATAGGACCAGAACAAATGACACAGTCAACCTCTGATTTATTAAGAATTTCTTTAGCACAGAAATTTTCTCTGAGGAGTTGGTATTAGGGCTTTGAGAGAAGCCAGATTTGAAACATTAAAGAAAATCCCCTAGAGAATTGAGATAGGTCAGTATCCCTCTGGAAAGATTACCCATTTTCCAAAGAGAGTATCTCAGCATTTGGAATTACAACTTCATATTTTAAAGTTCCCCAGTGTGTCTGAGAAGCATAAGCAATCATTTGATAACTCTAAAGTCTAAAGCCCTTTGCCCCTAGCACTCATGTAAATGATCCACAAAACATGATTCTATAAAAATACAAAAAACACAACATACCATATGGATAGAGTCCAGGATGTTCCTATTGGCAGAATTTATGGTTGCCTGATCCCATTTTATAAGACCATAATTCCTTCATTAACAGTTCAATGCAATGTTTGTGTTGAACTAACCAGGCAATTCATTATATAAAATAAGCTTTTGTTCACTTTCATGATGTTATTGAAAGTACTATCAATCTATGTTTTGAAATAAAAATAATAGGGGTGTCTGTGTGGCTCAGTTGGTTACGCATCTGCCTTTGGCTCAGGTCATGATCGTGGGGTCCTGGGATCGAGCCCCACATCAGGCTCTGAGCTCTCCCAGGAGTCTGCTTGTCCCTCTCCCTCTGCCTTGCTCATTCTCTCTGTCTCTCTCTCAAATAAATAAAATCTTTTTAAAAAGAATTAAAAATAATACATTTAGAGCTCAGATTGGGAGTCTTGACTCTTTTTGAAATATGAAACTTTAGCTAAAGAACAACAAAGGGAATCTTGAAAAATAGCAATTCTAGGACTGATCAATAGTAATTAAGAGTATCTTTATAGGTGCTGTCATTGCTTGTCTGATATACCAGATGGAAAGACTTTTTTCTGTACTTATTAATATATTGTAAATATTATTGTGGCTTGACATCTCATATTCCTTAGCATACTTTCTTCAAGTTATTAAGATTTGGGGCTCAATTTTTCTTTTGATCAAATATACATATTCACTTCCAAGAGCATTTTCTAAATTATTAGATCCAAGTTCAAAAATACTTCTGAAAGATGAGTGGGAATCATTCTAATACTTCTACCAAGGTTATATAAGACAATTTCATAGAAGTTTATGACTTACTTGAGGACTCTGTACTCTGATAAAAGAAAATCATAACCCCAAAACAAATTCAAGTAAGAAAACCATAAAGGATAACTGTTTTTAAATGTTTCTATGATATAAAGGTTGACTTTGTCAGAGGTATAGTCTTTGCTTATATAACCTGAATATTATTTCAGTTAAAAACTTGATTTTTTTGTTAAATGAGAACTCTAATTGCAACCTAGAACGACCACCTGACCAGAGACAGCTGTGAGAATGGCAGTCACATTTTGATAGAGATATTTAATGTCCTCCATAAAAATACAAAGAGATTCCAACAACTGTTCAGTTAAAGTGGTAAAAGTTCTACAATTTCAAATTCCAAGCTGTTACTCCGGAAAAACAAGACTCCAGTTCATCTCCCAGGGGTGTTTCATCAAATAAGTTGTTTTGTGATCAAAGCTTTCAGCCATCCCTTCCTTCTTACTTCCCACACAGATTTCTCATCCTTCCCTTAGCTGCAGTCTCACCACCTACACTTTGCCTCCCGTACAAGTCCTTTACTCATCCATGAACACATCAGCCATCTCCTACTTACATGGATACCCTCAGGCTGACAGATTTATGCACTTTCTAGTAATTGTGCTTTTTGTTAACATTAATATGAACCTGTCTCTATCATTTCTTCTGCTGTTGTTATTATATACATGTGCATGTGCTTTGTCCTTAACTGTCTGTGAAGAGGTAAGATTTTATTAAATACTCATGGTGTTCCTACTTTCCTTACACCAGTGTGTTTTCCTTTTAGTTGATGAGTTACTTAAGAGCACAATGATCTAATTCATTGTGATGATCTCCTGGTGCCTAAGTAGTATCTGGCATATAATAAATGTTCAACACATGTTTGTTGGATGAATGAATGATAAATAATTTACTGAGAAACAAAATGTTTGGAAGAAAAAAAATCAGAATTTGATATTATTTCTGAAACTTAATTGTCTTCAATATTTGATATGTATAAATTACTTAGGAAAAAACCCATTATGTATAAAATATGTAAGAGAAATATGTTGGGATATAATTACATGTCAACATGATTGACCTAGAAAGAATGAAATTCCTTCACTGTTTATTTAAATGACCTTGTTTACAAAGTTCATTTAACAAATTTTAGGAATATATAAGTGGCAAAAGAAACAAAGTGCTTCACCTGTCTTTGATCTAAATGTCTAGCCGGCACCAGCAGTCTGGAGGAGTATTTCCTACAGTGTTTTGTATTGATGTTAGAGTAGCATATCTTTGTCGGGAAACAAATACAACAGGGTGATTTTACTGAAGTAACATCTATTTTGAGATAAGACATTTGCAAAATTAGAAAATAACACATAAGCTAAAAATACTACATAAATAACCTAATAACTTATTAGTATATTTTCTCCCTGAATCCTCTATTAGTGAAGCTGCCATATTTATCTATTGTTGATTTTCATTTCTTTTTAAATGCAATTTGTTTTAAATCAAGAAAAGATTTTCTCATCATTAATCTTCCCGTGACTAGTTATAACTTGAAAATACATTACAAAACAACATGTAACACTCTACTGACAGGTAACAGTTTCCTCAAAATACTCCCACAGATATATATTTGCAAAAGCATATTAATTTAATGTATGGGCAAAGAATTAAGGGACTGATCATTTTATGAGTCATATTTCAAAAGGGAAAGAAAATGTTCCCTCTATGATTCACACTTTAATTTTATTTCCCAAGAAATACCTTTCAAAACAATCAATATTTATAAAAGTATTATCAGTAAAATTTAAATTTTATATACAGTAAAAACTGTAATAACATATTTTATGGCACTTTAAAAGAAATTTCATACACATTATCATTTTTTATCTTTCTACCAATCCAGTATAGGAAAATATGAACCTATTATTCCTACTTTATGGATAAAGAAACTAAAATTTCAGAGATAATATGTTTCACCCAAGGGCATTCAGCTCAAACCCTAAATTCTTCTGACTAAAATTTTTTTTTCTTTTCACCGCTCTGATCAGATAAGTATATTAAGCACCATTTCAAATTAGTCTTTCAATCTGTTACCCAAACATGCAGTCTCCCATAGTCATTGTGAACTTATAAACGATTTATTTGGAAAAGTAGAAATGTTCATCATGAGTGATGAGCTAAGTAGTCATCTTGTTTGGTAATTTAATATCTAGTTTTGTGTCCTAATTATTTTATTTTATTAACATCCAAATATCATGACTAGACTTAAATTACTAAGTAAATGACTTCCTATTATATGGACATCCACTATGTTAGTGATACAGACATGGAACTCACAATATGAAAAAGTAGAAACTAGAGAAGATACTAAGAATATTTCCTAGTGGCCTGATAACTTATATTATTATAAAAATTATAGAACAGTATGGTTTGGTAACTTGATAAGAAAGGTGTTCACAGGACTAAGGTCAGGAGGCTGGTGTGATTAAACAAATATTCTAGAAATTAGTAGGCCAAAATTTTTTCTTACCACACTCATGAAAAAAAAAAATGAAATAAATCATATGATATATGAAACAACTTTTTCCCTCAAATACGTTGTCATATGAACTCATTAAAATGTTGATTATTGATCTACTAGGTTATATTAGCTCCCCCAAGTCCTTAAAGTCTGTTATGTCAATATGGTATTTGGGACTTTTAAAAATGATGATTAATGACAGGAGAATAATACTATGAAACAGGTATCATAGTAAGAAAAATTGACTAACTTTGGGTCATGCATTTTCAATAGGGGTGAAAACTGATTCATGAGAAAAAATCTTACTAACTATAAATCATAGCTATAGATACAGCACATAATAAACAGATATACAGTATATCTGTGATATTAAAATCTCAAAAGAGTGGGGGTCAACTAGGAAAAAAAAAAATCTAAAAAGCTCCTTAGAGGGCAAAAATGAGAAAATGGTTGAGAAACACTCCTCTAAGTAAACAAGGATTAGCAAATTCTAAATTAAATTAATTCAAGATATCTTTGACTTCCTTTGATTATTACTACATGATGAGGGTCAGTCATAGGAATACATTAAATAAATTCCCCCAAATAAGTAAGTTATAGAATGTTTTTTGATAGCTATACAATGTCCAGTGTAGGCCTGAAAATAACTACATATTTTTTAATTAATGAATTATTCACAATCAAAAGAGAATGAATGCTTTATGATTTTCATCTTTTTTAAGCATGCAACTATGCAATAATGATATATAAATTCATTCAGTGACTATTAAACCCACCAATATCAGAAAAACTATATTGTATTTCTTGAAATAGTAAGATTCATTCTCCTCATAGTAGACCTGTTCTGCTTTAGGTTTATTACCAAAAAATTCTTGAATGCATGAGATAGTGAAAGCCCAAGTAAATAATGTATTGAAGTCATACTAAAAATAATGATTATCAATTTTTAACCTTAAATATTCAGAATTTCTCTAATTCTATACTTCCAAATACATCCTAAATTGAAAGCAAAACCCAATACCTTAAAATAATAAGAGAAAATATAGCAAAAAAGATTTCTTAAATGTAATTTTTAAACTATTTTTTTAAAGTCAACATTATACTTAATGCTGGAACACTAGACCTACTACCACTAAATTAAAAGAAAAAAAAACATCAAAGGTATCTGCTATTGCTATTAATTTCTTAAACTCTTTTGCAATTTTGTAAATTTGTAAATTTCTGTTCAATGTTTTAAAATATGAAATCTAAATTAAGAGCATATTTAAAAGAAGAGATCACGTTGTACTTTTAGTTATGTTAGATACTGTTAGGAACAGGCAATGCTGATCTAAGAAATATAGTTGGATCTATATTCATAGAGCTTACAGCTAAGTGGAAAAGTAAGCATTAACAAATAATGGTACAAATAATCAATTACAATTACGATAAGAGATACAAAGTGTGCAAGGTACTATTTGGCCATATGACAGAGAAACTAACCTACAAGAATATGAAAAGCTTTCTGGGGGAGATAATAAACATGAATAATGGCTTGCAGTTAGCTAGACAAATAAAGTAATAAAATGCACAAAGCTCACAGAGGCAAAGGTCACATAAAGGAACCCAGTGCCTTCAAGAAACTGCAAAAGAGAATGTGTCTGGACCATACAAAGAGGGAAGGTACCTAAAGAAGAAGACAAGAGACAAATCGCACAGGGCTTTGTCAATCATGTAAGAAATTTTGAACTTTATCTTAAGGGTTCTATGTAAAGAAGTAAAATTGACAAATATTTACTTTTATTTATTTATTTTTTTTTAAAGATTTTATTTATTTATTTGAGACAGAGAGAATGAGAGAGAGAGAGAGCACATGAGAGGGGGGAGGGTCAGAGAGAGAAGCAGGCTCTCCGCCGAGCAGGGAGCCCGATGCGGGACTCGATCCAGGGACTCCAGGATCATGACCTGAGCCGAAGGCAGTCGCTTAACCAACTGAGCCACCCAGGCGCCCGTCAAATATTTACTTTTAAAAGCTCACTTCCGTAGCTGTGTAGATAACGGATCAGAGTCAGGAAATACTGGATGAGAAGTGAATTGCAGTAGCTCAAAGAAGATAAAGACCATGGAGATGGGGAACATTCAGATTTGAAAGGCAGTTAGGAATTAAAACTAATAGGATTTTACTATCGATTGGATGTGAGTGGAGATGGCAAGAAAGCTGTCAAAGATAATGCCGAAGACTCTGGCCTGAACAACTGTGAAGATAGCAAGAGTAAGCCGTGGAGTGGACAGCATGCTGTTGAGAATGCTTTCTAAACTTTCAGGGTTAAACAGATGTCCTGAGAGGCCAAACAGAAAACCAGAAGGATAACGGTACCCTCCCTTGACTTCACCAGTAGCAGCCTTCAGAAGAAGGTGGGAATGTCGTGTGTATCTAGCAAGGCAGCTTTACCAATACCAAGCCCCCAGTTAGATGCATATATCTGGTGCCTATCACAACAGCTTCCACAAATACTAAGAAACCAAGCAGGAACTAATAGAACTAGCCATAGCTTCAGAATTCTACATTCTGAGAATAGAATTCCAAGAGAATACACATGAGGAGAGAAAATTCAAGACCCACGCTCCAGTTTGGAACAAATAATAGGAATGGATGAGAAAACAGGAAGAAAAAACAAGGCCTGCAGAATGGTGTTTTTTAATGAAAGGAAGATACTATAGTTACTCTAAAAGCAATATCATAGCATCATGTAAGAATATACGAGACATTTTAAAAAGTTTATAAAACTCCTGCTTTGTACTCCCATATAATTCAAGAAAAATGCACTTGATCAAAGCAAGGATGAAAAATGAGCTACAACAACAGAATGTGGAGCAAAAGTGTGGAATTGGAAAAGAGATATGTGGAAGTAATACAAAGCCTAACAAGAAAAAGTATAAGAAAACAGAAAAGAAAATATAAAACATGATTAGTGTTCTGATTTAAATGTTGGTTGAAAAACGCATTTAAGTAGGAGGCAACAGCAACAAAATTTTAGAATTAACTTACTGGCCTCAAAAAAAGAGAATCTCTAGGCTGGCAGTGCAGAATTATCAGAAAATGGGGGACTGGAAGCAGCAGATAGGCCTGGAAAGGGTATGGGATTGAGGGCAATAATTAGGAGCATTGGTGAAAGCTGTCTGAGAAGCAATTAAATCTTCAGTTATTCTCCATCATTCTTTGTCACCAGGCAGCTGTCCACCTGCCAACCTGGTTTATTATTTGGGGAGAGACACAGAGGTAATCTCAGGACTGGGGAACACAAGAGAGAGTAGAGGTTGTAGGCACCATACTGAATGAACTATAGAATTGAAGTGAGACATAATTCCTCACCCCACCTGCTTTTGCCTTTCAACTCTATGACATTCCCAGCCAAGAGATTAAAGGATTCTTCTCTAAGAAATCTGGCCAGTCCAGGGGTGCCTGGGTGGCTCAGATGTTTAAGCATCTGCCTTCGGCTTAGGTCATGGTCCCAGGGTCCTGGGATGGAACCCCGCATCTGGCTCCCTGCTCAGCCGGGAGTCTGCTTCTCCCTCTCCCTCTCCCCCTGCTTGTGTTCCCTCTCTCGCTGTGTCTCTCTCTCTGTCAAATAAACAAATAAAATCTTTAAAAAGAAAAGAAAAGAAAAGAAATCTGGCCAGTCCAAAAAAGAAAACTCAAACGTACTGACATCATTGGTCCTCCAATAAAAGTTCTGACACATCATCTTAAATTGAATCTCAAACTCTACAAGCTCCAGTGACATGCTCAGAACTTCCAGAGGAGACAGTTTGCTATCAGCTATCTGAGAAAAGCTTATAGCATGGAAGACAGAAACTAAAAGAACAAGGAGGGAAAAAATATTAGAAGCAAGACTATGCAAGAAAAAATACTTATAAATGGGGTGCAGGAGCACATTCAGTATACAAAATGGAGAGCACAGAGAAATCAAAAGGATAAAAGAAGATATAAAATTTTACACAGGTTTAGACAATAAACGTAAAGATATCCACACATACACACCCCAAAAAACCATAAAGCAGAAAGACAGAAAATCTAAGACTATAAGAAGACAAGTCGAGGCCAAACAAGCAAACAATAGGGGATCCAGAAACAGAGGAGGGAAAAAACAAAACAGAACAAAAAGACAAAAGTATTATTAAATACAGAGTAAAAGTAAGGTTTTCTTTGAAAACTGAAATCTAAGCTTGAAAAGACTCACTCCATAATTAAAAGAAATCAAACCTAGATATATATTGGCAATATATTTTTTTTAATTTAAGGTAAAGGAAACTCTCTTGGAAGTATCCAGATACTCTACCCCCCAACCAAAAAAGAAAGCAACATTACCTACAGTTAGTAAAAGAAGCCTGGATTAAAACAGACTGGGACTCTGAGCTGTGCTCATACACAATACATGCTAATCCAGTGACTAGGCAAAATATAAACCACTGGTAACATAACACCAAACATTAGCTCCTTATAAAGTGCTTTCATAAAGCCATAAATAAAAACAGGGTCATCTAATAAAAACAATAGACAAAACACATGCAAAGATAATAAAAATACTAATGGTCAATAAATCAATGATGATGTGTATCATTTTAGTAATTAAAAATTGCAAATTAAAACAGGATGAAGTTGACAAAGATCAAATAGAATAGTAAATCTCAGTGTTGACAAGAATGTATAAATTCTGTGCTGATGGGAATATAAATTGGGATGTTTGCAACATGACAATATATATCAAAATGCATACATTTAACATATATAAATATTAATAAATGAACATCCTGTGAGTATATTAGATTGTTTTTGTCAGTGCTTCTTTTATATTTTCCAAATATTCTAAAATGAACACAAATTATTTTTATAGTTAAAAATATCACTGTCAAAACACAGTAATATTTTAATATTTAAGCCGTTTGCCCTAGTAATTCTATCACTAAAAATCTAGCCTAATTGAACAGATATGGGGAAAAACAATTGCACATACAAATGTTTATTGCAGGATTATTCTTACTAGAGAAAAATAAACAGCTCAAATACCCAGTACTATAGTATGGTTAAATATTTTCACAGGAAACATGAAGATATGCTTGCAATATAAAAAGAAAGGAGAAAAACCTATGGATATAATATATTCTTGATATTATTATATGAATAATATAATAAGTAATTAGTGATTTATGTATAGGATTACAGGTGTTTTAAAGTTTCTTTATATTTTTATACATTTTCTAAATTTTCTCCAACAACAGTGTAGGAATGCTTTGTGTTCTGAGAAATACAAACATTATTTTAAAACATTAAATTTGAAATTCAGTGTATATACTGAAGATACACAATGAACATGATCAAGCTGTAAGAGTTATGTAAGGTTTCAAACAGATCAAAAGAAAAAAACATCGAACTGGCAAAGGAATTGATGAATAATTCAAATAATAGAAAATGAAGAGTTCAAAAATTCATTCATTAGTACTCAAAAATATTAATTAAAACTTGAATAAAAGACTATGTCAGGAACTTTTGATTTAACAAAGATTTTTTAAAATTAGTAGCCAATATTTTCAGACTGGTGAGATGCAAGGTTTTATATACCTCTGTGAGGGAATAAAGAGTAATTTGACAATCTAAATATTCCTATATAAATAATATAAATTCCTGTATAAATATTCCTGTGGTAGATATTTGTCATTTTCTTCAACTTTTTTTTTTTAAGATTTTATTTATTTATTTGACAGAGAGAGAGAGAGAGCAGGAACATAAGCAGGGGGAGTGGGAGAGGGAGAAGCAGGCTTCCTGCCGAGCAGGGAGCCTGATGTGGGGCTCGATCCCAGGACCCTGGGATTATGACCTGAGCCGAAGGCAGACGCTTAATGACTGAGCCACCCAGGCACCCCCTTCAACATTTTTTTAAAAGATTTTATTTATTTACTTGAGAGAGAGAGAGCATGAGCAGGGGAAGGGGCAGAGGTAGAGGGAGGGAGAAGGAGGCTCCCTGCTGAGCAGGGAGCCCCATGCAGGGCTCCATCCCAGGATCCTGGGATCATGACCTGAGCTGAAGGCAGGTGCTTAAGCAACTGATCCACCCAGGTGCCCCTTCTCCAACAGTTTTCTGTTTTCATTCCTCTCTGTACTCAAGGGGGCTAGAAGTTATATACTAGATTTCTCAGATTGCCTTGTGGCTTAGATTTTGCCCATCAAGGTATGACAGCCATAAGAGGTGTGCTTCCATCTCCCTCAAAAGAATACATCGCAAAGAACATAGTTGACCTGTGATCTCCATCTGCCCCACCTGTAGATCCATTATAGGCTCCAAACAAGGCCACACATTCCCTGAGCCGCTACCAGTCAATGACTGAGCATGACAGGAATACTACAGCCCATTATGGGACACTCTCCAAAGGGTAATCTTTGCTCAAGGATTCCAAATTGGCTTGGATAGGACGTTTTCAAAACTGGGCTCAAGTTTTGAGGCTCTTCCTACTCAACCTTCCTTCCTTCCTTCTCTTCTTTCACAGGGATCAGAACTTCCTCATGGTCTGAAGGCTCACCCCCCTCTACTCCTGCTCCTGCCCCCTTTGTACTTCAAAAATGTTTCCTCCAGTAAATTTCTTACATACTGAATTCCATCTTGGAGTCTGTTTCTAGGACGAAGGCTCTCATAAGAAAGGGAGACTGACAACAAAACAAAGAGGCAACCCATGAAATGGGAGAAGATATTTGCAAATAACACTACAGACAAAGGGCTGATATCCAAGATCTATAAAGAACTTCTCAAACCCAACACCCAAAAACCAAATAATCAAGTCAAAAAATGTGCAGAAGACATGAACAGACACTTCTCCAAAGAAGACATACAAATGGCTAATAGACACATGAAAAAATGTTCAACATCATTAGCCATCAGGGAAATTCAAATCAAAACCACATTAAGATACCACCTTACACCAGTTAGAATGGCAAAAATTGACAAGGCAAGAAACAACAAATGTTGGAGAGGTTGTGGAGAAAGGGAAACCTTCTTACACTGTTGGTGGGAATACAAGTTGGTACAGCGACTTTGGGAAACAGTGTAGAGGTTCCTCAAAAAGTTAAAAATAGAGCTACACACCCTATGACCCAGCAATTGCACTACTGGGTATTTACCCCAAAGATACAGATGTAGTGAAAAGAAGGGGCACGTACACCCCAATGTTCATGGCAGCAATGTCCACAATAGCCAAACTGTGGAAGGAGCTGAGATGCCCTTCAACAGATGAATGGATAAAGAAGATGTGGTCCATATATACAATGGAATATTACTCAGCCATCAGAAAGGATGAATACCCAACTTTTGCATCCACGTGATGGAATTGGAGGAGATTATGCTAAGTGAAATAAGTCAAGCAGAGAAAGGCAATTATCATATGGTTTCACTCATGTGTGGAACATAAAGAATAACATGGAAGACATTAGTAAAAGGGGGGGAAACGGAAGGGGGGGGAATCAGAGGGGGAGACGAACCATGAGAAATTATGGATTCCGGGAAACAAACTGAGGGTTTCAGTGGGGAGTGGGGATGGGTTAGCCTGGTGATGGGTCTTAAGGAGGGCACGTATTGCAATGAGCACTGGGTGTTATATGCAAACAATGAATCATGGAACACTACACCAAAAACTAATGAAGTACTGTATGGTGACTAATATAACATAATTTAAAAAAAGGACGGGGAGACTGAAGGGAGTAAGAGTCATCTATTATCTTTTCCTGCTTCTGGTTTCAGAAGTACTAAGGGAGGGTAATGTAAATGTCTGGGTGGGTTTCGCAGCATTAGCAGAGTCTAGCAGCATTGGCAGCATTCAGCCTCCCAGGCCCTGCAATATCATGAGGGAACTGGTACAGGCTTCCTGCTCAGTGGCAACGGAAGTGATTCCTACAGCAGCAGCAGTGCTTCAGCGACCTCAACAGCAAATCCATCCAGGAGCTCTGGGTAATTCTGCTTCTTTATGCTCCTCCACATCTAGGGGGAGGAATGGCTTTCTGTGGTTACCACTGTCTGAGTAGTACTATCATCATTCCTTGTTTCCTTCTCCTCCCCTTTCAACACTTTTGTAACCAATTCCCTATTTTAAACCACCTTAGTATGATTTCCTCATTCCTGAGTAAATGTGGAATGATACAAATCTGTTTCATTCTTTTTGACTCTAGAAATTCTCATTAGTGTTAACTCTATAAAGAAATTAATATGAACAAAATTTATTAATAAACCCAATGAACAATTATTAAATATTAAATGTAAATAGTTATTGCACAAAAATTTTATACTAACAAAAAAGTCCCAAAGAAATCTGACACTAGAGGTAAATAATTTACCAAAGTAATTTAGAGTACATTATTATGTTTTCTTATGCCCCAATTAAGATATGTGCTTATTAATAGTTTTTAGATATATAAGTAAATACACATCATTTACTGTTAACTATACAAAGTGGGAAAAAAAGTTAAATATGTGGTTATCATATGACTCATAAATTTCCAATCTTAGAAATATATCCTAGGGAAATTTTGTACTTGTAAACCAAAATACATGTACAATAATGTCCACAGCAGCATTGTCAAAACAACCAACAACTTGAAAGACCCATATGTCTGTCAACAGTAAAAGAAATAAACACATCACAATATTTTCATAGAGTGGAGTCCTATGTCACAGCATAGATGAATCTCAAGAGAAAATCTTCAGGGTAAGCAGAAAATCACACTAGGATTCCATTTTTACAAAATTAAAAACCAAATAAAATTATATTCTATTGTTTAGGGGTAGAAAGTCAGGAAAAGAGTACAGTATGTCTATGGGAGGAGGGGTTGTAATCAGGGTGAGGCATGAGGGATGGTGAGGGGCTGACATTCTATTTCTTGTCCTGGTTGGTAGTTGCCCAGTTGTTTGCTTTATAATTATTCTTTCATGGGTACATATATGTTTTATGCACTATTCTGCAAGCATGAGATATCTTAAAATAAAAGAGAAAAAAAAGATCAGGATATAAAAGGGTAAACTCCAGGAAAACAATACCCCTACCTGCATGGTTTAAAACAGAATCACCAGCTCATTCTCTCATACACCTAAGTCCACGTCAATAAATGTGTTTACATAATACATAAATGAATGAACATCAAGCTCTCAGACATTTTAATATGTTCATAAAGTAAACCAGAAAAAAATACATGCAAATGCCATCTAGTAATTACTATGTGGAAAAATTATGGGTGTCCCTATTTGTCTTCTTGGTACTTCTCTTTGTTACGAAAATTTCTCAAATAACATTTCTCTGAAAACTGAATAATTAAATGTGTTGTTAAAAGTCCAGAATAAGGTCAGCTTATGTTCTGGCCATTTTTCTTTCTCTAGAAACATTAATCCAGTTGTTTTCACAAACAAGATCCTTACAACACCATGAATTTTATCATTGTTTTATAGTTTTCAGAGTACAGGTCTTTCATCTCCTTTGTTAAGCTTATTCCTAGGTGTTTTATTCTTTTTGGTGCAGTTGTAGATGGAAATGTTTTCTTTATTTCTCTTCCTGCTACTTCATTATTAGTGTGTAGAAACTCTACCAATTCCTGGGTATTGATTTTGTATCCTGCAACTTTATTGAATTTATTTATTACTTCTCATAGTTTTTTGGTGGCATCTTTAGGGTTTTCTGTGTGTAATATTATGTCATCTGCAAACAGTGACAGCTTAACTGCTTTCTTACCAATAGGAATATCTATTTCTTTTTCTTATCTGATTGCTGTGACTAGGACTTCTAGTACTGTGTCAAATAAAAGTGATGAGAGTGGACATCTTTGTCTTGTTCTTAGGAAAAAAGCTCTCAGTTTTTCACGATTGAGTACGATGTTAGCTGAGGGTTTTTCATATGGCCTTTATAATGGTTGAAGTATGTTCCCTCTAAGCCCACTTTGTTGAGAGTTTTTATCATGAATGGATGTTGAATTATAAATTAGGGTTCTTAAACTTTGGTGTACATCATAATCAGGTGCAAACCAGCCCAAGAGAATCTAGTAATATCATAGCTAAATTGGATCAATTTTAACTGTAAGTAAACTAGCATTCTGAATATAGCCCCAGTGAGCTACCCCAGCCGCCTCTCCAAGCCGAATGAGCACCACCCACTTCCTCTTTTTTTCCCTACAGACACAGCAATCTTCAAGATCCAGAGCATTCTGTTCCTTCATGTCTCAGCACCTTGCACATGCAGCTCCTCCTGCCTGGATGCCCCATCCTCCGCCTACTTAACTCCCACTCCCCATTCAAAACTCAGTTCAAGTATCTATTCTCTAGAAAAGAGTTTCCTGACCACCCTCCAGCCATTTTACAGTTTAGATACTCTTATCCTGAATTTTTTTTACAATACTTTAATACAATTTTAATTAAATATTTGATTATCAGATTAATTTTTTCCTTGACTATACTGTAAGATTCATAGCACATGGGGCATGCTTGTTTTGTTCACTTTGATTTTTACTGAAGTATAGTCAAAACACAATGTTACATTAGTTTCAGGTGTACAACACAGTGATTTGAGAAGTTTATACCTTTTGCTGTGCTCACCGCAAGTGTAGCTTCCATCTGTCATTATATAACGCTATTACAATACCATGGGCTATATCCCCTATGCTGTACCATATCTCCAGAACTTGATCTAAAACTCAACCCTCAAAATAGATTAGCAATCTCAATATAGATTGACAGACCCTCAAAATAGATTTTGTTTATTGAGTAGTTTGGTTGGATAATTGAATAAACTATCAAACCAACAGACAAAAAAAAAAAACATTTTTTTTTTTTTGGTTAAAAAAATTAAATGACTGCTCTATCATCCAGGCTTTGAACTAAAAATCATCTGAATTTTTTTTCCTTTGAAAAAATTCCATGTAATCAAAAGTCCCAAATCAGATGAGTAATTACTTCATATGACAATGAGGATAATATGTACTCAATCTTAGCTAATGAATTTTGATTTTCTTTTTTGTATATAACTCACCCATGTGTATTTCTTTTACACTAAATAGAGATCCTTTACCAACCCAAATATCCAATGATGACTCATTTTCTTTAAATTTAGTTTGGACGTGATGGGTAGAGGAAGAAAAGGCAAGAAAACATATTAGCCTTCTAAGATTAATGACTATATTTTTCTTTTAGGAACTTGGAGTCCTAAACTGAAATGTTTCCTCTCTGATCCCTAATATCTGAAGCTGGACCTAATGTAATTGTTTCCAAGGGGAATATACAGCTTATGCTTTCTGACTGGCTGTCACAATGCTCTGAGTTAATCACCACCCCCTCCCAAAATGCCCAGCTCAGTACAATCATGAGAATTCTGAACTGAACCTCCGTGGCAGTTTGAGCAATAAACTTATTTATCTGTGTGTGAGGGACTTTTAGTTCCCAAAGCTCAGAATATTTTATTAAGCTGGTGACATTTTCTGATTTTTCGATACCTCATTTTTCAAATCCAAATGCTCTGGATTTCTAGTGTTTCTATGTCGTGTTCAGAAAACAGAGTAACACAATTCTCCATTTGGTTGCTCTTGAGAGCACAATGCTATAGCACTGATATTTTCGAGAGTTATTTATTCCATTCTTTTATCTTCTACGTTTACCTGTTCTGTAATGACCTAATCTCCTACCACTCTCTTTCTTAGATAATCTACTCTATGAATATCATCCTTCTTGCTATAACTCACTGTCTCCAACTTGAAAGCATTCATACTTATTGCTGCTTTGCCTGGAACATCTTTCCCCTAGATATTTCTGTGGCTGGCTCCACTGGAAACTTTAGGTCTTACCCAAAGCCCTTATTTAAAATTACAATCCCTCTTGAACACTTCTTAGACCTCTTCTTCTATTTTTTTCATAGCATTTATATGATAAAACTATTTTTTTCTTTTTATTATCTGTTTTCCTACCTCTAGGACAAAAACTCCATAAAGACAAAGATTTTTGCCTCTTTTATGTGCTGCTATATTCTTGGGCCTTATTGCAGGTACTTGAAAATTACCAAGTAAAACAAATTTTCCATCACAATTACTAATCTTAATATTCCTATGAAAACTACCAAGAGACTCTAAGAGTCTAGGGGTACTGATTCCCGGGAAGGGGATGCCTTTACCAGGGGAAACAGTAAGAGTCCTATTAAACATAAAGCTACAGCTGCTGCCTGGTCAACCCCAAAGCCCAGCAAGAAAGAAAGGAGTTAATATTGATGTGGTAAATGACACTGATAACCCTGAGGAAGAGAGTGGCTGCTGTGTGTGGGAGGGGGAGTGCAGAGAAGAGTATGTTAGGCTCTCAGATGATTCACTGGGCCATTTTTGGGCATCCCCATACCCAGTTATGACTATAAATTTTTTTAAAAATTTTTATTAACATATAATGTATTATTTGTTTCAGGGGTACAGGTCTGTGATTCATCAGTCTTACACAATTCACAGTGCTCATAACACATACCCTCCCCAGTGTCCATCACCCAGCCACCCCATCCCTCCCACCCCCTGCCACTCCAGCAATCCTCAGTTTGTGGTTTGTCTCCCTCTCTGGTTTCATCTTGTTTCATTTTTCCCTCTCTTCCCATATGATCCTCTGTGTTGTTTCTCAAATTCCTCATATCAGTGGGATCATATGATACCTATCTTTCTCTGATTGACTTATTTCGCTTAGCATAATACCCTCTAGTTCCATCCACATCATTGCAAATGGCAAGATTTCATTTTTTTGATGGCTGCATAATATTCCATTGTGTGTGTGTGTGTGTGTGTGTGTGTGTGTGTGTGTGTGTGTATACACACCACATCTTCTTTATTCATATATATATACCACATCTTTATTCATTCATCTATTGATGGACATCTAGGCTCTTTCCATAGTTTGGCTATTGTGGACATTGCTGCTATAAACATTGGGGTGCATGTGCCCCTTTGGATCACTACATTTGTATCTTTGGGGTAAATACCCAGTATAACTATAAATGTTTAAGTACAACCATAGCATTAAGAACATCCATGGCTCAGAACTCTCAGGTATGAGGTCTGGGTAAAACATCAAGCAAGCCTCCCAGATGAGCAGAAGTGCTGGCTGAAGAAAAGGGAAATCTAAAATGGCTATGGGAGTGGGCAGATATGAGTATCATTAATGGCCTTGGTACCAACTACATTATCAAGTCGGGGCCGGGGGGGGAACCATCCCTCCTCAAGTACATTTTCTTGGAAATTGCAACCAATTGTGACCAATTTGATAAGCTTTGCCTGGATGAAGTGAACTTATCTAAGCAGCAAATGGATGTGAGGGCTATGAGAAATGGAGTAGTGGAATATAGATGCTGATACATTACCAAGATTCTTTTTTCATCAGCTATGCGCCTTTCCTCCATTTGCTGTGAATGTTAGCAGATCACAGTTCATAGCTCTTTCTTTCCTTAGAGGTTTACCCTCTGCAAAAGAAGAGCCACTTCCCCAGGAAGGCTATTTCCTGCCAGAGGGAATAGATCAATAGCCAATGACTAGTGAACACAAGGGTAGAAGATGCTGTCTATCTAATCTCAAGGAGAGGCTAACTCTATGGAGCAATTCATGTTTCAGAGCCCCTCCATAGGATCCGACCAGGCTGTCCTCCAGCTGAGACTCTATTTGTGTTTAGATTTTTTTCCTGCTCTATCTTGCTGCCCTTGCTCTCCTCCTGAGAGCACTTTCAATAAATCCCATAAACAAGAATTCCTGACTTGGCTCCACTTTTGAAGAACTTTACCTAAGACATATGATAATATGCAAATCATCTGAAAGAATGCATCCTAAGCACAGCCTTAAAAATTCTCTACATGATTCCAATGAACATTATTAGCTCACAATTTTTTTTAAATCACAAAACTTTAAAATAAATATCATGAGTGAGACTCACCAGGAAGAGAACAGAAAAATTTCATAAAATAGAATCATCAACTCAAATATAAAATGTATATATAATATATATGAAACATGTATATAAAATGTACATACAATATGTAATATGATAATTTTAATATAGTATATATCATAATATATATGTTTTTAAATGTTTGTATAAAATATATTATATATGACATATATATTATATATGTTTTGTATATATTATATATTGCATATGTAATATATACAAAATATACATAATATACATTATATAGTAATTACATATAATATTTAAAGACCTATATAACATATACAAAACATATATATCATATATCAAGTGTATAAAGAGGAAATACAAACATAAATGAGAACAAAAATATATCAGTATCAAAAGCCAATTCACCAAAAAAAAAAAAAAATTGTGAATAGCATATAATAGATGAAATTAAAACTCAATATATGGATGAAAGGGCAGATTAGACTGAAGAGAACACAGAACGAGTGTGGTAGGAAGATGTGAATAAATATCCCAGAATTCACTGAGAGACTTGAAGGTAGAAAATACAATGGTTGAGGGGCACCTGGGTGGCTCAGTCGTTAAGCGTCTGCCTTCGGCTCAGGTCATGATCCCAGGGTCCTGGGATCGAGCCCCGCATCAGGCTCCCTGCTCCGCGGGAAGCCTGCTTCTCCCTCTCCCACTCCCCCTGCTTGTGTTCCCTCTCTCACTGTGTTTCTCTCTGTCAAATAAATAAATAAAATCTTTAAAAAAAAAAAAAAAAGAAAATACAATGGTTGAAACACACAGAGGACACTGTGAGAAAGCTGACATCCACATAACCAGAGTTCTAGATAGTAGAGATAAAGGTGTAGAAGAAATATTTGATGAGATAATGCCTGAAATTTTTTCAAAGTTCATGAAAGACACCAATCCATAGATTCAGGAAGTCAACTAAACCACAAATAGTATAAAGAGAAATTCTGGGGCGCCTGGGTGGCTCAGTCGTTAAGCGTCTGCCTTCCGCTCAGGTCATGATCCCAGGGTCCTGGGATTGAGCCCCACATCGGGCTCCCTGCTTGGCGGGAAGCCTGCTTCTCCCTCTCCCACTCCCCCTGCTTGTGTTCCCTCTCTCGCTGTCTTTCTCTGTCAAATGAATAAATAAATAAATAAATAAATAAATAAATAAATAAATAAATAAAAGAGAAATTCACTACTAGCTATATATCATGGTTGTATGAAGCAAGACGGCCTAAATTTGAATCCTGCCTCCTCGTTACTAACTAGCCAATCAAGGACAAATTATTTAACCTTTCCTTGCTGTCGTTTCTGATCTGCAAAGTGGATTTAATGATAGTACACACTTCAGAGACTGTTATGAAGATTAAATGAGCTGAAATCTGTAAAGCTCTTAGAATAGTGCTGTTGAGTTTTTAATATTCATCTTTATTACTTTTATCTTGAATGCTTATACAAGGTGCTCTGAATCAGAGATTTTTTGTGATTATCTCGTAATAAATAAGTAAATCAGCCTGCTTTGCCCTATGCCTTACTCATGATGAAGGCCAGGTCATATGTCCTACATAAGTAGCTGAAAACTCTACAGGTGAGTAACAGAGTAGAATGGGGTTTTTTCCACTTACGTATAGGAGAGACAGTCATCTCCTCCCATCCTGAAAGGAAAAAAAAATCTTTTGCTGCTTTGAGATAGGTTAGAAAGGATCCTAGGTTCTCAGTCGAATCTTTCAGAATGTAAATACATCTTTCTAAGGGCCAAATAAACCCCAGGTGTCTCCAAGATCAGGAGTTTCACACCCAGAGAGGTGGTGCCCCAATCTTTCTGGCACTTGAGAACTTAATCTAGGGACCTAATCCAAGCTATAACATTTAGCTCACTTGAGGAGTTAAGAGGAGTTTTATCATCCTTTCAATCAAAGCAATTAACTACACAAATAACTATAGGTATGAAAAGACTCAGGAGGCTAAGGCTTTTTGGAGCACTGAGAAATCCAAGAAGTTTCACTTCCCCACAAATACCTGGCATACCCTGAGTTTAAGTGCTTGTTATATAAACAAAAATAAACACAACTGATGAAATCATAAAGATAAGAGCAAAAGTAATGACATACAAGAAGAGACACAAGGGAGAGGATCAACAAAGGCAAAAGCTGATTCTTAGAAAACTAATAAAATTGACCAATTCTGGTGAGACTAATCAAGAAAAGAGATAAGACATACTGAGCACTAATCACCCAGAAAGGAGAGAGATCTACACATACAGCAAGATTACAAATACAGTAAGAAATACCTTGAACTACTTTATTAGTACTACCACTTTGGAAAACCATTTGGCATTATCTGGTAAGACTGAAGATATGCATGCCCCGAGACCCAGCAATTTTGCTCCTCGGAATGTGTTCTCAAGAAACTCTTGCACATGTGCACTGGGGGGGAAGTGCAAGAATATTTATGGAAGCATCATTCATAATGGCAGGAATATAAAATACTAAGTGTTCATGTACAAGAATATAAATATATTAATTGTGGTGACTTCATACAATAAAATGTGGAGTAACAGTAAAAAAGAATAAACTCTAGCTATATGCCATCAACCCCAATGAACGCCCCAAGTACCTGTTGGGCACAGTAGCAAATTACAGGAAAATACAGTATAATACTATTATGAAAATTCAGTAACAGTCATAATTAAGGAATATGCCTTATATATATAAAAATATATACATATTTATATATAAATATATACATAAATATGTGTATTTACATATATATAAATACATGGCGAAATTAGAAATAAATGCCAAAGAATTATAATCACAAAATTTAAGAGTAGTGATTGTCTGGGGAAAGAGGCAAAGGAATGAAATCAGAGTGTCAGACATGGCCAGTTTCCAGAGTATTAGAAATGTTACATTTCTAAATTGGGTGGTGAGAGTATGAACCACATATTCATTTTATGGACATGACTTACATATACATTATACTTATTATTTTAAAGGTAAAATAGTTTAAAACAAAAGGGGCATTTTGCATGGATCATATCACTTGGCTTTGGAGCTGAGAAAGCATCTTTACCATGAACCCTTGCTTAACCCGAGTGACACCCACCATTCCTATAAAACTCCCTATTTCTCTCAATTCTTTTATAGGCTGGGAAAAGGCATGGGGGTGGCCACCCATCACAGAAGGGATGGTGTGTCTTCTCTTGTTAAGCCCAAGTAGTTTGCAAGTCTTACTAAAAGGTGAGTATTTAACACTACTTTGTCCTTAGATTTGGTCCATTGTTGCCAATTTGGAGGCATGGGGAATAATGTCCTCCTCGACATCTTTTTATTTTTGAACAAATAACAATTATCAAAGAGGATTTGTGGATCAGTATGCTGTATTAAAGAAAAGAAGAACATTCTAAAATAGACCTATGATATAATTAATATTATATGTATACACAGGCACACACACACACTGTGGGGTGAAAATAGGATTATGAAATACGAAGGGCCTCTTCATAAAATTCTCTTATTTTGAAAAATGTCTCTTTTTGGTTTTAAACACAGGGGAAAAGATTTTGCCTCAGAGGCATCACTCCCTCACACCATGTCTTCCCTCTCCCTGGTGTTAATGTTCTATGTAATGCTAATTAAATGCACATGTGTAACTAATTTAAGTGTTACAAAATTCAAGGCGCTCTTAACTCCCTCTTCCCCCAAAAATAAAATTTAAAAGTTGCTCATCTCTAGACTTTACAGAGGACTGAAAATTGAATTGTAAAATCATATTTCACAGAAAAATCTAAATTGACTATTCAGGTTATGAATACTTGATTATGGTAAGAACAGTTCAGAAATAGCCCCATTTTAATTCATTTGGAAAAGGTAGTTATTCATCATACTGAGTCTTCGGCTCAGGAAAGAGAACAGAAAGGGCTGAACTGTCAGGCTTAACACATATGTATAAAACTAATATTCTCACTCTGTTCTGAACTGAGCCTGCTGAATATCACATTAGGGATAGAGTCCAAAAGGTGGTCAACGAGGTACTCTGGCATGAAGAAATCCGATCCACAAAAAGCACAGAGGGGAAATTTACATAGATACATATTATTAAGACACAGATCATTAAAGACACTTTCATTCCCAGGATGACTGCAATTTGAAACTCATGTTTATTACATGACCACCAAACATTTTAGCATCAATACCTTAAAAATGGAAGTGACGGGGAAAGGCAGAGTCACGATTCTATACTCTTTGAACACTATTTGCAGAAATGGCAGTAATCCTGGAAACAATCATGCTTCCCCCATCAAAGCCATATTAAGGATAACTCTCTGCATTTTTACCTAAAGAGAATTACCAGGGGGGAACCCATACCTAGTAAAACTAACGGACCAGTGAAGATAGAACATGATAGTCTGTGTTAAAGGAAGTCACTTTCCACAGAGAGCTGAGGGAAAAAAAAAAACCAGAAGAGCTTACCTTTATGATGGTTTGCACTGGATACAACTTTCCCCCACAAGGTTACAATAAATATTATTATTAGCAGCTTTCCTTTTGTTGCTTTCTGTAAGTATCTCTTACTCATCCTGCAAATAAAATAAAAATAGTAAAAATCCTAAGTATATGAAATCACTGCTTTTCCATTATAATTGTGCTACATTTAGAGCTTTCATGACACCTGAACACCTGAAAATGGAATTTATTGTATTTGAAATGCTGTTTACTGTATAAATTCCGAAGAGAAAAAATAAAAGTATTCCAAACAACGTGCCTTGATATGATGCAAGAGATAAGAGAGGCCCTACCTCAGTCAGTCTTCATTCACTCAACAATAGCCTAAATCAACTGGGAAACATTACCATTTTTCTCCATATAAATATAGATTTAACTTATTCACAAAATCCAAGGCATAGTTGTTTGAATAATCTTTAAATAAGTGACTTATCTTACTCTTTTTTTCTAAAAGATTTCTTCTTCAATGCCAAGTCAAATGGTCAGAGTAAACAGTTTAGATAAAATGTGTTAAATGAATTCCTGTCCAGAATAAACTCATTTCAAATCTATTATTCCTAATGTGCTTTAAAAAAAAAAAAAAAAAAGTCACCTGGTACAACTGCTTCTTACAATTCCACTACCGGAGACACACAGGTATTTTAATATTATTGGAATCCACTGCTCTGTACTTTATCAGAAGTGGGAGAAAAATGGAAAAACAGAATGAAAAATACCAAGTGAACAGTTTCAAGTTGAACTCACAAAACTCAAGAAAGCAATGTTCTAATATAATAATAGCTACCTATAATAAAAGCTCAGCACCTACTTTCTCTAGCACTTTACGTGACAATGTTTATATTGTTCTTCACAACAAATGTGGGATATGTCCATCCCCATTTCAAAGATGAAATTTGGAAATTTGCCTAAGGTCATCTTTAATGATAGGCAATTCTGGGTTTGAATTTTTACTCTAATTCTAAATTCCTTATATTAACTACTACTTTGTTAAGGGGTAAGTGAAACTAATATGAAATATAACTCATCTGTATTTATTTCTGAGGTATATAAAATATATGTCCATCACTTAGTGCCTTCTCAGAGTCCAATCCTATACTGAACTCTATTCTTGTTTCACCTGGAGACTCTTGCCTTAGCTCTAGGGCAGGTTTACGAGGTCGCTTTCTGACCTAGTCTGATTCCTCTTCCTCTTGAATTCTCTAAATTACCTTTCTCCTCACACTGTTACTTCCAAAACTCCATCTCTAAAAATATGATTCAGTGGTAGCAATGATGGCTATAATTTGTACAATTCTGAAGAGGAGGCTTTCATATGAATAAATGTATTAAAAATGAATTATATATTTTAATACAGATATATGCAAACATTTCTCGGCCTGGAGAAACTGTGTGCACCAATTCAGGTTGCTGAGGAGACGTTGTTGCATGATTAAGAACATGACTAACTCCTGAGTCTGACTGTTTGGATTTGAGTCCAGGCTCCACTGACTTCTGGATCTTCTACTTCAGTTTCCTCTACTATAATATGGGATAATGCATGTGAAATGCCTGATCTATTGGTTGCCATGAATAAGGGCTCAATGACTATGACATTAGAGAACATTCCAGTCATTTGGATGTTCCTTTGGTCCCTGAGGGGCATGAGAGGTCAGTCCCATTCATGAGATGATTGAAGGGAGTTTCAGTCACACCAACAGCAACCAAGTCCTCCATGGACTTTGGTCTTATGACATGTCGAGATATTGCACAAAGGGTAAGTGTTTGACCTTTTAGATTAGACTATTTGGTTTAAAATCCAGTTTCCTGCCTCCCGACTATATTACTTTGGACAAATTACTTCATAACTTAGAGTATTTTTGTTGTCACTAAAATGAGGATAATAATTAAATATCTACACCTGATAGTGTTGTCAGTGTGAAGACTGAGATAGTCAATTTAAAGAGTTTAACACTATGCACAGAGGATGATAAGCACTCAATGAACGTTAACCATGACTACAGTCATTACTTGGTTAGTCCAGCATTTTCCTGGGAGCATTCTGTGAGGCATCAATTCCACAGCATGTTAATACAGTATTAGTGAACAACCTGGGGGGGAGGGGCAAATATATTTGTATAACTCTAGTTTCAACAAACGTAACCAGATCCTCTTCTAACAAGGGGCATATTTGAGTGTACATATTTTCCAGAAACCTTTCTCCACAGAGTAACACAGATACTAGTGTTCTCGGGAAGCCTCTGAGGGAAATAATCTGGTTTTGTATTCTCTCTCAGAAAATCAAATACCCATTTTACATCACCCGTTATGTAGCCTTTGTTAACTCTCAGCACTCTTACTACTGGTTTTGTTCTGAGAGTCTACTTTTTCTAACATTTTTTTAGCCATCTTGCCTCCCCCCTCTACATTTGATCCCTGCAAACTTATTGTACTGCATATCATATAGCAGAATGAACAATTTAGCAAAACTCATCTGACAAGAAGAGCTGCTTAGCATAATTCTTGATAATAGCTTTGCCATAGCAAATGGCCTCTGCTACAAGGTCAACGACCCATTGTATTTTCCATACCACTGTGCACCCACCAAATGGGATGACAGAACTGACAGCTGGTCAAACTGATAACTAGACATCTGGAAATGGAAACACCCACAAAGTCACCAAGCTGTCAAACTAAAAAAGGAAAGGGAATACAGTTCAACATGTGGAAATGTGTGGAGACCCCTGCCTTCTCCCTCTCACCCTTCTCCCACCCCCTCCAGTCAATTACCATCTTCCGTCAGCACTATTTCCTGAATATCTCTTAAACATACACACTTATTTTCATCCCTACTGCAGTACTGCAGTTCAGACCACCAAAATTTCTCATGGGCCACAGCCTCTTAGCTGGACTTCTTACAGCCAATATTGTCAGCTTCTGGAACTGAAGACAAGGTCTGTGTCTGCCTTTTCTCATGACTACCTTTGTGCTATTGAGTACTCATTAAGTGCCTAGTACTATTGACTGAATGGGATACAGTGTAGCCAAATATGTAACTATGATTATGAGACACCCTTTATAAGATTAAAACCTTCACAAGATTCCCCCCTATGTTCAAAAGAAAAGACCCTTAACCCTCAGAAAGATATTTTAAGAAACCTGAATCAAAGTTAAACTTTTTTTTTTTTTTTGGACTGTCTCTAATCTTATTTTCTGCCTTTCTTCCCCATCTCCCTCTCCACACATACTCATGGTCTGTATTTTAACTTCACTACATTTCCTCAATGTCCTCTCTCTAAATTTTACCTCCATGTCACCTGAAACATATCAGCTCTCCACTCCATCCCCCAGTCCACTCTCATTAATGCTAACTTCTATTCATTGTTCAGGGTGCAGGTTAGAAGTCCTTCCATAACATTTGTTCAGGACCAGGTTGAGCACCCTTCTTTATGCACACCAGCCACTTGCCACACTACTATAATTTCCATTTACTTATCTCCATCCTTCACTGTCCTCTAAGATTCCTGAAGAGGGACTGTGCTCCATACATTTGTGAATACCTAGGGCCTGACCCAAGGGTCAGCTTAGTAACTGGAAAATGATTCTTTCCTGAATGTTGGTGGGACCTTAGAGCCAAATATACTGTACAGCTGTCAACACGAGCAGGAAGCAAGTATGTTTCATTTCTTTAGGATAAAATTAGGAAAAGACAAACAAAAAGAAGAATGTGAGAAAGAGGTAGGGTAGGGGGAGACAAGAAAGGGCACACTAGAAAAGAAGAAAAAGGGAGGAATCCAATCTGGAATGTGTTTTATTCTAACTGATTTTTAAATAACGATAGAGTTTGAGCAAACTGAAGTGTAATGGAGTGAAGGAGGGCTTTCAACAAAGGCACATTATCAAAAAGGAGAAGAGCTGAATGTCCATTTCTTCTTGACTTCCTATGAGAGCACAGAGGAGGGGGCATTCCCTTCTCGTTCAGTGTGTAACCACCAGACCCCAGTTTAAACATGTCTACCACAGTCAAGGACCAAATGCACTATCAGAATTGTCCCATTTATCTGTAAAAATGACAAAATGTAAGTGAGTTTTTTAACAGCAAAATCTGAGGGAAGAAGAAACAGGAAACTGAAGGATAAATACACACAGAGGACGAAACCTTGAAATTGCTCCTCAAGCAGCCGCAGCTCGCAAGGAGCAAAAGGCAAACAGGATAATTGAGCAACGGTAACCTTGGCAGTGAAGGATGTTGAGAAGTTGTCAAAGTAGAAGACTGACAATTAAACCTTCAGACTTTCTCCCACCCCTTTCAGTGTTTCAGTCATATTCTCTGAGATTCGGTCTTTTGAATGACTGTGAAACCCTTTGCCTCCCCACCCATGTGAAAGTGCATTTAGTTGTTAATAAACAAGAACTGAAAAACTATTATGCTACTAGATAAATCATTTCCCCATAAAAACAGAAATGAAGTTTAGCTGATCTAAAGAGGAGAAGATGGGAGGGAAAGGGAGGTGATGGGGGGGAAGCCTTATATACAAATATGGAGATAAAAGCTGGAACCTAGAATCCAACCACCCTTGAGCAAAGCCCTTGAGCATAAGACACTTCTGTGGAAATAAAGGCCACATAAGACAATATATATAAAGGTCTCTTTAGGAGTCTTCTCTACATTGATCTAATATTTACAACAACCCAGTGTTGGCATGGACTTTAACAGCCCCATCTAGTATGGGAATTTACCCTTGAGGAGAAATGCTACAATTTGTTAACACAATTTTCTCCTCACAGGGACCAGAATGATGTTATAAAATTTAAATCAGATTTTAAAAAAATTAAATCAGATTTTATTACTGCACCCCACGCCTTGCTTTGAATCGCAGAATTTACTTACCTATTGAAACAAGAGTAAAATCTTAATTTCTTACTTGAAAGAAAGCTCAACATCATCTCCCTCCTTGGCCTCTCTGACCTCACTTCACATTCCTCTTCCCTTCCTTCCCTACACTGCAGCCACACTGGCCTTCCCTCTGTCCCTTTCTTGGGGGAGGTCATTGAGAGAACGTGACTGATCAATGACCCATGAGCTGAATCCAGACAATCAGAGACCCCTCACCCCTCCCCTGTCCTTGGAGTATACATTCTGTCCATCATTTATATAGTGGGAGCTGTTTCAAGGACATATTCTTGAGAGTGTAAAGTATTGTTGAGGTCATCTGGAATGGTATACATGACTGAACCCCATTAAGGACTCTCTATATACTTTTAAGAGTCTGGCAGGTGGGTGCAGAGATCTATTCTGCTTGTGGCCACCCAAGACAAGCCTCATATGTAAGTTCTCTTGTTTATTAAATCTGCCACCTGCCAATCTGGAACAGCCTTTTTTTCCTGACCGGTGATTAGAAAAACCCTACTACATAGGACATCTAGAGCCACAATTTTCACAACATTGTTGGTTTTATCCAAAAATCATGTCAAACCTGACTAGCATTTTATGACAAATACTATGACTCTATCTAGTATATCCAAGTTATTTACTGAAATAGCAAATTATATTTAGGGTAGACAGTAATATCAACATTGAGATTAAAGATTAAAGTATTTTGCATATATAAGAACGTATAGTAACAAATTTAAGAGACAATCATGTATCTCTATCAATAATCCTACACTATGCATTATATCATCCAGAAACTGCAGCGGTTGATTCTAGACATTTTCATTATTCCCACTTTGTTTTCATGTTATGTCTTATATCCAGCATCATCACAATACAGTACTTATGCCACACTTACCGAGTATGTTTAAATTAAAATCTCCCTGCTGACCAACTAGAACCTGGACTTCCGATCTTGTAAATTATGATCACAAGTTTAGAGAATTGCATTTTCATATGCCAGTCATATGGTTAGCTTCTATTTCCTTAGGTAACTTCAAAACAAAGATTTTGGAATCTTAATCAGTCTCTCAAATCTTTCTGAATTAAAAGAATTGCTTTAAATTTTTCATTTTATTGGATACATCAGTGTTTCACAATGAATCTACATTTGGGATTTTATCCAGTTAAGTCAACCCTGGAGATTTAGCCAAAAAAAGCTCCAGTGGTTTCTTCCTAAGGCTTGCCTGATAGTAAATACAAGCTTCATTTAAGAACCACAACTGCCTTCTTCCTTCACCCAATTTTATATTTACATTCATTTTGCCATAATACTGCAATTTTGGTGGGTATAAAAACCCAGGAGGTACTTCTGCTTTATGCCTAGCAATGTAGAGCCAAAGTGTTTATTTTTTTTTAGAAATGCCTTTGCCACCTGTAGACCATAATGATAGAAAAACAGAAATGTATTATCATTTAAATGATTAGGCTCCAAGCTCTAATAACCCAAACAGACAAAAATGCTATAAGACAAAATAAATCAACCCCTGAGACACTTGCACTGCTTTGCATCTGTTACTACAACAGAATCACTTACTCTCCTTTTCTATCTATAAAACAGGGATGTCGCTTTTTTTCCCCAAGCAGCAACATCACTATAATAAACAAGAAATCATGTGAGTTTGAACTTAATAAAAGGTATATGATAAATCAGAGGTGTTACTCTTTCTTCTAAGGTCCTTCTCTTAGAGCATGGGCTTAGAAGTCAGAAATGCCTGCCCGCATGCAATACTGGCTCTAACACACAACTAAACTTGATAAGTCCATTTATCTATTAACAACTCTGAGTCTCAATGCCCACATATGGAATGCATGGGTACGAATACATATTGGTGGGACTGTTGTAAGAAATAAAAACAATGTACATAAAGCATCTTCCACAAACCAGAATAGACAGGGAAACTGTAGCTATTATATTATTAATATTTGGAGCATAGCTTCCTGACTAGGAATGAGTGGGAAATAAAAAAGTCCTTGAGCAACAAATAAAAGAGCTCACATGTTTTAAACATAGGTGAGAAGTGAACCTACTTTTAGGAATTTATCCTAAGTCTACAGAATTAAAAGGTGAGAATATTAAGCAACAGACTAAATATGGAGGCAGGGCTAATGAACAGAGATTTCGGATGGTTCTGCAAAATGAACAGTGATACAGGGATAATAGAGAATAGATATCGAATCTATAAATATACAGCATTCTCAGATCATTAGGGGTAAAGACAAATACTCTTCAAATGCCCGTAGGGATAAGTAGAGCACAGCATGCTAAGTGAAGTTACTAATATTACTATATATATTTTTACAGTTTTAAATGTACTGGCTTAGAATATATTGGCTTCTTTAATGTATCATTAAATCCTCACGATAACTTTTTCAACTAAGCTCTGCGTGCATTAATATCCTCAGATTACACATTAGAATCTGAAAGAATAATGTGAAGACAAGACCTAAGTGGCAATGGAGTCTTGAATCCAGATGCCCACTGGCTCAGTCCTCAGTGAGACAGTGGTTGAACAATGTTCCACACTCTCTGTAATGGGTCCCAAAAGTACATGGTGCATTTTAGGCAGGTGTGCACTGAAAAAGGCTAAAATGAAGTGTTAGCTCTTGGTTATCTGGAAATTTTTTTTTAATCACCTAAGTGCCATGATACCAGATAAAGGAAATACTATTGTATCTCATTACTGTGAGCTATATAAAATGACCAGTCTTTACATGGTACACCTTTTATCATTTATACACACTGCATAGTCTGATGAAAGCTGAGTTAACACTTCCAGAACTAAGTGTCCAACGTCTACCAGACACCAGCCTATTGAGATTAGACCTAATGGAATTGCTACATCAGGACTGGGACCCTTAGTTACAGTTGTCAGATGAAATATAGAATGCCAATTTAAATTAGAATTTATCTTTTTTTACAGGTTGAAATACTAATGATATACAAAAATACTGCACATATTTAATGTATACAATTTGATGCATTTGGACAAGCAAATACCCAAGCTACCATCACCATAATCAAGGTATACACATATCTGTCACCCCCAAAAGTTTCTTTGTGTCCCTTTGCTGGTGTGTGTCTGTGTTAACAATACTTAACATGAGATCTACCCTCTTGACAAATTTCGAAGTGCACAACACCGCACTGTTAACTATGTGCACTGTGTTGTACAGCGGATCTCGAGAACTTATTTGTCTTCTCTAACTGTAACTTTATAATCACTGAACAACTCCCCTATTTCCTCCTCCCCCTGACTATTTTAGATACCTCATAAAAATATAATCCAATATTTGTCTTTGTGTGACTTATTTGACTTAGCAGAATGTCTTTCAGGCCCATCCGTGTTGTTGCAAATGGTAGGATTTCCTTCCTTCCTATGGTTGAATAATATTCCATTGTATGTGTATACCCCATTTGCTTTATCCATTCACCTGTCAGTGGATATCTGGGTAGTTTTCATATTGTGGCTATTGTGAATAATTCTGTAATGAACATGGGAGTACACATACTTCCTTTGATCCTGATCTCAATTCTTTTGGATATATTTCCAGAAGTGCTGAATCTCTTGGTAGTTCTATTTTTTACTTTTTGAGGGACTTCCATACTGTTTTCTTTTGTGGTTGCACTATTTTACATTCCCACCAGCCATATACAAGTGTTCCAATTTCTCCACATCCTCCCCGAGACATATTATTATTATTAGTTGTTGTTGTTGTTTATAGTAGCCATTCTAACATATGGGAGGTGGTATCTCATTGTGGCTTTGATTTGCATTTCCCAGATGATGACTGATGTTGAGTATCATTTCATATATCTATTGGCCATTTGTATGTCTTCTTTGGAAAAATATCTACTGAGATCCTCTACCCATTTTTTAATCTTTTTTTTTCTGCTAATGGCTGCAGAAGTTCTGTATATTTTGGAAATTAACCCCAATCAGTTTTATCTGAAATTCACATTTAACTAGGTGTCCTATAATGTTAGTTGTCAAATTTGCTGACTCTACCCTAGTTTTCAACTATATTATTTTAAGCAAGAAACTAACATTGACTTCTAAGTGGAAACATGCCTGTCTAAAGAAAAAACAAGCTTAGAATTTTAGAGAGGATGGTAGACACTAAAATAATGAAACTTTGTTTTTTGACTATTTTCTGCATGCAGACTTAAGAAGAGATTACTAAAAACTATTTCTTCAATTTGGCTGCAGTTCTGCTATCCAATTTTGAAAATTCTGAATTGTTTATATGGTTAAAAATGTAGCATATTTAGTATAGTATGGCAATTAAGAGCATGTTTGAAGTCAGACATGGATGTCAAGACTTGGCCACCTACCAACTGTTAGAGACATGCTGTTTAATTTCACAAAGCCTCCATATCCTCTTCTAAAATATGCAGATAATAATAATAACTCCCTCAAAGAGCTGTTGGGAAGGTAAATGAGTTCATTATGTAAAGCATTAAGCACAGATCCCGATACATAGTAAGCAATCTATAAATGCTTGCTGTAATATAGCAGTCTTCTTGATTGACTCATCATTAAATAAGAAAAAGCCAGTTGACTGATCTCCATACCTGGCTGATGAGCACCACAAGGCATGAAGAGGCCAGTACTAAAGATGTGTCCTTCATTTTTACATGTCCTGTTGAGGCATTTATTCCTTTTTCAGTGGCTTTAGACAGTTGGAGGGTTGTGTGTCCATCAAACTTAAATTTCATAAGTCTTTGCACTTCACCATATTAACCTTAAGCTACATCCTTTCTCTGAATTTCTGTTTTGTATTCAGTGGCCCTATCCTTACCCATTGTTTATTGATTTTTTTTTAAATTATGGACTATTGCTTCTGGGATCCAAATCTGTTCTTCCTAAATTAAAAATAAACAAAAGGCAGTATGGTTATATACTATATACTCACTTATATATAAGTGAGATTTCATACTGAACCACCTGTAACAAGCAATATACGATGTCAAACAATAAGTCATAAGCAAATGTGAGTGTAATTGAGCTGAAACTTAAAATGTAATAAAGCCATTTAATTGTAAATAAACCTAGCTTATACCATTTAATTTAAAATGTATGTGTACCACCAAATGATGGTGCATTGATGATGTTTATAAAGAAGAGGGCTGGATAATTGAAATCTAGAAAACACAAAGCTTCATTTCATATTCAATCTCTTCTCCTATAAAAACTTCAGGCAAAAATGTCAACAACAAGGACAATTTGGATTTGCCTCCTCCCGCCATCTTAGAGCAATGACTATGTTACATGATGGCTAGGAACAGGTTGTGGGAGACAGGCAGTATTTAGACAACTCACAAAGCATCCCCTCCTGAATGATATAGAGATGGCTACATTTCATAATTGTTGGGTAGAGTATCACTAAATAGAATAACAAAGAAGCCTTCCAATCATACGTGGCTAAATCACAGGCCTACCATTTAACTTTGTGGGTATGTATGGTAAAAACAGAGCCAGCTCTGCACATACATCTAAGGTCCACATACAGGTTTCATAATAAAATATTTCCTTTCCTTATTTAATAAAACTTGTATAATTAAGAAAGCAAATAATTTACAGTCATGAAATCAGTTCTAACTTTTTGTCTACTCTATTAGCCCTGGGACTACTTAAGAACTTTTTTCCTTTTACTCTAGTGGACTTGTTCTCTTGGGAAATTAGGTCACAGAAGAAATCTACTCCACTTCAGCTCCTTCTCCCTTATGCTAGCAAAAGAGTGAAAGAACGAGAATAATGAAAAAAATTAATCTTTAAGGATTTTTTTAAGATTTTATTTATTTATTTGTCAGAGAGACAGAAAGAGAGAGAGAGAACACGAGCACAAGCAGGGGGAGCGGCAGAGGGAGAAGCAGACTCCCCCTGAGCAAGGAGCCCAATGCTGGTCTCCATCACAGGATGCTGGGATCATGACCTGAGCAGAATGCAGACACTTAACCGACTGAGCCACTAAGGCATCCCAAGGGTTTCTTGTTAGGATAAAGTTTGTGGTCCAAGAAGGACACATATTCTCACATTCAGAAGAATAACACACCTTTACCAAAAAGCCATTACAACACAGACCTTCCCCTCAACATAAAACCTTCTGTGAGGTAAGTGAACTGAAAGGCTAAAGATGTATCCGTGAAGGCCTCTCCTCATATAACCATCCCCTCAAGAACACCAATATTAACACATTTCAACCTTATCATCAAAAATTATAAAAGCAAACAAAACATGAAAGAGACAGTAACAGCTATGTGTTGAAAGGCATGCCCCTCTACGTCCTCAAAAGAAATCAACAGGAAGAGGTCCAAGAAAAGGCTGTTTAATCAAGAGTTCACCAGAATCCACACTTTGTTCTAAGAATAATTCTTTAGCCAAGATTTTTGGACAAGGATTTATATAAACTCCAAGCACATCAACTTCACAATGTATGATGAAAAAGATGGTGACACTGGGATGCATGCATTTTTCTAACTGCATTTTATATACACCCCTTGTTTGTGTTCGATATTTGTATATAACTTCATACATCTTAATGAGCTCCTTCTGAGGGAAGAGTGGAACATTATCAGATTTTAATATAGCAAAGTACTATGCTCAGCTTTCAGTTAATAGCTTAAATAGCTGTGAACTCAACTGATTAAGAATCAAAGCAGCAACCACTGTGTTCTATAAACTTATGTCTACACAATAAGCTCTATAATGTATTGCTTTCTGGTTTGTTCCCTTTGCAACAAGCTTTCAGCCCCTTCTTAAGTCATATGTGTTTACCCTTCCCAATATCTGGAACTTCCTTTTCTGAATAACATCAATCATTTAACATGCCCTAACTCTACTTTATCTGACAACAACTGTCTCTATCTATCCCTAACGTTTTCCTTATGGATGAATTTGGTTTTCTCAGTCGCAGAGCAGTATGTTTCCAGCAGGATGCAATCACACTGCAAAGCAGAAGTCGGGGGTTAAATGTTCATCTTGAGAAATTCTCCCAACAGTGAGACTTATTAGATTGTCAAATTATGTCCCAAGGTGGTGGTAGAAGCCTATTACCCAAATCTATTTTGAAAAAATGCTCCAAAAACACCAAGTAAAGTCCTACATTAGGGGAGTAAGACTGGTCTGAACTACAGCCATTGTCATTTCATACCTGCTGAAAACTACTGACCTAACTTTCTCCCAATGTACATACCCTCACTTCATTTTTGGGAACCAGAATTCAAGACACATCAGATAGAATATTACACAAACCAAATGTGCCAGAAACCACTATGATTTTACAACAATTTAACCAGTAATCCCTAAAGTAACACTCTTCTTGCCATGTACAGTGGATATTAAAGTGCTTTGTAAAGTATTCTGCAAATTAGACCCATAACCAAATCATGTTAAAATAGGTAATATTGTCAAAGGATGAACATTGTGGTGTGTATATTCAGTGGACTATTATCTGTCCTTAAAAAAGAATGGAATTCTGATACATACTACAACATGGATGAACCTTAAAAACATGCTAAGTAGAATAAGCCAGATGCTGAGGTACAAATATTATTCCACTAATGTGAGATATCTAGAATAGGCCAAATCAAAAAGACAGAGAGTAGGAGAGAGGTTTCCAGGATCAGAGGTGGAGGGAGAAATAGAGAGTTATTGTTTAATGGGTATAGAGTTTCTGTTTGGGATGATGAAAAAGTTCTAGAAATGGATAGTGGTCATAGTTGTGCAACGTTGTGAATGTACTTAATTCTACTTAATTGTACAGTTAAAATGATTAAAATTAATGAAAATCAAGTTATGTTTGTCTTATCACAGTAAAAATAAAGAAAAATGATAATATAGCAAGAGTCGTAATGGGAATAATTCTGCTCATCAGCTCTAGTATATATCTACATTTATTTTCTTCATGGCACTTAACGGTATTTGAAATCATAATGCTTATCTATTTCCTTTTTATTTTTCCTCTCTCCCCCTACTAGAACACAAACTCTAGAGCAGGAATCTAGGCTTTCTATTTCACTACTTTATCCCCAGCACTTATGATGCTTCTGGTCACAGAGTTGGTACAGAATAAGTATTTATGGCATAAATAAATTAATAAATGGAAGAAATACTATACATATCCTTTTAATTTTGAGTTTGGTTAGCCGACATGATCATGCACTTTTTCTCATGTCTGATAACATTTAATACCTCCATCCCTTGTAGTCACTAGGATACTTTCAATTGTTATTTTATCCTGTATGTAAGTCCTGTCTCTAACACTAGATTCCAAGTTTTGAGAAACCATATGCTAGCTCTGCTTCCCCATAAAATATCTCACCTTTGCATAGTGCTATACGGTGTACTAAGAACTTTCACATCCATGATCACATTTGATACACATGACCATGAGCGTGGCAGAAATAATTACCTGGCAGAGATGAGGAAACAAACTCAGAGAAGTTAAATGACTTGTTCAAGGTCAAAGTTAGTAGGTGGCCGAGCCAAGACTCAAAACCAGGCCTTCCAGATCCAAAATTGTTCCCATTAAAAGAATGACAATGAAAACAATGATATTAATGTCATATTTTCCATGCTTTAAAATAGAACACTTTAAACTAAGTCCTACTATATTTCTTTTTTAGGCTTCTAAAAAAGGTACCCTGACCATAGATTTTTTTTTAATCCTCAAAAAGATGCAAATTATCCATGTCTGGAAATAAATTTAGTGAACTATTTGCCAAAATAATACTGGGTGGAAGGAGAGAGGGCCTGTGGGGGTGGAGGGGAGGAAGGGTGAGAGAAAAGGAAGGAAGGAAGGAAGGAAGGAAGGAAGGAAAGAAGGAAGGAAGGAAGGAAGGAAAGAAGGAAGGAAGGAAGGAAAGAAGGAAGGAAGGAAGGAAGGAAAGAAGGAAGGAAGGAAAGAAGGAAGGAAGGAAAGAAGGAAGGAAGGAAGGAAGGAAAGAAGGAAGGAAGGAAAGAAGGAAGGAAGGAAAGAAGGAAGGAAGGAAGGAAGGAAAGAAGGAAGGAAGGAAGGAAGGAAAGAAGGAAGGAAGGAAGGAAGGAAGGAAGGAAGGAAGGAAAGAAGGAAGGAAGGAAGGAAGGAAGGAAGGAAGGAAGGAAGGAAGGAAGGAAAAAGAAAGCTGTATATAGATCTATGATGGGGCCAGTAGGAGCAGTAAAGAAGTGAAATGACGGATAAATCTCACCATCTAATTCACCTCCAGAAACCACCTCCTGTCCATTGGTGATATATGGAAATGTAAGCTTTGTTCTGTCATACCCTCCCATTTCTTATGAAGATCCAGAAATCCAGAACCATATATGAAATCCCTCAATTTTTAAATGATCTCAATTAATTCCACTTTAAGAACACTCTACATGCCAAATACAGCCCTTGAGCAGCCAGTATGTAGCTTCTGATCTAAGCCATCATTTTTCTGGGTAGGTTATAGAACAGAAAGCACTTTCTAGTCATATGCTATATAAATTTTGTTTGACTTGGATCAGAAAAAACAAAACAGGAAGGGAGCATATAAAGACAAAAATAACCTTAAACCAATTAGTTACTTTCCCTGTACTTCTTATTTATCCCCAATTTAAAATTGTGCCTAGACTTACAGATTTCAAATGAATGCTTTTTTATCAAACAACTGAGCTTATAGGAATATTTTAAAGTCCTTGGATTTGAAGATGTTGCATTTGGAACACATCTTAAAACTCAGTTTTCTTTCCATGCAAGAATCCAGAGGCTAAGAACAGAGTATTCATTCAAGCAAGGACAAGATCTGACTCTATACTTTAGCAGTGGCACATAAAGATTGTAATTGGGAATGAAAGAAAGAAAAGGACCTACTGAAAAGCAGATGTCTTGAGCTAGAAGTAGCAATCACAGCATCTGCACTTTGGCATCGGGTAGAAAACACTGGAGGAAAACAATAAAGCACAAGGTATAAAAATACCAAAGAAGTCAGCTGGTTCTTTTCAGCTGGTAGGAACAAAAACTACTGAGTACAAAAGGATATTTAGAAGATTTTGGTAAAAATGTGAAGCTTTAAATAGCTTATAGTTCACACAAGCTGGAAAATAGAGGCCAAGGAAGTAAATGGAAAATAAAGTGTCTGTACTTAGTTTCCTTTCTAGTCTAAGGCTCAAAGGACAATTCAGAACTACCTCAAATTCAGACTCTTTCACCGAAATCAGTAACATTACGTCCTTGGTGATACCATCTTTCAGATGCCAAAGCCACTTTAATGTATTACATATAACTTTCCAGAAAACACCTTAAAAGGCTATCTAATGTGGTTACCCTTGCCAACATTCTATTCTACATGAAAACATAGTTAAGAATGCAGTATTTGCAGTAAGAGTACTTGGATTCAAGCACTGGCCCCCAGCTACTGTTAGGTAGATGATTTCTGGAGTCATTTAATCTCTTTGAGCCTCAGTTGACCTTTTTTGTCAAATGAAGGTAATTATATTTGCCTTAACTACCTCGTTCAGTTGCTGTGAAGATCAAAAGAAAGAACCTATGTGAAAGTGCCTTATAACCTAAAACATGTTATCCAGAGAGTAAAAGGTTCATCATCCACTGAAAACTACAACCTCACCCACCATTCAACAGATATTTTTAAACATCTACTGGCGATACAGCTGTGAAAATGATAGGCAAGATCTTTGCACACACGGAGCCTACGTTCTGACTAAAGTTGTAAATTCTTAATCTAAGGTTTGACAATAACATAGTAAACACAATAATTCATCCTTCAGCTAATAAAGGATTATAAATAAGTTTATGATAATGCATTGCTTGCTTTCCATTAATTTTCATAAAGAAAAGAATATAATAGTGTATCTTAATTAAATTCAAACAGACACAGCCTAAAATCACATAGTCAAAGTACTGTTTACTATGCATGCGTCATCAGTACATAGTAATTATTAAGCAGTCAGCACAGACACACTTGCTATCAGGCAAACTTAAGGGAAATGCAGCTGCTTACTCAAAATTTGGCTTGGGGAAATACCCTGTATTCATCTAAAATAGCTATTATTAAATGCTTATTTTATGCAAGGCCCTATAGGGGGCATTGTAAGTGATACCAAGATCAGCAAGCCCCAGTGCCTTCCATCCTTCAAAGACTCATAATAGAGGAGAAATAATTTGTAAGGTCGTGTAAGTAGAGAATGATGCATGGAGTTTTAAATGAAGGATTATAATGGTTTAGAGAGGTACACCCAACTTAGGGGTCAAAGATACCTTCAGAAAATGTTGACAAATAGGACAAAGTGCCAGACCAGTAGTCAAAATTCTGAGTTAGATCCTGATTGTCTTCATCCAAGTCTGGTATATGAACTGAAGCCAATTATTTCAACTGAGTTTTCCTATCTAAAAAAATAAAATAAAATGATAAAACATTACTAACTTTCTGGCCTTCTCAAATCCTTTTGAAAAAAACTCAGGATAGAATAGATTTATCTGAATATCAGTTACTCCACAATTTTGGTAACTACATTAGATGATACCCTCACTCCTTCTGACACTAGAACATCCTCAATATGTGTTAAACCTGGCTCTGAAGTAGGAAATAATTGGACTAAACCTTGAAGGATGGGTAAGAGTTTAATAAGCAGAGATAAGAATGGCATGTCAAGTCAAGGGAACAGTCTGGAGAAAGACATGGAACTGGAAACATGTAAGGAGTAGGTAAGGCAAGCAGTCTCATTTGGCTTCACCCCAGAGTCTATGGAATGGAGCAGTAATAAGAGCTAAATCTCAAACAATCTATTTCAAAAATAAGAAAACCAAGAAAGGTGGAGTGACTCTCTCAATAGGGCCATACCCAGAAGGGATAGCTTTAGGACCCATATCCAGGTCCTCAGACTGCAAGGTCCTTGTCCCTAAAGCAATGGTAGTGGACATATTATGCACCAGATGAAGAGTTTAGAAAGAGTTCCTGGCTTTCACCTTAGTGCCAGTTTGCACAAAGGAGGAACAATGACATGATGCCAGAGTGAAGGGCAGTACCGCTCCTTTCCTCCTCTTCTTTAATTCTGTACCAAGAACTGTATAACAATAATCACATTCACATAACCCCTGATACCATCTGCTGACACCACACTGTACAAACATCAAATGAAGATAAAACAATTAAGTGTTCACCTACTGGGGGACATGTCCCAATTTGTGAATTATGTGGGGAGCATGTGTCCTCCACCTCTTCACCCTCACTGTTCGCCTTATTCTGGATTAACTATTTCCATTTTAAGTTATGAAGAATAAAAACTGATCACTATATTAAAATGTATTTAAGAAGGAGATTATATGCTGACAACTACACATGGTCTCTAATAATAAAGAGCAGCAATTTTCAATCTCTGCTATTTGGGTTTATAGACATCACTCTTGTCCTCCATCCATGCCAGTGACTTGGCCAGTGACTTGACCACTGACGTTACACCACGCCTAAACAGGCTTAATTCCCACCTTCTGCCAAAGGATAACATATTGATATAAAGGATGCTTCTATTCTTTCAGAATGTTTATTCCTCTGGAAGGAAGACAATATGTCTATAAATACTGTTTTCATTCTTTCTCAAGAACCAATCAGGAAGGAACCTAGTAAATACAACCAATGCAATGCACCTAAATCTAGAAATAACCCTTATAGTTATGACAAATAATTGGTTAACATTTGAGAGAGGATATGGATAAGGCCTTCCTTTGATATACGAGAAAGCATTTTTCCAAAGCCAGAACCTGTCTCCCCTCTCCTTTAGGCTCAGACCTTCCTCCAGTAATTAGGATCAGCCCTGGCATCTGGAATAAGAAATTTAAGGAGATATGACCCAACACCATGGGATTCGTATCACATTGGTCATTCTGGCTATCTCATAGTGCTGCAGCTCTAGAAACTGAACTTCTACCATTTTCCCAGGCCTGACTTCTTCTCTCAGTTACCTATATAAGATCTCACTTTACTCTTGCTAACTACCTGGAGTGCTATCCCTGAAATTCAGCCCTAGTCTTTGCTCCCTCCTAATAGTCTTCCCTGACACTGATTTGTCTGCTTATACCCTCCGGCCCTCCCTAAGATTTCTTGGGCTTCATTGCCCTTGCCTTATCACTTAGATACCATGCTTTGCTTACCAGAATGGACCATCCCTTGAGACCCAAGCTAGACCAGATTCCATTATCAGGTTCTCATAGTGGCAAGATCTAGTTCTGGATTCCAACTGTCCTCATCTGTGTCAACTTGCTGATATTTATCACTCAGGGTTTATAATCTAATTGAGAGAGATGTACATAAGAAGAAAAGGTTGGTTCTTAACTTTGTTAGCTCTCATAAGACATTAAAAATATCAAAGAATAAAATAGTATGACTCATGAACTGGTAAGCTTTGGGGCATTATTCAGCTATAATGATGACTACCTTATTTGACATCAACATTATAATGGCTATACTGAATAGTGGGTATGTAACTGAGGAGCCACTTCCTGGAATCGAACCAGAGTTCGATTGACCAACTTTGGCTCAGTGGACAGAATTAGCAAGAGCTTTCATTTCTTCAACTATGAAATGGGAGGAAATAATGATGTCTTTCTTAAAAACTTGTGAGGATTGGATGTGTTAACACATATAGGGTGTTTACAGTAGGGCCTCACTCATAATACAGGCTCAACAAGTAAATATTTGTTAGATATGGCAGACCCCCCAGATAACAATTAGAAGAGGTACAGAGAAGACCAAATGAAAAAAATCAGTGCCATGTTGAAATCAGCTATTAACTCTTCCAAGAAGGCATCTCTGGCCCTCTCCAGGACAAGCTGGATTTTCCTCCTGTATCAGTCACTGTTCAGCAGGGAGGTTTGGAGTACTAGGTCTAGCTTGGCAGCTTCCTACCTGTGTGAAAGCCCTTTATCTGTTAAATGTGGAACATAATTCTTGTCACTTAATAAGGTTAGCCTTATTATTAAATTAGTTAAGACACATAAAGCACTTAGATTGGCACCTGACATACAGAAAACACTGAAGTGTTAGCTGCTCTTCATTATTAGTGTAGCCCACACAATAGACAGGGAGAAGAAATGATGGAACCAGAATGTCCCTAAGCCATTAAAGCCAGGAGGTATCCATGTTTCTGACAAACGGGCAGTATGCCACGAGCTCTGGCTCTAATCAGGACTCTTCCCACCAAAAGTAAACTGCAATATTAATTGCAGCCTAAAGAACACACCCCATGGAAAAGATCACCCAAATCAGAAGGAAGCAATCACTGCCACATCCTCCTCCAAACAAAGCAGGCAAAGTTAGCATAACAAGTATATATAACGACTCGCATTTTTCAAGGCTTTTAAAGGATGCAATCTTTTTAGAAATTCAGTGAGAGACTGTACTTTAAAAGATCAAGTGGATAAAAGGACTCTTAGAATAAAAATGAGGGGCCCTAAGCAAGAATGCAGCAATCCAATGCACAGTGGCATGAGGCAAGAATAGTGTGAACACAAAGGAGGATCAAAAGAACTGAAAGGAAAAGAATTTCGCAGTGGGCCAAGGTGTATTACCAGATTCTTAGTGACTATGTCCTAGAAATGAACACCAAGTTCCAGTCTGTACCACGTGGAGTTGCACATAAACGTGTCTTACTCATATGGTAAATTTCAGAGTATATTTCTTATTCTAAAATGTAGATTCAGTTATGGTATGTAAACATGTCTTAGTCATGTGGTAAACTTTAGAATATATTTCTTATTCCAAAATGTAGATTCGGGAGGTTGCACTTCCCTGGGGTCATGGGATGCTGTACAGCAGAGGTGTTTACAGCAGGTCGGCCTTGACCGCTAACGGCCTCTGTGACCTTGGCAAAGTTACTTCATCTCATGCTCTCCTGGCCTCATTGGCAACCTAGTAGGAGCAGCATCATCGGCTCACACAAATGAAACATTTAGGATGGTACGTGGCACATAAAAAACACACGCATTCTGTTGTGCCATAAGGTACCAAGTTAAAGGATGTCACCATTTGTTGTTTCTGAACACTTAGACCAACTGGACCCCATGGAATATTCCAGTCACTACTCTGGCGACCAGAGGGGGCAAAAGCAGATAAGTAACACTTCTCTTAGAATGTTGTGTTCCACCCTGTTCCCCGGGATGCAGTCGGCACAATTAGGCTTACCAATGTTCATTTTCTCTAGATTTATTTTACATTACGACCTGAGATCCTGGAAACGTGCTGCTTGATAAGCCAGATGATGCCTTTGATCTTTCTGTGCCTTACATTTGACCTAGCCCCAGACACAAACCAGGGTCTCAGAAAATAATGATCAACAAATGAATATCAAACAAGAAAAAATTATTACAAATCCAGGACTACTTGCTAAAATCAGCAGACTTTTAAATTCACTAACAAAATTATTTTCATTTTAATGGTCTTTTAATAATTTACAGCTAAAAGCATTAGCAGTGCTTCTTAAAGTGGATTGTGTAAACCCATAGGTTGGAAATCTTGAAATGTTTAAAAATGAGAATTACCACCATTTCCTTCTGTCACTTAAAGACTTTTTAAATTTTTTTGTCTGCCTCCAATGTTCTGAGAAGCTCTGTGCTCTCTATGCATTGGAGTGCCTAAACATAGAAAAATTATCTGCTTCCCCATCAACGAATGATTTTTTTCCATTACCAAATGAGAGGTTCTAAAGGCCCACAATGACGAGGATAAATCACTCCATTTCTTTGACTCTATTAAAGTAGATATTTTATGTCCCACTGCCACAAAATCCAAGATGAACACCAGAAATAGCCTGTGAGTTGAAGACTCTCATTTTAAAATGGCACCACAATTTATCCTATTTCTTACTGTACCATGAGCATTACATTATTCATTAGAAGTATTTGTTTTTTAAGCAGCCATTACTCAGATTTTGCTGAGCAGAGACTTCCCAGTGCAAGGTGGTGATTTTGAGGGATATCTTCCAGAGATAAGGTCACTTTGTGGAATTCCCACCTATGTGACCCTAATGTGTTTGCATAAATATAAATTCGCTCTATGACATTCCTGTCATGTTTGCTCAGTGAGCAAGTAATTTGCCATTCTCATTACTCCAGGTACAAGGTACCTTGTAGAAAATCAATCTTCTTTCTGCTTCATACATCACAGCTTCCCCCCAGACATCCAGTGCAGTCTGACTCTGAAATGAAGCTGTGAGACAGACATGAGTCTGTTTCAGCAACCGCATTGTCCAAAAGGGGCTAATGAATGTTATACCTCACTGGGAAACCCCATCTTGGGGCAGGGGAAATGTTTATATACAAAGCAAAGATGCTGTTTCGTGCACAGCATTTCCTATACCAGAGGGAGGAAGGTCTTAATAGTGGAACAAACAGGTAGCTACGGGGGGTTTAGTGCACAGCTTTTCAAAAATATTAATCTACCATCTCTTCAGGTCACAAATCATTTTCTCCACCTCTTGACAGGCTGAAATTTGACTTTGAAAGACAATACATTGCAAGATCCTGACTGGCTGTAATATGTCAGGCTTCTCCCCAGGGACAGAGCCAGCTCATACCAGCAGATGAAACCATTTTCAGTGTTTTCACTGATGCTGATTGCTGTTTTTTTTCACCAGCATATCCAATTCAACATCATAGTATAAGTGCCAGTGAAGGGAAAAATACAGGGGAAATATTTTTATTCTACACCTATCTTCAAACCCATGGAAGGGGAATATGCTGGAATTTTCATGATATATTGTGGCTCACATTTAGTGCAGAAAACCACTAATTAAAATGTCAATGAATACTTATTGAGTACCTATTATGTTCTACCATGGAAACTGTAGATAAAATAATCAACAACAAAAAAACCCCAAGGTCCTTCTCCTCATGGAATTTATGTTCCAGGAGAGAGAAAATGAATGAATACCTAAATAAACCAACATGACAGTTTCAAGTATTGATCAATGGAAAAAAGAAGACAGAGTCATGTGATAATTAGTGATGGAGGGGTGGAGGTTATAAAGCAATATTAGGTAAGATAGTGACAAAGATATTAGTGATGATATTAGCCAAAGGAACCAGCCATAAGAAAAAAAGAGGAGAAAGTATATTCTGGGAAAAATAAAGAAACACAAATAGTGAAGTAGAGCAAAGGCAGTGGGGATGGAGGAGGTTAGCATGAGTCAAAAAAATGGTACCAGCAACCGTCAGATCATGGAGGCCTTGTTGGCTATGATAAAGAATTTGGGTTTATTCAAAGTGAAGTGAGAAGTCATTGTCAAGTGGAAGTAGGTGCTTTTAAACAACAGGGCAAGTGACATGATCTGACTGACATTTTTTAGGGATCACTTCAAAAAGCATTTTTGCATAGTTTGGCTATTGTGGACATTACTGCTATAAACTCTATGGAAAGAGCCAAGATGTCCATCAACAGATGAATGGATAAAGAAGATGTGGTATATGTATGTATGTATGTATGTATGTATGTGTGTGTGTGTGTACACAATGGAATATTATGCAGCCATCAAAAGGAATGAAATCTTGCCATTTGCAGCAACGTGGATGGAACTGGAGGGTATTATGCTGAGCAAAATAAGTCAATCAGAGAAAGACATGTATCATATGATCTCACTGATATGAGGAATTCTTAATCTCAGGAAACAAACTGAGGGTTGCTGGAGTGGTGGGGGTTGGGAGGCATGGGGTGGTTGGGTGATAGACATTGGGGAGGGTATGTGCTATGGTGAGTGCTGTGAATTGTGTAAGACTGTTGAATCACAGACCTGTACCTCTGAAACAAATAATACATTATATGTTAAAAAAAAGAAGAAGATAGTAGGAAGGGAAAAATGAAGGGGGGGAAATTGGAGGGGGAGACGAACCATGAGAGACTATGGACTCTGAGAAACAAGCTGAGGGTTCTAGAGGGGAGAGGGTGGGGGGATGGGTTAGCCTGGTGATGGGTATTAAAGAGGGCACATATTGAATGGAGCACTGGGTGTTATACGCAAACAATGAATCATGGAACACTACATCAAAAACTAATGATGTAATGTATGGTGATTAACATAATAAAATAAAAAAAATAAAAAATAAAAAGCATTTTGCACGGATAAAGAGCTGTCAGAGGTAGGGGTACCTAGGTTGCTCAGTCAGTTAAACATCCGACTCTTGATTTTGGCTCAGGTCATGATCTCAGGGTCGTGAGACTGAGTCCCATGTTGGGCTCCACTTAAGATTCTCTCTCTCCCTCTCTCCCTCCCCTCCCTCCCTCTATCTCTCTCTCTTTCTCTCTCTCCCTCTCTTAAAAAAAAAGAAAAAAATAAGAGTTGTAGGCAGTAGATGTAGTAGAAGCAGAAGAAAGAGTTAGGAACCTAGGGCATGGTCTAGGCAAGTTATCATGATGGCTTGACCTAAGAAGGTATCAGTGAAGATAAACAAAAGTACATATAGCTGTTTTGGATATATAAATCTTGGGAATTATTCAAAGGTTTGATGAGAGGATGTTAAAAAGGATATCAGTGTCATTAGTAAGATGGAGAGGGGGTAGAAATGAATAATGCTCTTTTAGACATATTGAGATGACAGATATCCAAGATGTTATTGATGAAATTGAGAGCACAAAACTGGAGCTTAGGGAAAGGTAAATTCTGGGGCATACAGATCCTATTTAACACCAAGTAACCAGATAAGCTCACCCAGCATAGCATTACAGATGAAATATAGGACACTAGTTAAATTTGAGTTTCAGATACAATGAATAATTTATCAGTATAATAATTTATTAGTATAAACATCTCTCAAACATTGCATGGAACATAGTTATACTAAAATATATCCCTATAGTTTATGGGATGGATGGATGGATGGGTGGGTGGAAGGAAGGATGGATGGATGGATGGATGGATGGATGGATGAATAGATAGATAGATAGATAGATAGATAGATAGATAGATAGATAGATAGATAGACAGATAGATAGATAGACAGATAGATAGATAGACAGATAGATAGATAGATGATAGATGATAGATAGATAGATGTGTGTGTATATTACATCGGAAAAATTTACACTAAAAAAAGTTACCTGAAATTCAATTTTAACTGGGCCTCCTATATTTTTATTTGCTAAATATGCAACTAAATAGTTGCTAAATGTGGCACCCCTAACTCAGGATAAGAGTGTACATATAGAAGACCAAGACCTGGTGTACTCTGAACTTCAGAGGTGGATCAGAGGAAGAAGATTATGAAGCGTCTGTAAAGGGCCTTAGAAGGAGGGGTCAATAAGGAGAGTATGGGGTCACAGGCACTAAGAGAAAAAAGATGGCCCAAGAAGAAGGAGAAGCTTGACTGAGTCTAAAGTTTTGGCTGTTGCTCAGGGATTGAATAACATGGACCCAACTAGTAACCATGACATTTGGCAGCATGGAAGCGAGCCTGGATGACCTTGCAAATTGCATCTACAGTGAAGTAGAGGAACAAGAGACCCATTGCAGTGGGATGAAGAGATGAAGAAATGGAAATAGTAAATACAGAAATAGGGTGGTAGCGATGGGGTGACCCAGGGTGGGGGAGATACAGGGTGATGTGTGTATGTTGATGGGAATGATCTGGTGGTAGGGAGAAGTGAATGATTCAGAGGTGAGACGGGGAAATGGTGGGACCAAAGCCCTTGACAGGAAACAAGATCCAAACCGTGATGGATAGGCTAACTTTTAAGAGTAGTAGAAACAATTCTTCCATTTTAATGGAAAAAAGACTGCATATTTGTGTGTGGGTTCTGTTGGTTTCAAATTTTATAAAATCACTCCATTTACAAACATGTACACAAATATATCTCATATAAATTTCCTACATTTTAGTTTGTCCAAAATTACCCAGATATTATGTATTCATATGAACAGAGACATACTTAAAATTAGTTGCATGTTTCAAGATGTTTTGATAGCTAAATGAATTACTTTTAGATAGTTGGTTTAGGGGAAAAAAGTGTTCATTTTTACTTTCCCATGGTTGCCTTTATTTTTCATGAATCTGGGAAGTATAAAATAGCCTCTAAACTGTTGTAACATCAAAACTGAAGTTTTTCTAAATGGAAACCAGAAATTCCTAAATAACATTTCCCACAACAACTGCACCATACCATACATCATTAAATAGAAAAGTTTTGCTAATACAAAGTGAAAGCAAAGACTGCCAAGCTCCAGAGACACAAAGGTCAGTTGCTGTGGGAACCATACTTTGGACCTCCTGACCTTTGCATGTGTTGCATTAATGTGGGATTTGCATTGGATCTCCTCCAAAATAAAAATCAGATATCCAGTGATATAGCTGTAAATGCAGCTCGGCAGCAAAGAGACAGTGTGGCACTTTGAGGAGTACAAAGAGAAACAGTAAGGACATTTAAAAACTAAATATAATACTTTTAGAACATTTCTCTAAGTATCATGCAGTTATTTGTCAGTTACCTGAGTTCCTGATGATATTTGTAAATGAACATGATTATTTGCCTGTAACACTTCATGTTCTTATTAACAAAAGAGTGATAGTCTGGCAAACAAAATTCCCTGATTTATTAAAGTTTCAGAATAAGGATTGTCTGCATGGTTTCTGTTATTTTTAACACAAAGCTCACAGCTAAAACAATCCTGTATTCTTCTGAATATTTAAAGGGATGTGTCTCTTATCCATATCCTGCATTTGAAGTCAAACTGATACTACTTTCAGAACTGATAAAATATGGGTACAGAAAACAATCCTGATTATTAAACCAACTAACATGTGGTTATCTATTGATAACATTTTCCAAATAAACAGGCCTCTTTCTCAGCATGTTTACCACAATTTAAAATTTCCACCTTCACTATCTTTGGAGAGAATTTATCTTAGTTTCCCTGTATGAACACAAGGAGCATAGACAGTGCAAAATCTAAGCTCCATAAAGACAGAGCCTTATATGCTCTGCAATTGCAATGTCTGTTATCCAAAAGGCAGGCATTAAGATGGATGGATGGATGGATGGATGGATGGATGGATGGATGGATGGTTGGATAGACGGCTGGCCAGCCAGAGGACTATGGGGAGGGGAAATTATGAATTTAGTGAGATGGAAAGATATCTTAAGTATATTTTTAATCAGATGAGAAAAATAAGACATATCAGAGATTCTCAATGACTTGGTACCATCCCTAAAGCAACAAGTTAGTGACAAATATTTTAATTCCATTTAAAAAACCCAGTCCTTCTACATCCTTCCACCCCTCCTGCAAAGCACAAACTTGCCCTCCTGTAATCTACCCAGTCACACACTTGAAAAATAAAACAGATCTCATAAAAATTATTCCAATGACTTTCTAGGTTCTTGTGGCTAGATTTTTACTTCAGCTTCACCAAGATATAATTGATAGATAACACTGTGTAAGCTAAAGTGTACAATGTGATGATTTATACCTTTTCTCGTGTGTGTGGTGAGAACATCGAAGATTTACTCTTAGCATTTTTCAAGTAAGCAATACATTATTGCTAATTATAGTCATTATGCTGTACATTACATCCCCCAACCTTACTTATCTTAACACAAACTGGAAGTTTGTACACTTTGACCAGCATCTCCTCATTTCCCCCACCCCCAGCTCCTGGAAACCACCAATCCACTCCCTGTTTCTTTGACTTCCACTTTTTTAGATTCCACATATAAGTGAGATCACAGAATATTTGTTTTTCTCTGTCTGACTTATTTCACTTAGCATAATGCCCTAAGAGTTCACCCATGTTGTCACAAAAGGCAGGATTTCCTTCTTTTTATGGTTGAATAATATTCCATTGTATATATATATCCATTATATACAATAGATCTGTATCCATTCTTTATTCACTCATCCGTTGACAGACACTTATGTTGTTTCCCTGTCTTGGCTATTTCAAATAAATGCTGCAACACATTTATAATAAGACCTACCTGATACCCGGGATTTTCTCAAGGATTCTAAAGCCATCTCAAATACAATGCAGTAGAGAATGAGAGAGGAAACCACAAAGGCCAATATCCCCAAGAATGACAACCATGCTTATTTTAAACAACCCCAACAATTCAGATATTTGACAGCTCATACTTCTAAATCATAAATTGAGGTAATCCCTTCATTGAAAAAAAACTTTTTAGAGGCTGGGACTATGTTATTCTCAACTCAGTATTCTAGAAGTTCACCAAAGCCCTATCATATAGCAGGTACTCAATACATATGTGTACTGGATGAATAGAGTGAATGAAAGCATGCATGCCCAGGCACTGGAGTAAGAAGTAGAATGTAACCTGGTAACTGATGTATTAAAAAAGTTTATGCAAATTCCTCAGGTGTTTAGTTTTATGGAGAAGTTACCTCCCCCAAAAAAGGATTGTCTTGTAAATAAGGATTCCTTAAGACATAAATAAGATCACAAATCCAAGAGCAATTAGAGAAAGGGAAGACAGAGGAGGGGGAGACAGGGAAGGAGGGAGGGAGGGAGAGAGAAGGGAAGGAGGAAAAATGGGAGGGAAAGGAAGGGCCAAAGGGGGGGGGAGGGAAGATGTATAATTAAACTGTCAAATTTTGGTGAGTCAAGACGATGGTGCCTAAAATCTATACTTATAGAGGAGGCAATGGGGAGCTGGCTTTTTATTTTACTTTTCTCTTCTTTTTATAGCAATTAAAGCTTTAAACTTAGCCAAAGTTAAGGATGAAGTACACAAGGAAAGTAATGACTCTGGGGTTGAGAGTTAATAAAATTCTGGAATGAAAAAAATTAACAATGGCAGTCAAAAACACAAACTAAGCCAAGATCTAATTATACTATACTTTCATGAATGTAAAAAACATTATGAAATATTTAATAATCTACCAAACTCCACGTTTTTCATCTGCCCAGGGATCCCATAGACTTGCATACAATTATCTCTTCAGTTAAACACACAGCACTTGACAAGTACTTAGATTCACATTCACATCATTGTTCCTGATATTACGGGGCCACTTCAAATGCTGGAAGCTCTTCCCTTGACAATCTCTGTGCTTAGAGAGGTTTCGGTTATCAGGGATTCAATCTGCTTGTTTTAATTAGTACTTCTACACTATTTTCCTATACCTTACAGGTGAGCCTTTTGGCAGATAATTTAACTTTCTTTATTATTTTGCCAGCATTTCTAAAATTGAATGAAGAAAGAGAAAGGGCTCAGCAGGCACTGAACAACATGACTCCCTGTCAACCAAAATGCTAAACAGATAGTCTGACTTCTGAGAGACCCCAGAACACAAGCTAAGCTTTCAAAAAGAAATGTAACTGTTTGTATTATCTATGTTCTTTTCTTTTGTTTGCCATCAAGATAGTTGTGATTTAACCAGCAAATGGAGGATACTGATAGAGTTATCTAAGAACAGGGTAACCTAGGTAGTACTCTACTGTCAGTCAAGAGGATACTAATAATAACTGATTTCATGGGATACTACTTTTCTATACTATTTGGTACATATAAAAATAGGTAATATGTATCATTAGAAAGCATAATAAAGTAAATGTGAACTACCACCTGCCAAACACATCACTAATTTAAGAACAAAAACATTACCACTGTTCTTAAACCTAAGTATTTTGTGCTCCCTCCCAGCTCTTTCCTGCTTCTTTTCATCCCTAAAGTAACCAGTAACTTTCCTTTTTTAAAAATAATTTCAAATGAAAATCGACCATTCTCTAACACCATACACAAAGATAAATTCAAAATGGATGAAAGACCTCAATGTGAGGCAGGAATCCATCAAAATCCTAGAGGAGAACATAGGCAGTAACCTCTTTGACATCGGCCACAGCAAATTCTTTCAAGATACATCTCCAAAGCCTAGTGAAACAGAAGCAAAAATTAACTTTCGGGACTTCATCAAGATAAAAAGCTTCTGCACAGCAAAGGAAACGGTCAACAAAACAAAGAGGCAACCCACAGAATGGGAGAAGATATTTGCAAATGACACTACAGATAAAGGGCTGGTATCCAAGATCTATAAAGAACTTCTCAAACTCAACACCCAAAAAACAAATAATCAAGTCAAAAAATGGGCAGAAGACATGAACAGACACTTCTCCGAAGAAGACATACAAATGGCTAACAGACACATGAAAAATGTTCATATCATTAGCCATCAGGGAAATTCAAATCAAAACCACACTGAGATACCACCTTACACCAGTTAGAATGGCAAAAATTGACAAGGCAAGAAACAACAAATGTTGGAGAGGTTGTGGAGAAAGGGGAACCCTCTTAAACTGTTGGTGGGAATGCAAGTTGGTACAGCCACTTTGGAAAACAGTGTGGAGGTGCCTCAAAAAATTAAAAATAGAGCTACCTTATGATGTAGCAGTTGCACTCCTGGATATTTACCCCAAAGACACAGATGTAGTGAAAAGAAGGGCCATATACACCCCAATGTTCATAGGAGCAATGTCCGCAATAGCCAAACTGTGGAAAGAGCCAAGATGCCTTTCAACAGATGAAGAGATAAAGAAGATGTGGTCCATATATACAATGGAATATTACTCAGCCATCAGAAAGGATGAATACCCAACTTTTACACCAACATGGATGGGACTGGAGGAGATTACACTAAGTGAAATAAGTCAGGCAAAGAAAGTCAATTATCATATGGTTTCACTTATTTGTGGAACATAGGGAATAGCATGGAGGACATTAGGAGAAGGAAGGGAAAAATGAAGGGGGGGAATCGGAGGGAGAGATGAACCATGAGAGACTATGGACTCTGAGAAACAAACTGAGGGTTTTTTTTGGGCGGGGGGAGATGGGTTAGCCTGGTGATGGGTATTAAGGAGGGCACGTACTGCATGGAGCACTGGGTGTTATACGAAAACAATGAATCGTGGAACACTACATCAAAAACTAATGATGTATTGTATGGTGACTAACATAACATAATAAAATAAAATTTAAAAAAATAAAAATAAAAATAATTTCAGCATACATATATGTATCCTTTACCAATGTATTATTTCAATTGGCTTGTTTTGAGCTTTGTAAATATAGTATCATACTGCGTATAATCTCCTGAAACTTGCTTTATTCGCTCAACATTACAGTTCAAAATATATGTTTCTGTTGTTGCATCCAACTGTAGTACATTCATTTTCACAGTTGTATGATCCCTTGTGTGGTTTTAGCAAAATACATTCATCTATTTCTTGTCAATGGGCATTTGGGTTGTTTGTAGTTTATTTCTTTGCCATTGTAAATACAACCAGAAATAATCTGATACATATCTCCTGGTTCATATGCATTAAGAGTTTCTCTAGGATGTATACATGAGAAATTGTTGGTCAAAGGGAATGTGTTTAACTTTACAAGATAATACTGAGTCATTTTCCAAAGTGGCTGTCCCAATTTACATCACCACTAGCAGTACTGTGTGAGTTTCCATTACTCTACACACTTGCAAACATTTGATATAAAAAGGTTTCTATATTTTTGACATTGTAGTGGGTATAAAATGGTATCCATTTTCTGGCCTTAATTTGCATTTCCCCAATTATAACTGAAGGCAAGTGTCTTTTTTTTAATTAAGATATAATTGACATGTAACATTAGCCAATGTCTATTGCTATGATGCTTATTTTTTTAAACTTCATGACTTTGATTGATATCCATTAGTTCCTGAACAATTAATGGATTTTCAAGTACGCAGTCAATATCATCCCTTTGTTTCCATCACCAAGGCACCAAGATTACATTAAGTTTTTCATTAAATTAGCCACCCAGTACTGAATTTTGAGTTGTGGATGTGACTACCAGTTTCTGATCTACTTTTAACAAGTATGATAGATTTTCTTTAAAGAGCCACTGGTCACTTTTCCATGATCTTTATAAAATATATGCCTACATATGTCTACTTAAATGATCCTTTTTCCCCATTAGTGTTTTGTATATTTTCTAAGTAGAATGATTCTAATGTTGCTGAACTTGCTTCTCAGGTTTCAACTCTTCAATTTCAATTTTTATAATAATTTTAATTCTGTTTTCCACCTTTGTAATTGAAAAACATTCTCTACGTTTTTTTTAAAAGATTTTATTTATTTGTCAGAGAGAGAGAGCACACAAGCAGGGGGAGTGTCAGGCAGAGGGAGAAGCATGCTCCCTGCCAAGCAAGGAGCCCGATGGAGGACTCAATCCCAGGACCCTGGGATCATGACCTGAGCCGAAGGCAGAGCTTAACTGACTGAGCCACCCAGGCGTCCCCATTCTCTAAGTTTTATTAACACTTGCTAACTGTGGCAAAACAAACATATGGAACTCCTGGAGTAGAAAAAAGACACAATGTGATTATACTGAAAAATACCTTGATTTCCTCAAGAGGCTGTTGGAAGAAAGCACATGTACTTGGCCAATAAAAATTACTTATTTTTCTCAGATAAGATCAGAAAAAACAGAATGGGATTTAAAGTTAAATTGAAGGCACAGTCCTGATCAAACATTTTAGATCCACACAACTCTGTTACATTATGTCTCCCACAGCATCCAGAGACAATTTTAGATTGTGAGACCATGTCAGTTAAAGAGGATGATTATATAGCTATACAACGTGCCACAGACCTGCCACAGTATGAGTTCTGAGAACGGGTTCTGTTTGAGTATTTTTGTGCATAGGCATCTCATGTTCCTTATTTACTGCACATGACTAGGATAGTGGTTCAACTTCTATCAAATATAGTTTTAGAACTTTTACAGAACCTGGCTATGGCTGTGGGGAACACTTCGAGCTCTCTGCCTCTGTCAGTTAAACTCCTTAAAATGCAACCTATTGATTTAACCATGGGGCATTAACATTAAAGAATCTATGTTTTTCCAGTATAGTAGTATAAGAATGATCCAGCCTCTTAGTAACCTATTAAATCTATGCTGACAGCAAACTAATTCAATCTAAGAAGTCTAGCTAAACTATGGAACTTGGGAAACATACAATGTCAACTGTACATTTTTAAAGTGACCAATTGTCACAACCTTACAATAAGATATCAATACCATGACTACTTTTATATGCCCAACCAGTTCAAAGCTGGACATGGCATAACGATCAATGCTCAGTTCAAAAAATAGCACAGAGACCACCTCCTGTGCTACCATTAACTTTGCTGTCCTCATTTTCTGGAGCTCTCTGTAGCATAAACACAATTGAGCATATCCTCCTTTTTGAAACATTTCTCCCTCTTCTGGGACTGAGGAATCCAACACCCTCATACTCTTGTTCTCCTACTAGTTTACTGGGCTCTCAATCTCAGGACGCTTCGCTAGTATTTGTGATTCTGGATAACCCCTGAATGGCTATTAAAGTGCATTGGGGCTCTGCCAGACCCTTCTTCTCTGTCTACAATTCCTCCCCAGATGATCTCATCCAGTGCCACAGCTTTAATAAGATTACTCTGTTCATTCACAAAATTTCCCTCCAACCCTGGCATCTTACCTGAGCCAGATTTTCACATTCAATTGAGAATTTCACATCTCCAGTTAGATGGCTAATAGACATCACAAACTTATTAAGTAGAGTTATGCATCTCCATCCTTCTCCCCAACACACTATTCCTCTCCCATTCTCCATTGCACCACCATACAGCCAACGAAAATATTCAGAAGTCATCTATGATTCCTCTTTCCCTCACCCCCATTTCCAACATTTCAGCACAACCTATTCTCAACATCTTAACTATAAATTAAATCCATCAATTTTTTTCCACCTGCATTCTTTCCCAAATCTGGCTTTCACTACCTACAATGGCCTCCTATCTGATCTCCCTGCTTCCACCCTTCCATCATAGAACTTTTTCTCCTAATAACATAGCCAGCTTTTTCTTTTTATACAAGCAAATCTTACCACTGCCCAATTAAAATTTTCCAATGTACTGTTTGTTAGTCAGAATGAAATCTCAACTCCTTACCATGACCCACTCACCTCCCTTCTAAAAGTGCCAAGATCCTCAAGTTCTTTACAATGCCTGAAAGTCCCTCTCATTCTTCAGATTTAAAGCCTTCAAAGAGGCGTTCCTGACTACCACATGTAGCTTAGCACACAACTGATATCCATTCAATGAATATTAATATCAGAAATAGTGTATTTGTATATTTTATGACTCCTACCACTAGCATCTAAGTACCATCTGAGGAAACTTTTGCCTTGCTCACCACAGTGTTCCAAGCTACTTGGTCTAGAACAGTGGCTGGCTCATAGTAGACACTAAATAAATAATTTTAAAATAAATTTAATAAAGCCTCTCTTCCTGAGACCCAATAGCCATCCCTCCAAAAAGGCCCTGAGTTATTTTATTTTCATGCCAAATTTAATAGTCTTGGAGAAATTGCTTGATTTGCATGCTACTCTCTAATTTTAAGAAACAGTCATTTAAAATCTCTACAGTTTCTCTGCATGTCAGTTATTACATGTTGAGTCAAAAATGCAACCACACTCATGAAGTCAAAAACTTCACTTTTATATTTACTTCTGAGGAACTTCAAGAGCAAAAGCTCTTCTCTACAAAGTCAAGTATAATTTACACTCATTAAATTCTCTGCCTTTCAGACAATGAAATAATAATAGCCTAAGTGATTTGAGAAAAATGCTCAGCTTTTGGCAATCCTGCTATTCTTTCCAAGATCCATCATCAAATTGCTAAAGATTCTGTATCTTCAGAGCTATGCTTTTGGGACACTAAAAAACTGACACAACATCATAGAAGTTAGAAGTCGAAACCTCAAAGCATCCCTCCATATCAACTATATTATTAATAAGGTAAAGAACAATATAAATTTAATGAGCATCAGTGGCACTCTGGCAATTAATGGTGATGTTCTAAAGTTATAACATCCACAAAGAGGCCCCTGGCTTTGCAGCCATGATACCAGGAGGAAGGTGAACAATCTCCAATATAAACATTTGGAAATTTGGATAAAAAATACTACCAGTTCTTTTCCAGTGAGACAAACTCCCTCCAAAACTCAAGTATTGAAGAGGCAGAGTAGAAGACTAAGAGCATAGGGAGGTTTTAGATTAAGTTCAAAATGTGGCTCTGCCTCTTACTAGTTTGTAACTTGAGCATATTACCTGTCTTCCCGTCATCAAATATTCACTGAGCTCCTACTCTCCCAGGGACTATACTAGGTGCTAGGGCTACAAAAATAAGTCCTTGCAGTAATTTAGAGACTTAGTTTAGAACCTTAGTTTTCCAAGATAAAATGAGAAGAATACTAGTCCCATTGATGATCAACCAAGATAAAGTAGGCAACATACTTAGCATAAAGAAAATGCTTCAATAAATAACTTACTATTTTTATAATTTTCAACCAGGTTACATTAACCCATGGGCTATATGATTCCTCCTAGCCATTGACAGTATACATTTGAAATGAAAATTTAGGCTGATTCAATTCCATTGGCAAGAATCACACTATAACTATTCGCCTGAACATAAAATGAATGTAAGACTAAAAACCAGTTATAATGATATATTTTCAGTATGCTTAAATATTAACTGAATAAATGTTTCATTGACCTCATCTTTGATTCATTGAAAAAGTACAAAAATCCACCATGTTGATTTTGTTTACCAAACAACATATTTTTTAATGTAGTATCTTCAGCAAGTTGCCATTAAAACATAAATGCTAAAAAGAAGTCAGAGGAAATTGTACATTTAGGACCCACTGGCCATTCAAGACTTTGGAGTGTTTTGTTTTGTTTTCATTTTCTGGCTTTCCATATCATAGCAATTAGCTAAATACAGGAATATAGCCTAGAAGTATTATTCTGTTTTGCAGAGAATTACTGTACCTAATTCAGCAGTATGTGAGACTTCTACAGTGTAATAGAACTATTTTATGACTATCTTAAGACGGTAGTCTCTTATCTTCTCAGAGAGTAAGAGATTATCTTGTTGTTCAAAAGCCTAATCATTGCTAGGCCTTCTAATAAGTGTGCTAATTACTTGAAATGACATGAGAAGTACCAGAAATGAAAAAGCAATAAATTGTCAGTTCTTTTGAAACTATAGTTTAACAACCCAATGTTACCATTACCTTAATATCAAGATACTAATTTGGAGTATTAAATAGCTATAATAACAATGATACAAATTAAAGAAAATAAATCATTAGCTTAACCTCTCAAAAGGTAATACAGTCTTAATATTATTTCAATGAGGATCAAGTTTGATATTGTACAAATATGAATATATAAACTACAAAGTGCTAAATAAATGTACAGAATCAGTATCACCAGGGGTTCTCAGTATCACCAGACACATCACTGTTACATATATTAAAGACTGTGGAGGTCTCCAGGAAAATTTTCTTCATATCAAATTAGTACAAAATGAGATTTTAATTAGAAAAAGGGCTTCCTGTCTTCCTCACTTATGAAAGCAAAGAATAATGCAGAATTCCTTTCTCATATAGAGGGGATAATAGCTTTTTGAAAATTACCAAAAGGCAAATACTCATTTTATTAAGCCCCTGAACAGAATGCCTCTGACATCTATCTATTGCTCTCAGGCACACAGACACACTCTCTCACACACAGGCCCCAGATTTCTCTCTTTTACAATGCTTTATCAATTCATCTGAGACTACACGGAGAAAGCCTGAGTTCCATAATCATGCTGTTAACATCCACCTTCACCACTTTTAATCTCCCTTTTAAAAAAGAAAGTCTACTACCTGATTCAGAGTAACTGCAGATGAAATTGATTTTTGATGGGTTGTCAAGAAAAAGTATAACTATTCTAAACACCGAATGTTAACTTGGAAAATACAGAAGAGTCACCTATATTCTACCACATGGCAGAATATCACTGCCTGCAAATTATGAGGATGTCATAAACTCGACTACAAGGACATGGATTCTAGGGATTTTGAAAGTGTCAAGCCCAGTGATATGTGGAACTATGATGTCCCACAACTTCAAGATTGCCAAGAATCATTGGCCCAGACACCCAAAATATGACACCAAATGACACCCAAGGACACTATCATTAAAGAACATCAACCTATTCCATGTAAATTTAGGGAAATCTCTTTACAGAGCAACATAAACATAGTTTTGCATGTATATGAGAATGAGGGAGAACTAGATAATATCTCATGGTCTTTCCCCTCCCATTATTTCACTGTATGATCAGAATGCTGCATTCTTTGCAAACCTAAGCCAACTGATAATAACTTTTCCCCAAAGTTAGTTTACTCTTGGGCCTGAAGTGTAGTTTTTAATCGTGGAGTGATCCAATAGTGCAATTTCAGGAAGCAAGTTTTGCGTGAAGGAGCCTGCATTTCACTGTCAGAGAGTTACCAGAGATGACAGCTTGTAATCCCATGGACACAATGAAGGATGTCCACATATCAGGAATCTGGAGAGAAAGGCGTCCAAGGCCCTGCACAGGATAAGGAGTCAGTCGCAAATTCATAAACTATAACAAGCATTTTGACCTTGAAGTCAAAACATTTTTAAGGTTCTATTTTCTAGTTTGCAAAAATGGAGGTGAGTTACCAAAATAGAAAAATCATGCAATTTGAGAGCATCCCAATAGTGCCTCGGGATACAAGGGTAAGTAAGGCACAGACCCTTCTCACCAGTAAAAATGACCAGGAGGAGGTTTTTTGGTAAGATTCTGAGCCCCAGGAGGAGATGTTTATATCGAAAATACAAAAAAAAAAAAAAAAAAAGAAGAAGAAGAAACCGACCAAAAAGACAGGAGGCATGAGAAGTGCCAGGACAGTGCAAAGGTTAGGCAGCCAATGGGGGATAGAGAGTCAAGCGAAAAGGGACTAAACAGCAAATGCACCAAAGAATAATAAAGAGATTAGAAACCCCTCACTGCATGTTTCTAGAATGGGGGAAAGAGGATTTGAGAGTGGTCACATCTAACAGCTTCTAGTTTTCCATATATTAAAAAGCTCGGTAAACTGTAGAAAATTGAAGTGGGAAATTTGAGTATGGTCTTAAACAGAGTGGTCAAAGTTTCAAATATTCACTGAGAGGAATTTACTTAAGGAAAAATTTTCTAGATTCTTTAAAGGAACAATTGACATACTGCCTTTCAAATACGTAAGGAGGGTACATTTATTCAGCAAGTAATTGTTAAAGGAGATTATGGGAAAGGACAAGGATATATAAGACAAATCTCTGATCTCAAGAATTCAACTGTGTAAATAGTTTTCAATGCAATGCAAAACAAGTGCCCAAAAAAGTCATGAACATTCTTCTGGATGTGTGTGTGTTGGCTGGTGGATATGCCGACCCATCCATACTCTTTTCTCTTTCAGTCCCTCTGGACACAAGGCATGTACTAACAAGAGGATTCATGGAATTTAGGGGTACAATCCACAGTATGAAAAGAAATGCTCTCTTAATCGCTGGTATGTACGTTAGGAACAGAACTTAGATTATTAAGTGGAGAATGCTGGAAAGGTTGCTCCCTCTTGACTTCCACTCAGTACAGGTTGCTGACAACAACCAACTGAAGCTCTCAGGTGGCCAACAAGCTGTTACTCTCGGTCTCTCAGAGAATGGACAACATTCTCCCCCGAAATTCACTCTGGGAGCAACATAATCAACAAATGCCTTCTGGGCAGGGCTGGGGGTTAAAGTGGCATAAATAATAGCACCTGTTTTTGAGGAGCTTCCAATTTAATTGGAAGATAAAATGTAATCATGAGACACCTTAAATAACATTAAGGTTTTATGGGCTGGTCAAGACAACTAGAGAGCAGCTAGCTCAGGGGTATGCCTAATTCTTACAAAATGTGTGCTACTGACAGAAATGTACTAAAAGGAGAAAGAATATACTTCAGGAAAAGCAGTGACAGAGGCAGGAATTGTACTGGGTCTTAAAGCTAGGTGAAGGTGGAGACCCCATGCAGCAGAGTGAGTCCCCTCATAATTAGTACCCCCTTTGCCATCACTGCTGAGAAACTCACCCTGTGCAACTCGGAATCATCTGCATTTCTTCAAAGCAGGTAATATCAGCCCTGACACTGCCAATGATTGGGACAACTCTAATTTGGGAGGCACTTGTTTCAAAGATCAGATGTTTCACTCTTTCTTTGTCTTTACAACTTGCAAAAAAAAAAAAAAAAAGTAATTTGCCCACAAGTTCCCTGCATGGCTGAGGAGTTACATCATGTGCAGATGTTTACAAAGGTTGTATTGCTTGGTATTTTGTTCTCACAATTTTTGGAAGAAAACAGCCATGTTTATTTTCTGTTAGGCTTTCTGGGCCATTCATTTAAGATTGGATTGGAAAGCTTCTTTGGGTTTAGAGTTTTTGCATTTAAAAACAAAACAAAAAAATCCAACATGCAACAACAACAACAAAAAATTAGACATCTACCATAATTATGACTCTTATAATCACTCAGCAGCAGGAAGCTCCCTTCCTGGATTCTCTACTCTGTACTCCTACCTTTGCCCAGACTCTGGGCAACATTTCAAGCAAAGAGGCATTGCGATTGGCCCAATCCTTAACATTCTAAACAATCAACAATCCTACCATTTCTCTTACACTCATTATTGCCACGTCAAGTAAACTCCATGTACCATCAAGCAAAGTTGTATTAAATCACTCACACACCACTTCAAATTAGTTTTTTTTTGGCTACCAAATTAAGTCCCACAAAGAATTCCTTGTCAAGCTTAGGTACTGATACTAAAATTCACCCCAAATCTTTAGAGAGCCCACATTTCTCATGCATTCAGTGAGCAGGGTTATCTGTCCTCGTTAGTATTCTGGAATGGAGCAAGAATAAAACCAGGGTTGGTGCCAGAGAAGCAGAAAACAAGCATCAAGCCTAGACAGTGAGTCACAAATAGAATTGGGGGTAAAATTGGGATTGATTACAAGGATCCTGAAGGAGGGATGTCAAGAACGTGAAGGGGAAACATCAGAATGGCAGCTAGGACACAGCAAGCAAGGCTCTGAAGGGGGAAGTGAGCAAGCAAAATGCAAACAGCACAGCCCACAGCAGAGGATGCAGAGAACCTCAAGGAAGAACCAAACCAATGCCAAACAGAAGGGAATGCCTTACCCCCAGTAGCTAATAGTTCTCATCCAGTCGTCATTGTGAAGAAACTTAAAAATATCATCCACACTCCTCAGTGGAATCTAATGATACTCATAGCTACAATTTACCAAGTGCTTGTGTGCTAAACACTTTACGTACATATCTCTTTTAAACGTTATAACTCTATAGACATTTATTAATTCTCTATTTTACATATGAGAAATCCAAGGCCCAGAAAGATAATTTCCTTAAAGTCACCACATAGTAATAGCCAGAGCTGGGATTCAAAGTGCTCGTTTCTCTATAATCGCTATTTATGCTGACGTTTGTGCAGAGCTAAATGCATGCAGTTCTTTGTCATTCTAGAATTGTGCTGTCCAATGCAGTTGCCACTGGCCCCATGTAGTTATCGAGCACTTGAATTGTGACTAGTGCCAACATGTTGAAACAATAATGTTTTGGATGTACTAATGTAAATAAAATACATTGATACCTTGTAAAAATTAATTTTACCCCAAAATTAAAGGTAAAATTAATTCTTTCAAGGTATCAATGTATTTTATTTATATTTATATATATATATATATATATATATATATAAATTGCCCGTATTTCTATTGATCAGCACTATTCTAGAATGTGAGTTCAGTCTTTCACAGCTCCTTTTTAAAACAAAACATAAGGGGACCTGGATGGCTTAGTCGGTTAAGCATCCGACTCTTGCTTTCTGCCCAGGTCATGATCTCAGGGTCATGATCTCTGTGCTCAGTGGGGAGTCTGCTTAGGACTCTCCCTCTCCCTCTGGCCTCCCTCCTCTCTAAAATAGGTAAATAAACCTTTAAAAAAAAAGAGAAACTCCAAAGTTTTAGCTACAGAAAAATAATATCCAGACCAAAAAAAAAGACAACCAAATGCCCTAACTTGGCTCCCTTTTTACCGTCCTCACTGGAATCACTGCTTACAGCTATAGCATCATGCCAGCCTCTAAGTGTGGAAACAAACTCTTTTTTTACTTCCTCTTAGAACAGCTAAGAAATATTTGCCTCTTCAAAAAGATATTTTAAATGACCATGATAAAACAGAGGTGAATCACAGAAAGTTCAAGGAACATTCAATTAGACCTGAATTAAGTCAGAGGTTTCAATTCTGACTTCAGCTAGCTTGTTGGAGAACGTGCGAGCTTCATCCTATCTCAGAAAGGAAGCAGCCTTCTAGGCCTGGGATCATGGACTTAAGAACATATAGAATCTATACTGCTGATATAAATGAGAGAAGTATATCCGGTGTCGTACAATAGGGAGTGGTAAGAAGTCTGGTAAGAGGTGATGTATGTCTGGCTAAAGGCAACAAATTTGAAAAATTTTTAAAACATTCTGCAATAATTGCTAAGGAGGTAACCACAAACAATCTTTTATCCCAGTTGTGAGGCTAGAGGCTTTAGTACATTAGAATGAAAACCAAATGAAGAAAGAAAATAGGTGAGAAAAGAGAGTGCTAAGAAAGGAAAGTGAGTATAAAACAGTTCTGATTACTCAACAAAGTGCCCATATGTGGCCCAAGAAGTCTGCATCATCAACTGACATTTAAAATATAAAACCTCCAACATTTCCCAAAATATGATATGGACATGTGCTAATTATTATACACAATAATCCCAAGAGGTAACTCTAATCCAACAGTTTTTGTTAAGAAAGAAAAAAACTGGGGGGTTGCGTTACTTCAGATGAAAGCCTCTGATTCTGGCCTCAATCCATGGGTCACAGTCCTTTCTGTCTTATGCCACTGAGGCCAGGAGGATGTGAATCACGGGGACTGAGGGGATAAGGATGATGATCCTGACTTCCAAGTATTTGTAACATCCCTTATTAATATTGTTTTGTACAACTTCAGTTTCTCAGTAATTTAATTCTTAAGCAATGGAAAGAGGTCACCAATAACAGAAGCGATGTCCTCCATGCGAGAAAGCCACAGTGTGGTCATAGCAGAACATATGCCTCTAAGGTAGCCATGCCCAGCCCGAAAGAACATTTTAGGACAGTCAGATGACAGAAGTTGGATGCAGTATCTTCACAACCCTTCAAAAGACCCCAAAATCTGAGTCCTAAGGACCACAATTTCATTGTATTCAGAATAAAGGTGACAAAAGAAACAAATATTTAAGTAAGAACTTTTGGAAGTGGCTGTGTAGTATAGGAATATAAGCCCAGGACTGAAAAAAGAAGACTCATCTGTATGATACCCCAAATGACCTGAGACAGGACACTTAACTTTGCTAGACTTAGATTAGATAGCCATTCAATCATGAAAAGCACCAACACTGTAGGATTCTGTGATGGAGAAATTTGTTCCTTACACCTATCCTAAGCAATTATGATAATGCCATGTAAGGACCAGACCAGTTTTTACTATGGATAAGAAGACTGGTGAGATATGTGGATACCAGGAAGTCCACCCTATCACCTCTCTCCCCTCACACCAGTCCCTGATGCCTTAACTTTAATGATGAAGACTCATGGGTAGAATTTGAGGCTGTATAAAGAGAGATGTGTTAAAAGATCAGCTGGAAGGTATTAAAGTCAAACTTAATTTACTTCATAATTATGCCATGGGCCATCACTGTCTTAGGATCTAATAATAAATTTCTATTAAGGGTCTAAAGCTAGCCTCACACCAGAAGTAAGGGGGAGACCCAGAATATGGGTATCACATTCACCATACTGCTCCCCATAGCTCAGAGGTCCAAAAGTATAGGAATTTGGGTAATCGCTGTGAATGTCCATAAGATGGGAAATACATTTTTTGGAAAGCCTACTTATTTGAAACTATGAGTCACTCTCAGCTCCATGAAAATGATTAGTGCTACTCCAGTTACAGACTCTCTTGGTCCATCCATAAATAAAGGCTACCTAACAGAAAACATGAGACATAAGAGACTTTTCCTCAAAAGAGGTTTCTAAAAAAAATCTCATTGCTAGATTGTGGGATCTGCCATCATGGTCTCAAGATTTCACTATAAAATTATATATACCATATATATACCATTCACTGATTCGTTCAACAAGCATTTCAGCATGCCTTGTGTGCCAGGCAAGGGATCTAGAATTGATGAAGAATTAGACAAGGCTTTTATTCTCTAAATAGCTGCTTTCCAGTTGGAAAGACAGGCTATAAAAAAAAAATTCTTTTTTATATGTAGTATAAGAAAATGATGTGTCATAAGCTGGATGTGATTTGCAACTGCTCTAAAATTTCCTAGTTTAATATTGTTAAAGGCTTAGAAGGGACCATAAGTGTATACAATCCAAACAACCATCCAATCCTCTCTACAAGATCTCCACCAAGTGGCTGTCCTACATATTCGAGAAATCACCCTCACCAATCCATTAGGACAAACTCATTTTCCCAGTAGATCCTGGTTCCACGCCATGTAAATGAAGTCATAGTCCCCATCCGTATGGACATTTTTAAATACTAGAAGATAGCTATCACCTTCTTCTTGATTGATCTAAGCCATCCCCAAGGCCTTCAGCCCTTCCTCATTTGAAATGCCCTGAAACCCTTTGCCACTGAGGTCACTCTTCTGGACAGGTTTCAGTTTGTCTATGTCCACTTTGAAAGATGAGATCCAGAAGTAATCATAATATAGGGAATATATATATCATAATAGCTTTGAAAAATAGGCTTTGAGGCCTGATAGATCTGTATTAGATCAGCTCTCCAACTGCCCACCGCTTGGACTTCAGCAACTTGATTAACCCCTCCATTTCCTCATCTCAACTTCTACGTAATACAGAGCAGAATGTTTCATTACATTCCTCAAAGGTTGATTGTAAGGATTAAATGTGATGTAGTATATGTAGTATTCGGTATGGTATCTAAAAATTTAAAGCAAAAGTTGAATATGTGGTAGTTCTTTTTATATTGCTACTGTTTTTACTCTCCAGCTATAATCTGACCAGCCCAAAGTAAAGCATAACTAATGAAGTTGTTTAAAATTTACTTGAAGACTCTCTATTACCTGTTTCCACTTCTCATCTTTTGGTTGCAATTCTATGTTTTTGCTTTTTTATTCTTTCATTTCTTGGCTTGGTAACTCAACTACCCCTGGGTTTTGCTTTCATCCCACTTTTACTTAGAAAAAATTTCTGCATGGGGACACCTGAGCCATGTGTCACAGTAAATCTGGAGTGTGGGTTCAAGATAAATCTCTTACTCCCAACTGACAGGATCATAGTGAAAATTCCTCTTTAATCTAAGGTGCTCTCCATTTTTGCTTGAAAAATAATTAAGAAAGGATATATTTCAGGTTTTATGCTTCCTTATCCAAATTATGTACAGATGCTGCATGGAAATGTATTCTTAATAGCTACATTAACTATGATAAGTTCACTCACATCATTGTCATTCATGTCTAATTAACCTAAATGCCCAACTGGGAGTAGTAAGAACTTGCACAAGGCAAGGAGAGTGAGTCATGTGGATCTCCCAGCCCCCGGTCCTGCCATTTGAATCTACAGAAGAGAGGAGAGGAAAAGCAAGATGAGTGTTCAAGATCAAGAGGGGTAATTGTCAAGAGAACCTGGCAGACTGCCTTAATAGCAGAGATCTGAAGTTGTTGGGCATGAAAACTTTCTTTTGACAAAGAAAGCATTTGTGAAATTATAAGACAGTAAGAAAAAACATAAAATTGGCCATATGAATCCAAGCCTAGACAGTATTTTGAAAGGAATGCACAAAATTTTTTAATAATTTTCACCTGCCAGAAATTAAACATTTAGTTTTCTTTAATGGTAAGATCAAGAGTTATATCCAGTTCCTTTTGTCGTATCCCCGGCAATAAGGCATCCAGACTCTGCTTGATTATGTCCACTGGTGAAGGGCTCACTACCTCACAAACCATGGCATTCCACTGATAAAGATTTTTTCGTTAGATATTTATTCCTTTTATTTGATTGAGCTCTATACCCTCCCATAATACTCCCCTCCCCACCACAAACCCATAATTGACCTGTGCTCTCTAGAGTGATGTATCAGGAAGCATAGCAAGTGGGAGATCAAAGGGAAGGAGCTGATGAGTACTTGGGGACAGTGCACTGCCCCCTGTTGCCTGTTAAAGCAGGCCAGGCTAATTCTACCTACCGGGGGGCAGGCTCTACTAGGGGCCTAGTAGAATGTTTGTTACCTGGGTATAGGTATATCAAAGTCACACAATTACTGTATCAGGCATGCATCTAAAGACCCAAGAAGCCATACAGTAAAAAACAAAACAAACAAAACTTGGCCACAAGCAGGCAGAGCCTAGCCCCATGGAAGAGAATCAATAACTAAGTTTTGGAAACAAAGCACAACAATTTGTTCAGGAGCTTCATGAATCCTAGGAATACATGCAGTTGTAGAGAGAGGCAGTATTGGGTAGTTCAGGGATTCTCATATTATATTGAGCCATGCTTGTTTAAAATGCAGACTATTGGCTCCATCCTTGGAGATTCTAACTCAGTATCTCTAGTGTGGGGCCCAGGAGACTTTATATTTAGCAAGAGCAGGCTCTTTGGGAAATAGTAGTGCATGATTAAGAGCTCTAGACTCAGAAAGATGTGAGTTAACACCTGCTGTTTGCCAATCGCAACCATATTTTTTCTTTAGCAAATGGAGATGAGACTCTTAGCTGTGATCTCCTTGGTTTGTTACAGGAATTCAGTAAGAAAGTGTGTGTAAAGCATAGAGCACACTGCCGAAAGTGGCCACTAAGTAATTTGTAGCAATTATTAATTTTAGTTCTCATTACTACAACATATTGATTTCCATTTCCCCTCAAGGAATTACTTACACTATCAAGACTACATTTCCCTCTTGACTTCCTAATTTCTGATGCTCTGTTTGAAATTCAGAAGATATCTTTGGAAATAGGGCATAGAGGAATCAACCAAAAGACCTGTTAAATTAATACTCACTATATCTTGCGTATACAACCCTTCCCCCTTGCCCAGAGACTACCTTCCACATGCTCACTGCCATTTGTCCCACACAAGCCTTCTGGCATGTTGCAATTTTTCCTAGAAAGCCTTCTAAGTGACTTTCTCAATAGCTAAATATTTTCCATCTGTGAAACATTCAGATCGACCATTACCTCCCCAATGCAATCTTTCTGATCATTGTATTTGTTTTCTAATTGTAATTGTATAATGGGCCATTTCTTCATTTATCTCATTTGATCATTGAGTCTAAATCTGTAGTAAGAGTGGGAAAGGGGGAAGTGGGGCAATGAATGATAGTTAATCACTCAACCCAAAACAGTAAGCCCTGTTTCAATTGCTTAATTCAGGCAAATGCATTTTTGGCCTAGCTTATCAGCATAATATCCTCAATTTTCCACTTCACTTTCTTGATGTTGACTCATGCTAAAATTTCTCAGTCCCATTAGTACATTACCAATGTGAAATTATCATATGCAAAATTTAAAAACAGTTAATAATCACATAGACAATTTTTGAAGAACTTGAAACAGTATCAAGCCTGAAATTAAAGTATCTATAGTGTCAATATAATGTATGACTGTTGTAACAAATCAGCACCAACTTAGACACTAAATAAGAGTGAACTGTGAAAGAATATTCATTCTTATCATTCAGTTAATAAGTAATAAGTATACTATCTAGGATAGTGTAAGACTCTAATAATATAATAGTATAATAATAAGTAAGCCACGTAGAGTATTAGATAATAAGGTTAGGATGCTATGAACAAAAGGGCAAGTGAAGAGTTGCCAGAAAAGCCCTGACTGAAAGGATACAGACTTAAAGAAGATGAGGAATAGCCTAGTGAGTATTTGGGGCAAAAATTCCCTCTGGAAGTGCCAGTGCAAAGGGCAAGTGGCAGGAATGAGATTGGTGGACTTAGAGGCTAGTGCAGCCAGAGCAACATAGGAGAAAGGGGAAGCAGTAGGAGCCATCAGAAGGAAAATGGTGGCCATATCATTATGGGACTAACTGGCCATTAAGAGGGATTGGTTTTTACTCTGAATGGCAAAGAGAGTCATAGGACTGTTTGAGCAGAGGAATGACAAAATCTGACTTAGGTGTGAAATTAATCACCCAGGCTCCTTGATTAAGAAATACTTCAGGAGAGGGCAGAGAGCAGGGGGACCAGTCTGGAGGTTATGTACTAATCCAAGTCAAAATGATAGTGATTTAGGCCAGATTGATCACAGGGGAGGTGGTGAGAAGTGGCCAGATACTGGATAGAATTTGAAGGTCCAGTAAGAAGACGTACTAATAGATTGAATGTAAGGATAAGAAAAAGAGGTCTCAAGGATGACTCTAAGGTTTGGGGATGGAACAATGGAAGGATAGAATTTCCACTATCTGAGACAGAAAAGGCTATTAGCTGTGTATCAACCCTCCATGGAATTGCTAAATTAAGCAACTCAATATACAAGTGAAGAGGTAAGGATAGAGATCTGGGTATAAATACCAGCTTGGGAGCCATTGGCAGAAAGACATAGATCTAAGTACTATCACTATGGGTGAGTATATACAGGATAGAGAAGAGGATTAAAGAGGCCCAAGGCCTCACCAACATGGAGAGGGTAGGGAAAAGAAAAGCAACCAGTGAAGAAGACGGAGAGAAAATAAGGTAGGAGAAAAATCAATACTATGATGTGCTGAAAGCCAAATAAAGAAACTGTATCAAGAGATGTGTGATCAGGGCACCCAGACAGCATAGTCGGTTAAGCATCTGACACTTGGTTTAGTCTCAGGTTGTGATCTCAGCGTTGTGGGATCGAGCCCCACAACAGGCTCTGCACTCAGCACGGAGTCTGCTTGAGATTCTCTCTCCATCTCCTGCTGCCCCTCCCACCTGTGCACTCTGTCTCTAAAATAAAGAAATAAATCTTTTTAAAAATGTGTGATCAAGTATGTCAGATGCTATTAATAGATCAAGTAAGACGAGGACTAAGAACTGAACCTTAGAATTAGCTGCATGGAAGTCTTTGGTTATCTCAGTAAGAGCAGCTTTAAAGGAGTAGTGACACATGGACCAGATGAGATCTGTTGTCAGAGAGAACGGAAGAAGAGCACGATTTGTTGCAAAAAGATATAAAAAATCATAGAACTGACAGGGAAGTGCAGTAAAAAGAACTTTTAAAAAAAATGGAGAAATAACGCCATGTTTGTATGCTGGTGAAAATGAATCCCCCGGAGAGGTGAATAATGATGATGCAAAGAGTAGGGAGAATCACTAGTGTTCCATCCTTGGGAGGTGAGAGGAAATAGGAGCTGGTGAACAAGTGGAGGAATTAGCTTTAGATAGGAACAGGGATACTTCTGTGGCAATGGTTCACAAGGCTGGCTGAACAGAAATACCCCCTGGGAAGTCTTGAAAATATAGTACCTGTGCCCCAACTAACAGGTTCTGATTTAACTGGTCCAATGCAAGAGCCGAAGCATCAGGTGATTCTAGTTGTCTCATAAGGTTGAGAACCACTGCTCCACGGTAAGAGGCAGGAAGGCAGATGCGGGGGTGCAGGTAAACATGCCAGTGGAACTTCTGTGCTGATCTTTCAGTTTTCTCAATAAATCAGGAAGCAAGGCCATCAGGGAAGGGTGAGGATGGGGAAGAGATTCTGGGCTTTGAGGACAGAGAAGAAATAGTAAAATAGGCATGCAGAGAGCAGAAGAGGGAAACAAGTGAAGGACATTATGATTGCCAAGAAGCCTTCAAGATGCTTTTGATGTATATCGTTACAGGTTTATTTATTTATTTATTTATTTTTTTATTTTTTTAAAGATTTTATTTATTTATTTGACAGAGAGAGACACAGCGAGAGAGGGAACACAAGCAGGGGGAGTGGCAGAGGGAGAAGCAGGCTTCCCGCGGAGCGGGGAGCCCGATGCGGGGCTCGATCCCAGGACGCTGGGATCATGACCTGAGCCGAAGGCAGACGCTTAACGACTGAGCCACCCAGGCGCCCCTATCGTTACAGGTTTAAAGTGATACCCGTCAACTGGCTTTTTTCTAGAATCAATCAGCTACATAATAAAGAAACAGAGGAGTTGGATGTAAAGAGGGTTGTGCTTCTCCAAGCAAGTATGGAAAAGCAAAAGAAAAACAAGTGGGTCAAGAATATACACAAGGCAGTGAGTGTGGTGGACTGTGAGATTAAAATTAGGTGAAGATTTGCTAAGAGAATGAAGAAGCTGAAGAGCAGTAAAAAGATGGTAGGATTAATCAATTGAAGATCCTGGAGGGTTGAAGGATTAATGAAGGATATTAGAAGGATGCCAGGAAAGGAAAATGAATTAAATTAAAAGATCACAGAGGGTAGTCAGAGAGCAGCACAGCTGAAATTGCAATTATGTATGGGTTACACTTGCTGGTAATGCAAAGTTCAGAGAATGACCATGGGATTCAGTGGCTGAGGTAGGAAGCAGGACAAGATTATAGGAGAAGAGGAGTTTAAGAAACTTAGCTGTCCAAGTGTTGGAAGGATTATGCACCTATTAAAACTGCCATGAATTAGAACAGGAACAGTAATGGACAGAGGCACAAGTTAAATTCATCAAGAAATGTGGATGAATAATTCAAGAATCAGTTGATATGAACACTGAGAGGTAGAGGATCAAATAGTCTGTCAACATGGGATTCAGCACTGTGGTGTTTCAGGGAGGACAAAAGGAGAATGACCTAAAAGAAGCAACGAATAACTAGGAAACTTTCCCCACCACCAGCCTTGGAAGGCTACTGGAGGGGAAAAGTCACCACTTGAGATCATCTGCAGGGGGAGCAAGATCCTCCGAAGAGCCAGGTGATTATTAGTACAAGGAGGTAAAAGAATTGTCCAGAGCAAAGGATGAGAATATGGGGATTGTGCCTTATGATGGACCTTAAAGGGCCCGGTGGAAAAATTTTGGGAAATGGGGAAGGGTAAGAGAAGGAGACAGAATAGGAGACCGGCAAAGCTGATGGGAATTAGAAGGCAGGAGAAGAAGTCCTGGGAAGGCAGGAGAATAACTGTAAAGAAATTAAGGGCAAACAAAGCTAGTCCTGATGGGCTCAAGGCAGAATATGACAGCAAGGCTGAGAGCATTTGGAAAGAATGGTAAAGAACCTGTGGTTCTCTACGGACTCCTTAGTGTATAATCAAGGAGGTCTGAAGTAACAGAATGTTCTTAGCAGCCCCTGTAGGTGGAATGTAGGTTCTTCCTTTAAAATTGAAAGTAAGTTCAGTAAGAAAAGTGTATCACTTTTTTAAAAAATGAGGTGGTGATGGCAGCAGGGAAAAGAACACAGGATTTGGACATGGAACTCTTGAGGTTAAATTTCAACTACAGTAATAGGTAATCAAACTAATTGGTTTTACAGATTCCATCGCTTCTTGGCCATCATGGCCCCAAAGAGATTTATGGTCACACAAGCTGTTGCTTAGCACCCTTATTCAGTTTGTGTTATCCTAATCTCTAACATACTCTTCTTGAAGAGTTAGAATCACTAATAATAAAAATGATAAACATAATCTCATCAAGCAGAGTTTGCAAGGGCTATGGAGTTAACAGGCCAATAGAACTGGCTGGGCAATTCAGTACAAGAGCCAAGGTGGGGCCAAGTCATCAGAGGAAGTCCACCAAGCTTCCCCCAGACAACCTCCATGCAATTTCCACATGGAAAGAATTGGAGATACATCAATACAACGGCAACAGATGGCAAATGAAAAGCAACACAGACCATTTGATAGCTCCTCAATGCCAAAACAATCAAAAAGCCCCTTGAGTTTAGGATCAGCTTTAGGCAGAAGGTGAGGAGAAGGGAAATAAAAGAACCTTGAATCTTATTATTCACCCAAAATTGACTTATGTTTTACATGAGAAGTGAACCATAAAAGACACTGAATTGCCAGGGGATTGTTGAAAAAGAAAACCAAAGCTGGGGGCATCACAATGTCTCACTTCAAGCCATATTACAAAGCTGTGATCATCAAGATACAGTATGGTATTGACACAAAAACAGACACATAGAACAGTGGAACAGAATAGAGACCCCAGAAATGGACCCTCAACTCTCTGGTCAACTAATCTTCGACAAATCAGGAAAGAATATCCAATGGAAAAAAGACAGTCTCTTCAATAAATGGTGCTGGGAAAATTGGACAGCCACATGCAGAAGAATGAGACTGGACCATTCTCTTAAACCATACACAAAGATAAACTCAAAATGGATGAAAGACCTAAATGTGAAACAGGAATCCATCAAAACCCTAGAGGAAAACATAGGCAGTGACCTCTTCGACACTGGCCACAGTAACCTCTTTCAAGACACATCTCTAAAGGCAAGGGAAACAAAAGCAAAAATGAACTTCTGGGACTCCATCAAGATAAAAAGCTTTTGCACAACAAAGGAAACAGTCATCAAATTGGCAAGATTAAATCTTTTTCTTCCCCCCAGAGTAAAAATGAGGCCTCAAGAGCTAAACTAAGTTCAGATGAAGAAACACACAGAAGTTACATCTTTGTACCCCTTGAATGCTAAGAAGCCACTTCAATAATACCAGGAGACCTGCACTGAGCACTTAGTATGTGATAACCTTCATGCTAAATAGCTTACAGGGATTATCACATTGCTCTTCACAGCAACCTTATGACTATAATCAGCTCTACTGTGCAGATAAGAAGGTTGAAACCTCATAGCTACTCATGGCAAAACCATGTGCTGCGTACAAAGCCCCTAACCCTAATCATCATGCTCTATACCTGCCTCCATCTAGTAGAGGAAACCAGCTATATACTCAATAATGAAGGATATTACTTTATGTTAGGACATTAGATTCAGTGGCTATCTCCAAAAGACTTATTTTTCCCCACCAGATTTAAGTTCCTCAAGACCTAGGAACGTATTTTCAGAATTTTTAGTTTCCCCTTACAGCACTCTGCAGGAGGTGGGGGTAACTAAATGCCCCTGAATGGCAATGTCTGTAATCCAATTTGCCAGGTGCCATGAGGCACAATGTTCCACATGGGAGCAGTGCTTCTTTTGCTAGCCTTAATGTTAAATCCTAAAGAGGATTGCATGGCAGAAGTAATTTGGTGCCCACATCTTAATAAAATCCAGTGAGAATCTGTCTCCTGTTTAGGCTTAGTGATAGTTAGTTGGTTTGATAAACTAAATGACTAGATAGACAGATGAGAGATCATTTATTTCCTTTTTCTACCTGTCATCATAGCTAAAGAAAGTATGCTGTTTACCATGTTCTTGCTCCTCACGCCACAATCAGTTCACTCATTAACATAAGTAAGTATAGTTTTTCATAAGGCAATCTGAGATTAAAGTATATTACTCTTGTTTTCAATTTTAGGATTACTGAAACTGATCCATTTCATGTGTTGTCTTTCAGCACTCATGATTAATCTCTGCTATGAGCACATCAAAACTAATCCTCATGCTGTATGCCTGTATTAGACTGGAAATCTCAGGTACATTGGTTCACCTGATACATCAAAATACTTATTTTTAGATGCAAATATTGTAGTACTCCAGATCATATAATCAAGAGGGCATAATGCCTGGCCTTATGCTGTGTGAGCACACAGCGATGTCCAGCTGCTGTGAAATTGAATACCTTTTAATGCCTTTTTGTAATTAGCATATTACACGAAAGCCATAAATGAGGAAATCTCCATGCCCATGGTGTCTTTTTGTTGCAGCTCACCTGTGGTCTTTTGTGAAACTCTACACAACACACGAAATCTTGGATCTGCTCTGCTTCTCCCAGAAGTTTCAAAAACTAAGGAGAAATGAGCTATTTTAATCTCCAGTATGGAGATATGCCAGTGGACTTCTGTGCTGATCTTGAGTTGCATGTGTCCCTGATGGTCATTGTCATTTTGTAATCTTACAAGGTCTTTTGTTTTAAATGCACAGTGGGCTTACATGGAAACTTTATCAGATGAATTAGCTTCTTTGGGAAACCTTCTGGAACACAAAAACTAATATACAGCAAACCAATTTTTCTATCAGGTTTGTGCCAGGAAATTTCTATATATAATCAAAACTCTGTATATAGGGCTCTTGCTTGCCTACAAAAATACATTTAAAGAGAATTTTGCTTTACCAATGTTTTCATTCCTTGCAAGTATGATACCTAAGCATAAATTTCCTCCTCTGCCTCATACCTTTTTTCCCCTTAGCTACATCAAATAACATTACAAATCCCTGACTCATTTCAAATTAATTTTGTACCAAAAAACTAACTTCCTTATGCAAAGTAGTAAAATAATGTCTATTACTAATGTACATAAACAAGAAGCACTCAAATGGTATTTTCAAGGGAGAAAAGTAGTTTGTAGATTTTCCTACTTGGGGATTGGTCTCTGAAGGGCCACCACAAACTCAGTCCACCAATTCCATCAAGGATGGTGCCCTTTGGAGCAAAAGATGAGGGACTGTAATCACATAACACAATGTTATTTTCCTTAGCTACTTGTGTTTAAATTTTCAAAAGCAACATTGAGGTGGTAACCTCTTCATGAGAGTGGTAATAACAGATGTTTTCCAAGGCTGGGAAACGATGTAGCTAGAAAGGTAGAAAGTGAAAAGCAGATGGTGGGACAGCAAAGAAAGGAAAGATATCATGTACACCTTATGTCTTTTACTGCCCCCAGAATAGGCCCCCTCCACACTTCTTTTCTGTTCAATAGGCTGTAGATTTTTTGCACCCAAGTGGTGCTGTTAACCTTCCTATATCCTTCCTCTTCCTGGCAGAGAGTTGACTCCTTAATATTTTATGAGAGTCCGTTGGAAATTAGTCTGTGTGGTAGACTTTTTGCTGCATTATGGAGCCACCAAATCAAATGTTAGATACCAGTAGGCTTCCCTGGGCCACAGGCTGCTGTCTCCTGGGACGAAGGAACTTACAAAGGCTGAGCTGCATTCAAGGCGACCACGGAAAACAACAGAAAATTGAGTTTGCCGCACTGAGCTTCTTATCAACTTCCCCAAACTACTTCTACACAGTGAAAAAGACCCACGGAGGACAAGGTAAAGGAGATACTCATGCTCATGCCAGAAGGAATCTTTGTATGCTAACATGAATTTGTTTCATTTCTAGATTTATCTCAGATCCTTTATGGCATCAAAGAAGAAACAAAGAATTTGGGATTGAACAGACTGACTTCAAATCCCAGTGCAATCTCTTAAAGATTCTTAACAAAATATTCTTAAAAGGTCGGAGCTATGGTTTCCATATTAATATAATGGGTAGATAAGAGCTACTTATTAGTTTATCATGATGATTAAATAAAATAATGTGTATAAGGATCCTGGTGCAGAACTTTAACCCAGGGTTTTAAAAAATTGTTACCTATTTATTGGTCTGAAACTGTTCAAAATAATAGTAGCAGCTTTTATAATAGTAGCAGATTTAGTAAAAATAAAAATGACCTATTACTGAATACAAGCTAGTCACTGTGCTGAGCATATGGACATAGTATTTCCAAATCCCATAAAAACCCTACAGTATGGATATTATTTAACAGAAGAGCATCCCTGGTAAATGACCCAAACAGCATGGAGAAAACTGGATAGGTAAAGGAGATTCCATCCTTGCTTTGAGTCAGGGTTCTGCCAAATTAGTATCTAGTCTGACTTCAGAAGAGTTAAGTAACTTCTCCAATATCACACAGCTAAGAAGTGCCCAATGCTCGTTTTCATTATGTATTCTAAATGTAACAGTTTTCCCTAGTTTATGCAACATATCTCAAAACCTAAAAGTGAAAGAGATCCTTGGGACCCAAGTAAATCTATACATACTCACTACCCTAAATCCTGTTGCTGCACTGCCTGAGACTATCAGATAAATACTGCTCCCCAGATCTCCCCTAAGCAGAAACCCATGGAGTAGGTAGGCTCAAGTAGTACCATACCTATCAGAGAGAAGAGAAGGCCAGCACCTCTAGCCTGACTAGAAAGTCCCAAGAGGCTGGGTAACAGTGACCCAAGGTCACAAAACTCCTGCTCAGAAGAGCTAGGAGACTCAGAATTGAAGAATAAAGCCCAACCCTCACCATCGCTAACGACACTAAAGTAAGTACCGAGGAAAGCAACAGTCTCATCAGGAATTAATACTGAGACCTGGGGCGCCTGGGTAGCTCAGTTGGTTAAGCGTCTGCCTTGGGCTCAGGTAATGATCCCAGGGCCTGCTCAGCGGGCAGTCTGCTTCTCCCTCTGCACCCCCCCCACTTGTGCCTGTTCTCTCTCTCTCTAATAAATAAATTAAACTTTAAAAAAAAAAAAAAGGAATTAATGTTGAGTCCAAACACCAACTGAAATAACCTTGGCAAGGAACAAAATTGTTTTAAGAAAATGATAAGCTACTTCCTGTACCTTTTTATAATGCTAAACCGAGCTCTGAGATGATACAAAATAACCCCTGGGGCCATAAATATGTACCAACCAGATGTTCATTTGCTGGGGAAAACCCTGCCTCAAAGCAGAGATAAACTGTCCTCAACTTCTCCAAATGTTTTTTCATGCTGCTTGTGACGCTTGACAGAGACACTTTTTTGTATCTCAAAAACTGTGTTTCAAATATTGGAAATGAGCAAGAGTTTCTCTGGAGAGAACCTTCAACATCATCACTCTTGACATTTATCACATTGTGAATCCAATGGCTAACTCAGGAAAGTAATAAGAGAAGCACCTAGATCAAAATCTAAATAAATAAAATAGGTGGCTTTTTGCAAGATTCTCCACTTTCCAAAAGGATCTCTTTAACCACTTCCTTACCACATTTAATGTGTGATTCTATTTACATACTTACCCCTTGGGGAAATATATTTAATTTCTAAAGAACACCTGTATGCCTCAGATCAGATAAGATTTATGAAAAAATGAGTGCACTTGGCTGAATTCATAAACATCAGCTAAGCATGGCGTGAGTATATGAAATAACTAATTACTGACTGTACAGCACCATCAGCAGAATCAGGATGAAAAAGGGAACTGCAAACTGCTATATGCAAAATCCTAAGTTTTACTAATATTCCTTACCCTGGAAAAAAAATGTTAATTCTAGGAGAGCGTGTTTTATTTTTAGAATGTCTGGTTTCTGACAACATTATCCAGAAATAATTATTCAATAGTGAATGCCAAGAAACCCAAGTACTGAAATGATAAGAAATATTTCAAGCTACCTTTCCCAGAAATACAATCTGTTTCTCAATTGATATAAATTCATCATAAGCAACTGCCTATATCATAGTTCTCCAGAAAACTTCATCATGCTCTAATTCATCAAAAGCCACCAGACCAAATTGCCATTTAATCCCTGAATCAATGAAATAATTTATCCAACTATTTATAAGTTTATGAACACCTTATCAAGTACCTGATGTGCTATGCCACACCAATGTTAAACTCCATCCAACTCTAATTCTTGACATAGACTTACTTTCATTATGGGATTTACACAGCTTAAAAATCACAGCTTTATGAAAAATACAAGATTCTTCAACATATTCATTACTTAGAAAAATGGTAAGCATTTATCAAGACAAAATTTGCAATAAATTAAAAGAATCACTTGTTTAAAAGATCAACTCTTGAACAAAGCACAAAGAGAAGCAGAAGCAAGAAGCCTGGGGTCCCCAGCAGGGACCTGCTTCTCACTAGCTGATTAATCTTAGCCAATTTGGATTCCAAATTCCACATCTCTAGAGCAGGGAAAAGGACAATTTCTCTCATTTTCATAGACTTTTTTTTGTGTGTGTGTGGAGCAAAGGGGATCACTTAAGAGATACATAAAAGTATGTAGTGTTATTATCAAGGGCATTTTCAAGGGAAAGGAGAAAAACAGCAAAATACATTAGGTGGCTACCTCTCCCCGCGTGACTTTTCTCTCTACCCACTCAAAGCAGAATAGCCACAGACACGTTGTTGCCTGAAGTAGGACCCAGAGAAAAGGACCAATTCCCTGGCTCACTCTCGAGGCAGTTACTAAATGTCACCGAGCCAGAGTATCTCTTTCTTTCTAAATGGAACAGCTTACCTGACCGCACCTACGCAGGCATATGACAATGGATTTAATAGTGTTATCTTACTCAGCTTTCTGTCTGTACAACTGGCTTTAGAGATAATATATTTAAAGCCTATAGCCTAGTGCTTAGCACATTCATTTATTCAAAAAATAATCTTTTCTAGCTGCTGCAGATATAACAGAGAACGGAACAGAAAAACCCCAGGCCCCATTGAGCCTGTGTTCAAGTAAGAGAAGAAGAGGCAATAAACTAAATAAATGAGTAAAATACAGAGTCTCTCAGATGATAGTAGTGCCAGCTCCAAGGGCACACAGCCTGGGCAAGCTCACGAGGCCCCGAGCGCAGAAGGATCTCCATGTGGTTTAATGCTCTGCTGGTGCCATCTTGAAATTTTTAATGCTTTTTGAAAAAGGGGCCCCCACATTTGCATTTCCTGGATGGTGGTAGATGCTATGGAGAAAAATAGTGAGAAGGGGTTAGGAAGATGGGAGGCAGGAGGAATGGTTACCAGGGCCTCAACATGACATTGCGCATTTTGAACACTACACAAAGATGCCTCCCAGAGGGGACTGGGGGATGCCGAAAAACCACCTAGAGGAAGAGGGCTTGTTTCTTTGCACAAAATTGGCTCCAGCCAGCTGGCTCTAGTGAGGACAATCACATAGATGACAATGTGCCACAGGTACCTTTAGATGCAGTAGCCCAGCAGTCTGTCTTCTTATCCATCTGTAAAACATAGAGGCATGACCCAGGAGTGGGCCCCTTTGTCTTATTTACACAGAGATTCCAGTTAAACTAGCAATGGGCCTGCTGCTCAGCAGAGGCCTCTCTGAGAAGGGGGCACTTGAGTAAAGGTCTGAAGAGGTGAGTGAGTTGTGCAGAATGGAAGAAGGAAGAACTAGGCCTAAGGAACAAGCACACGGTGAGTGTGGAGGCTTTGAGACAAGAGCTTGGTTCATGTTCCTGGAAGAGCCCAGAGACCAATAAACCCAGAAGATGGAGAGGAAATCAAATCAGATCAGAGAGGCAAGTAGAATTGTGAGGCTTTCATTCCAACATGGGAAGCCACTGGAGTTTTATATAAAGTATCATGTTCTAGATTCTGCATTGTGAATACAATGAACTTAGCAAGAGTAGAGACAGGGAGCACAGTTAGGAGGCTATTGTCATTATCCAGATTGAGAATAATGGTGATTTAGACCAGGATAGTAGCAGAAACAAAGTGATTAGAAGTGGTTAGATTTTAGACATATTTTAGAAAGTAAAGCCAACAGGATTTGCTGATGGATTTGAAAGAGGCTACAAGAGAGGAGGCAAGGATGACTCCAAGGTTCTTGTCCGGAGGAACTGGAAGGATTGAGTTACCATTAACTAAGCTAAGGAGACCGGCAGAACTTGCTGGTGGGAAATCAGGAAATCTGTTTTAGATATCTTATATTGGAGTTGTGTATTAAACGTCACACTAGTTAGCAGAGTAGATGAAGGAGTCTGGAGCTGATTCAAAGCAAGGTCTGAGCTAGAGATTCAAATTTGGGAGTCATCAATATGTAGATGATATTTAAAGTTATGAGACTGGATAGGATCAAAAAAAGAGTGATGAAAAGGTCCAAAGGCTAAGATCTGAAGCTTTTTGATGCTTAGAGGTCAGTGAAAAAAAAAGGGAACGGAAACTGAGAAGGACCAGCTAGGTTAAAGGAAAACAAGGAGGGTATGCTGGCAAGAATCCCAGGAAATGGAATATGTCCAGGAGAAAGAAGAGATCACTGCATCACATGCTGCTTAAAGGTCAAGTAAGAAGACAAAGAAGAACCGATCTTTGGGTACAGTCACATGGAAGCAAGAGTAGACCCTCAATAAATGGTGGCTATTATGATCATTTCAGAAGAAAAAAGGGTAGAAAAACTGCTCTTATCTATAAACTACTTCATGAAGCCTCTAGAATGCTTTAGTTGTGAGTTTATCATTTAGCTGCATTAGGGGAACTGTGTTCATTTATTTAAGGGGAAATAGCTTAATGCCAGGCTGTTCCAGACAGGAGCAATTAGCCTTATGTCACTATTGGATACCTGAAATATGACTCTTGTGAGTTAGGAACTGAATTTTTAATTAATTTCATTATAATTAATTTTAAAATATATGTGACTCAGTTATTAAAAAATGTTTATGTATGTTTTGAACAACTTGTGTACATGAATCTATTTTTAACTATAATTTTATGAAATTGAAATACAGTGTTTTCCTTCTGTTTAAAATTTGGAGACTGAATTAGAAATGCTATCACTAAACTGCACACCCAAACTTGAAGACTTGATACCCAAAAAAAAAAAAAAAAACTTAAAATATACTATAAATAATTTCTATAGTGATTATATGTTAAAATGATAATATTAGACATGTTGGGTAAATAAAATGTATCATTAAAATTAATTTCAACTATTTCTTTTTACTTTTTTAATGTGGCTACTAGAAAATTGCATTATCAGCTCATATAATATTTTATTGGACAGTACTAGTCCAATGGATTCATGTTGTAGATAAAATTAAGTCCTGCCAAAATGAAGAATTTTGGCACCTGTTTCATTACTTCTCTATAACAACTGAGAAACAATGATATACTAGGGTCCACGTGATGCTTCCTGTCTGAAAATTTGCACATCATCTTTCCATTCTGTCTGCTTATTAGAAAGCCCCACCTTATTTCACTGGGGCACTTTCTACCTATCCTTCAGAAATTCTGCTCCAGCAATATATGCTTGAAGAAGGTGAATTTTCTGACTTCTGGAAGTCAAGGTTTTCCCTGTCTCCCTGCGTAGAGATGAGAGCACTAGCACATGATGCGTTACGTGCCTGTGTGCCCTACAAGACTCCCCAACTTCAAAGCAGGGAAATGTCATTCATGTTTGGATCTCAAGAGCTTAGCACAAGTCCTGATATATGGTAAGCCTCAAAAACACTTGTTGACTAAAGAAGTGTGCACAGAGTAAAATGGTAGTGGAGACATACAGGATATATACAAGTATACTTGAGGGAAACTCATTTATTCAGCTGTTAGACTTCTAGAAACTTCAAATACCTGAAAAGCAGCCACATAATCTGAAAAAAAAAAAAAAAGAAAGAAAGAAAGAAAAGAAAACAAAGAAATGATACTACAAATGACTGAGTACCCAGGCACACTGACAAGCTTTTTTCATTAAATCTATACAAGAACTCTTCATTATAACCTTTAACAGTTAGTGAGTTATCTGCCAGATACTGTGGCCAGCACTTTACATATATGAACTTTTTCCATCTTCATAACTCCATACTGTGGGTTCTATTGTTATTCCCATTCCGCAGAACAAAGAAGATAATAACTTGCACAAAATTACACTGCTAATAAGTGTCAAAGCCAAGTTTGAAATCCAGACAGTCCCTAATATTTGAGATCTGAAGTAAGCATAATGTTACTGCAAAGGACTTCTAATACAAACATTTACAGATCTGGAAGCCAAGAGAAATCAACTGGAGGTAAATGTTGACCACAGAAGCATGTGGGGGCAATAGTGAGACACAGATTTTGAATCCACTCTCTACCATCAACCCTCTTAATCCATAGGAAAGGTGGGATCTTCCTTGGACTGGAATCTCCCGCTTTCTTATTGGCTGTACCATCTAGCAATCATGTTCACCTGGCTTTTGCTAGACTAGAGTTTTGCATTCAGTGACCAAAATTGCAAATTAGATGCTGAAAGGGCTGAGAAATAGATGCTTCTAGATGAAGATCAACTGCTGAAGTGAGACCTAACAGAAAGGAAGAAGTCAGAAGAATCATCAACCCAACAGCAAACTCAAGAGATTCAGGGCAGGAGAAGGTAGCCTCACATACATGGATTTTCCCCAAGGGCTCCATGGAGTGGAATAGGAAGTGTGATGTTTACAAAATGATGCCTACAAAAATGATCTTACCAAGAAGAGGCTAAACTGTGTGTGTGTGTGTGTGTGTGTGTGTGTGTGTGTGTGTGTGTTTTACAGGCAAATACATATTTTAGAAAGATTTTTTAACAAAATAGTAAAAATAAAAGAAGTCTGATGTTTTAAAAAAGAAGAAATATCAGCAAAATGGACTATTCCCCACCCAGAAAACCTCATAGGCTGAAAATAACATAAACAAAGAATTAGTGTGCATGTCTGCAGGTGCAGATGTATGCATGTCTGTGCAGGTTTATGTATAAATACAGCAGGTCCAGTTTGACAACTGACCACTGGATGTACAATGGAAATTGAATAAGCCATGGGAGAGAGGAGGGGGGAGGTCAGAACCACGTGGGAAAGCCTAAGCAACTTTATGCTGCTATAGAAAGACAAGAAATGAAGGGCACTGAAGGAAAGAGAAGAGTGAAGATGGTGTCACAAAGGAAATGTAGTTTATTTTTTATCCATCTCCAGATGACATTGAGGTATAGACTATGAATTTCAAAATAAGTCAGGAAATCAATACACACAGCTAAAATTGTGCCACACTTTCATTCGTGTGTTCTGGAAGGACTGTCAGTGATACCACCTTTGGCGCCCTTTGAACAATGATCCACAATGATACCCTCACTCTTTTAGGCTCATGTGAAATGAGGACACCCACTCAATAGGATTTGGTGCCACAGAAAACCTTGGCAGCAATATGTAATCGTGTCAATGTTTATTAGACCTGGTTTCCTCTTAATGAAATATCTATTCAGGTCACTTACATTGAGTACCTTCATGATAAATCAGGTCCACCCAAGAAGACTAGGAGGAGAACACTAGCTAAAAATAAAAAGCCCTGACAAAATGCTACTTAGTTTTTACTTCCCTGTCAGAAACTTTATGGTTTTATAATAGAATAAAATACTTTGTTTGCCAAAGACAGCCCAACTTTATATAAATCTTTTAGTTTGGCCCTGTGGCTTTTTTTATTTTGGAAATAAGTAGAGAGGTCACTGTGCTAAGCGATTGTTGCAATAAATGGATTTTAATTTTGCTATTGTGTTAAGTGTCTGGAGGGCTGAGATGGGGGGGAGCAGGCACACCACAAATGATAGAGTTACAACTCTGAAAGTCTAAGACTGTAAAAATAAATCTGAACATAAGAAAGAGCTTGTAAGACTGTTTTTCAGATGACCAAGCAAGATTAGTTGAAGCTACAACTGTAGGGGTTAAAATAGGTCCCTCAACTATAACTGTAGGGATTAAAATAAGTATTAGTTAATAAAATTAGGATTGTATATAGTCAAAATTTGTGCAAAGGAAATGAGGAAATCTACCTTAAACAGGATACTGGGATAACCTCCACCTGTGCAGCTTAAAAATAAAGGGATCCTGAACTCCATAGTATCCTCCACTGTCCGCCTCCCCAAATTCACCACACTGCTGCAGTCCCCAGGTCCCCACCTCACACAGTATTAGAAATAAAAGGGCTCCCAGCAACCATTTATACCTCCCTTGTGTTACAAAGAAAAAAACTGAAGCCCAGAGAACTTAAGCTATTTGCTCAAGGTCACTCCACAGTATTAACTGGAGTCACGCCCAGACCACTTTCTGCCACACCACACAGGCACAGCCAGTTCGTTAATCTTTAGGATTGTCATCCAGCCAGGTCACTGATGTCTCAATTTTGTCACCCATCGCCACCTCTATACAGTCTTTCAACAATTTTCCTACTTCAAATATGCCACAATCTTCAGATCCTGATTAATCAGAACCCCAATTTCAAAATGCCTGAATTCTTTTTTTCTTAAAGATTTGAGAGAGCAAGAATGCACATGTGCACATGTGTGCAAGGTGGAGGAGGGGCAGAGGGAGAGAATCTTCGAGCAGACTCCCCACTGAGTGCAGAGCCTGATGTGAGGTTTGATCCCATAAGCCAGGAGATCATGACCTGAACCAAAACCAACAGTCAGATGCTCAACCAGCTAAGCCACCCAGGCACCCCTAAAATGCCTAAACTCTTAATTAATTTAAACTAATAACTGTGTACACCATTATGGAAACTGGCCGGTCTTAAAGTTTAAGACTTCAGTGTAGGATTTCTGTAAGCTGCAATATTCACCTAATAATAAAAAGGAAGAGTTAAATATGGCTTAACTAGTACACAAAGAATGCAAAGATGGCCAAACCCAGAGTAGCAATTTGACTTCTTCCCAGTGTTACTGATGTCTAAGTGGTGAGGAAAATGGATGGCCCAAGAAAATATTTCTCGTCTCTATTCCCAATTTTTTTCTGCTTCTCTTTATGTGTACGCATGCCTAGTCCCAAGTCTCTGCAGGTACTACCATCTGTCAAGGTGATGACTGACAGGAAGGCAGACAGGTGGAGGCAAGATACATATCTGGGCTGCCCATCTTCCACCACAGTCTCTGGAGGGAAAAAAATGTCTGACCTATCAGTCAATAGTACAGTGTTTTTATTAGATAATTATTTTTCTCTACTCATTAGGTAAGGAAGAAATTATGAGACTTTCAGAGAGAAAAAATAGGACTATAAAAAGGTAAAATTGAAAGTTTATATCAATTTTTTTCTATCCTCAGTTTGCTTTGCATGCACCTATCAGAGGGTTTGTATTTTTATTCCTTGTTCTTGTCATCAGTTTTGGTTTTAATTAACTCAAATTAGCTCATTCTTTTCCAGACTTCCCGTAAATACTTATCTTCCTGGGATCGATATTAAAATGTCAGGAACTGACAAGGAGTAGCCCGTTGGAAACAAAGATTTTCAGAAACACAGTACTTGCGCTCTGCTATTTACAGAAAGGAAAAAGGCAACTGATCTTTTTATCTCTACCTATATAAACTTCATGTATCTACACTTTAGTTTTCCAATTTATTAATTTTTAGGGTTCTTTTTATTGCCTTAAAAATTGCATATCTAAAGCTATAGAAATTTATGAAATAGATGAAAGTTTAAGAGAAATCATTTACATGTCTCAGAATCAGGCATGCTCTCTGACTAAATACATGATTCTATATATATGATTATATGTGTAGCCATATAAGGAGCTAAATGCCTGTTTTTGGACCCAAGATGAACTTTTTTAGATCATTCCTCCTCTTTAATATTTTGTAAAAGTAGAAAGATATGATATCTGTTAAAACAACCTAGAGAACCAAGACCAATTTTTAAATATGTCATTTTCTTCTGAACAGCACAAGGCTGTCTTTCACCAGTAACTTTACTTAAGTGAATGTGAATTTTTTAAAAATGGTTAATATGCAGGAATCCCCAGAGCTATTAGATGTATGGATCTAAAAACAATTTTCACTTACATGACCATACTTTAGGTTCTTATCAGTTGGGTACTTAAATATGAAAAATACATTGCCTCTGTTTTCAGGAACTTTACAGTATCTCATGGGGAGGAATGAGATAGGAATTAAAATAAATAGTAGATAAGGGAGAATATACATGTTCATGAAAGGCATAAACAAATTATTTTAGGAGTCCAAAAGAGAGGTAAAGGACAAATCTGGTAAAGGAGATAAGAGAGAGATCTGTATAAGAGGTAATACTTAAGATGGGTCTTGAAGGAAAGAATTCTGTCAAATGGAAACAGTAGGGGGAAGTTCTATGCTAAAGACACAGAATAAACAAAGGCAGGAAGAAGTTAATATACTGGAAGAACAGAGCACACTGGGGTCCTGGGGAAAGCAGTTTAGCTGAAATGTATAGTATCAGGGGACCAGTGCAAGACAAAACTAATGTCTAGATTTTTTAATTAATTTAGAAGTCAATAAAGAGCCACAAAAATTTACGCAAAGCCAAACTACCAAGTGTCTCTTCATCCCATTTCTCATGTTTATCATTTCCTCCATGAAGCTGAAGTCTTTTCCGGAGGTCAGAGAAGCAACGTATATAAATTCAGCCAGTCCAGAATCCTGAGAACCCATCACACCTCCCAAGCACTATGCAAAGGTACTGTTTGCGCTTTCCCTAAATAAATAACACTCCCCTTAGAAAAGCCCTATAACTCTGCATTGTCACCATCCACTTAGTCTATATTTTTCAGATGGTTATTTCAGTTGAATTACAGGTGTTTACAACAAGAAGTTAAATGCAAAAGATACTAATCCATTGCAAAATAGGTACAAGCCAGCACCAGTTTTCAAGTCAGAAAAATAGTCAAGTAACAGTAACAGAACAGGTGTAATTTCAGTGAAGTTACATTGCAAGATAGTAACAAATGAAACACAGCTATGAGTCAGCTTTTCCTTGAGACTAATAACTACTGCCAATCACTCACTGAGAAATTCACTTTTCTTACAGCTTCCATCCTCATTTATTTGCTACATTTCTGGGGGATTTTCACTTATAAAAAAAAGCGTATGATTAATACTCAGTGGCTTCAGCTAGAAGATATTTGTTAGTAACACACAGGATGTAACAGCTTCATGATTTCTATACAGTTTGGGAGGGAGGTGTGGGAATCCTGCCTCAGTCTCTTCGAAAGTACTTCAAATACCAGGGTCTGGTTGGACCAACTGCAGCAAGTCATACATCACAAGGACACAGAGAGAACAGACCAACGTGTGACAGAATCAGGCACAGAGATAAGGCATTCCACTGATAAGCCACTACATGGGCATTTTTTTTTTTTGAAAGGCATATTAAAAGAGGACATCCTTTCTTAAATCTACCATTGCCTGAATCTATTTAGAAACATGCACAGGTTTAGAAATGAGTTTAGGGGGAGATGTTGAAGTTAAAGTATGAACTTAAAGCAACTGCAGAGCTCCTAAAAGGAACTAATAAAGTGTTAAAAAAATAAAGGTTTTTAAAGAAGTCCACTCAAGAGTCTAGGGAGAATATTTATCTCTTTCTTTGGGTGGGCGGGGGGTGGTGAGTGGTGGAACACCATATTATATAGCATTCGGAGTGTGTAATATACAAATTTAAATACAAGGTGATTGCTCAGAAAACAGTCATCTCATTTCACAGTATATAGATTTGACCATCGTCAATCAGTATTTATCCTATGTGTGTACTGTTCCTAGTTTAACCTTATAATAAACTTTTGAGGGGGGAGGTAGGGGGTTCTGACACAATGGCAGGGAAAGGATGGGCTGGGATGTGCTGAGCATCAGGGGTGGCTCAGAGAATGGTGGGATCTGGGGAGATGGACCACCCTTCCCAGAAGAAGTCCGATCTTGCAGGGTCTCCTGAGAGCTAGGGGGTTGGCAGAGGAGTGCTGATATGAGAAACACCTGGGTGCCTCAGACTCATTCATAGGAGTTTGGCTCACAGCACTAACACCCAAACCCTAATTGTCATGGATACCTCACCTGCCTTCTGGATCCAATCAGAGTCACAGTACATGGGTGTCTCTCCCCAGAGGCCTGGCCAAGTGCCGAAAGGTCTGTGCCCCAAAGGCAATGCTGGGGAGGCCGCACCCCAGGCCAGAACAGGGACTAAAACACATGTGCCAGGGCACCTGGGTGGCTCAGTCGTTAAGTGTCTGCCTTCAGCTCAGGTCATGATCCCAGGGTCCTGGGATTGAGCCTGCAATTGGGCTCTCTGCTCCTCGGGAAGCCTGCTTCTCCCTCTCCCACTCCCCCTGCTTGTGTTCCCTCTCTCACTCTCTTTCTGTCAAATAAATAAATAAAATCTTTAAAAAATTTTAAAAATAAATAAAACACATGTGCCAGCCCCAAATCTATAACCTTTCAGGAGATGGAAGGGCCTGGAGTAGAAATGGCGAACTTGCAGAATCCCAGGCCCCAATCCCACCTCCACCGAAGTCCAAGGCCATAGCAACCTTAACATGCCATCCCACTGCACACCCTTGGGACCAGCTGTCCCTCCCCACAGCTGTGTGGTATCTCAGGACAACAAAGCTGCCTTTTCCTGGAGGTTTTCACCTGAAGAGCGGCCTCAGCCCATTCATCAGCACCCTGTGATGGGAGAGCTTAATACACATAGAAAAAGTAACTTTGGTCTTATTGCTTTGAGATATGTAGGTGAGGTGGACCAAGCTGACAAGACAGTATTACCTTGAGGAGTAAAGAGGACAAACCAGATAATAAGCATCCTTTATAGAACTTTGCCTAAATGGTGCTCAATTTTATTTGGGTGAGCTACTTATTACAGTGTTAAATATACAGTAATCTCAATTTGATGCAAAAAGTCAGGAATTTCCCTTAGTATATGAATGATAGTAAGCAACCTGTTGTATTTGAAACCAGAATAGACCAAAAAAAAAAAAAAAAATCTCTAGCTATTACATTACCACAGAGATATTGCAACTTCAGGTGCAAGCCCTATTTCAGGGTTCATTTGATTAATAGGAAATCATTAAACCACAGAAAAGATTTATTCACCTGAAGTCTTCATGTATCTTATAACTCTTAGAAGCTTACCAGGTACTAGGGTAATATAACTTTCTTTAATATGCACATATCATCATTCCAGTAAAGAATATCGTGAGAGTCTTGATGTAGTGTCAAATTCCCCATAAATAATAATAAAATGATATCTGGATTATAAACTTACTACTTGCTATTTATTGCTTAATTTGGAGAAAATTAACATAGATAGTTAACATAGAAAATTAACATAAATAGGTTGGGTACATCATGTTAACTATCATCATTTAGATGAAAAACCAGAGCTCAATATTAACCTATGTTTACTGTCACATGATAGATGTTTCTACAAAATTTAAGTTAAATAAAAATGTTGTGTATCAAGTTAATTTTAAATTTAATGCATAGTCAAAAGGAAAGTTGAGTTTTTCTGGGAGGTACTACAAATTTAGAAATCCCTGGATCTCACAGATTGCTTAATTTACATTGTTACATGGTTCTCACAGTGGACATTGGAGTGATGGATGTGATTCAACCATGAATCAAGCCATGCTGATTTTATTTATACCAATCTTCCTGATGCCAGGAAGCTCTCATAATGTCCCAAATTTCATGATGTAATTTTAGTGATTTTAAAATTTCATAGCTCAACAGTATGTACAAATTTTAAAATTTAGTCTTTTTTTTTTAGTTTATACTTTAATTGCAGAAATATTATTAGATCCCATATATAAGATAATTTCCTAATGCTGGGAGGGGGGATACACACATGAATTAAATATGGCCACTGCTTACAAGGAACTCCAAATCTGATGAAGAATAGATATGGAAGGGAAAGGGAGAGAAACAAGCACGTATTGAATGCATTGCATTCCCAAACACTGAGCAATGAACTTTACATAGATTATATTGGCAGATATTATTACGGTCATTTTTTTAAATTTTATTTTATTACATTATGTTAATCACCATACATTACATCCTTAGTTTTTGATGTAGTGTTCCATGATTCATTGTTTGCATGTAACACCCAGTGCTCCATGCAGTACGTGCCCTCTTTAATACCCATCACCAGGCTAACCCATCCCCCCGCCACCCTCCCCTCTAGAACCCTGTTTGTTTCTCAGAGTCCATAGTCTGTCATGGTTCGTCTCCCTCTCTGATTTCCCCCCATTCATTTTTAGTCTTAATCATGATTTCTCTATTAAGAGACACATGAAATTTAGTGGCAAACAATAACACGTGAATAACATCAGAAAGTGAGGTTCTAGTAGCCTACTCATTTAGAAATGCCAACTAGCAGATTAAAAAAAAAAAAAAAAAACCTTTTGACCTGCATTTGCTAAAGATTTTTAGAAACCTTCATCAGGGTCACAGAACTCCATTTTATTGCATTCTGTCTCAATAGATTCTTCTGTAAAGAATTCTTAAGCAATGTATCTCTTTATTGGCTTTATACATGTTAATTTTCAGATACTCATATTTCTTAAATTGAGACAAATATGTAATCCTTGCCTTTGGTAGGTGGATTAAGAATTTCACTGACAAAGTACAATGAAACAACTTTTTCACGGTTATGTTTCGTCCCCTTCCTCCGTTTTCTCAAAATCCAAAAGGATGAAGGAAAACACACAGTAATACTGGTTTGATAACTCTGCCTAAGACCCCAGTATTTCTAAGAATTAAGAGGAATAAAGCAACTACATGTTGAGAATATATAGTGATACTGAACATGTAGTTGGTTTTTGGGTTTTTTTTGGTTTTGGTTTTTTGTTTTGTTTTTTTTTTTTGGTTTTTTTAAATCTGACGTCTTGTTTTCACAGAAGACCAGATGGTGTTTTTTGGTGTGGGGGTGGTAGTGGAACTTGTTTTGTTTATTGTTGTTGTTTTTCAAAAACAGGTGTGACAATCATTTTCTCCTGCTACTGTATTAGCACATTTAATTGCTAAGTTCACAGGCAGCCCTCTCAAATCTTTTACCAGCAGATGGTTAAAGTGATTTTAAAAGAGGAGTAAGGATTTTTCAAAAACCATTTCAGAACAGTATGAGATCTGCTCTTTCCTCAATGGGTGTGTCAACCTCTGATGAACACTAATGGAAGTCACATAACAGCATCCACATTGCATTTGCCTTTAATTACTTGACAGTTATCCAGATTTTGTGAAATTACTCGCACATTATCTAACAAAGCATTACATACTTGCAGTAACTTTCGTCAAATCACTTTATAACCATTAGCTAATTAAACTTCACAATACTTCTACAAAATACAGAGCTAGAAAGTTACACAAGTTCATTTTACTGGATTCTTAGTTATGTATCACTGACAAACTTGCAAGTTAAATCTAAGCCGCAAACTTACAAGGACTGATGTCCCCGTGTGGCACTTGTTCCTCAAATGTAAATGACTAGCTTTTAGAATAAGGACACCTTTGGTTTGCAGGCACACTGTTAGTTGCTTCTCCATTATCCATTGATTTCTTCTTAGCAGAATCCTACTTCCTTGCAGAGTGGCCAGTGTTAAAGAAAAAAATGATTCTGACACTTGTCAAAATGGTAAGGAAGACTTCATCCAAGAGTATCACAATAAGGATATTGCAATAGGGGACAGAGATCAGACTCAACTCCAAATACAGCAAGGAAAACTGGGGTTTTATAGCCATGGAACAGAATGATGGGGTCCGTGGATAGAAAACTGCAGACAGAAGACTTCAAGGGTAAGAGAATATCTGCTAAATTGACCTAATAGGATTCTTGCTAAAGATAAGCCAAGGACTTATACAACCAAGGTCAGGGATAAAGAACTTGATCAAATATCAAGGGTGGAGGGACTCTCACTAAAGTGACTCAAGTAGGATCCTTTCCTAACCCAGGGCGAGGCAGACCAAAGAAAGGGTGGGGGCCAAAGTTAAGGTTTAGTCCAAAAAGAGGGCTCAGAGGAGCCTAGAGTTTGACCCGAGCCTTTGTCACCACCTATCTAGCTAAAAGTTCGTATCTCTCTTGCCGCTTGGGTGTGACATTACATGGCTCTCAACACCAACATGTAAGAAAAGCCTGCTGGAAAGTCTTGCAAGTGTTCCCAGTTTTCTGATAGACGCACTGCCTGTTGCCCTCATTTCCTTCCTGAATGTAACGAATCCCAATTGTGACCATAGGAATTAAAGCCCCTTGCTAAAGATGGGGGAACAGAAAGAAGGAGCCTTGGATACTGAAAATGTGGAATTATTAATGCTACTCTGGACTGCTTCCTCCAGACTTTTTCTCTGTGAGAAAAATTAAGGCACGATGGTCAGGTTTTCTATTATTCACAAAGAAAACAATCTTGGCTGAGACATTTGGCAAACATGATTCCCTTATTATAATAGAGTGTCCGTGGCAATATTATCCTACGTTTAGTTGGAAAGATAAAATCCAAAAGATGATTCTATGAAAATTAAATATTAAGAATGAATGAGCCATAGACATCTCTTTCTTCAGCATGCATTCAATGCTTGCTTTGAGAATATTCCATGCAGAAGAGAAATTTGGGGTTATGGGATATAAGGATTTACTACCCCTTTTTTAAAAAAACTTAGCATGAGCTACTATGACCCATACGTACGTAACAACAGAATTCCTGGTTAAATAAAATAGAAAATAATTTATCATTAAAATGGAAATTATAGCGTTCTGTATGGCCAAACATTTTAGCGCTCCGGTTCTCTGGAGCAGAACCTCTCCTGGGGCAGCAGAGCCCCTGGGCACGTCAGAAGTCACCCCCAAACAGCCTCCCCCACCATGCCGGTGTTCCAAGCAAGTATTATCATTCCCGATGTGTGCTCGGAGATGAAAAATACAGGGAAGCCCTGCACTGAATAGAGATTGATAACTGTGGCACAAGTTTTAAGATGGATTACAAGTAATTTGTTACAAAAATAGTAAAATTTACAGATGATTTTTGCAAATACAGGCAAATTCATAGTTACCCTTTAGTACCATTTCTCTCAGCCATATTTTGATAATTTCCTCTTTTGTCTGTCAAGGCTTTCAATTTAAATTATGTACAAATACACATAAATGCCTAAATATGGCTGCATAATATTCCATTGCGTATATATATACCACACACACACACAAAAAGTGCCTAAATATGGTTCACATTTTTTGGAAAGGGCAGTCTTCTTTTCCTCCTTTCCCTTTTTATTTATCTTCCCATGTCCCCTTATCTTCTGTCCATCTTCTTCAGCCTCCATCTACAACAGCACACCACCCTAAATTTTTCCAAAGACCTTTGCAAGAGGCTATTTCCATCAGCAATATATGAACAATCTTTTTTCTATATTCCTACCAATAATTTACATTACTAGTCTTGAATTTCTGCCATTCTAATATTTATGAATATCTCATTTTTGCTTTCATTTACATTTCTCAACATATAAATTTCAGCATTCTTTCATATGTTTGTTGATCATTTGTATTTGCTTTTCTGTGAATCACATATTCATAACATTTGCCCATTTTTCTTGGGCTGTTTGCCTTTGTCTTATACATTTTCTTATCCATATAAATATTAACCATCGTGACCACATGTGTTTTTCAGATCCATTGTGTGTTTTGGTTTCCATACATAGGTTTTCCATTTTTAAGTGGTTAAGTACAATTTTTTTTTTTTGGCAATAACACCTACATTTTTTTAATCATTTATACATTTTTAACTTTTTAGAGTTTAATCTGTCTGAAATTTATTTTTGTATATGGCACAAGGCGAGGATCCATTTTTATTCTCCTCCAGAAAAAATTGAAGCCATTGTGTTTGTCAGGATTAATTCCATATATTTAACATTTTCATTATTCTCTAATCTTTTCTACTAATCTGTTCTTCTATTCCCATAATTATTTGACTACAGAAGCCTAATTGTACGCTCTGATATCTGATATGAAAAATAACTTCTTGCTGTTCTTTTTCACATTTTTGTTGGCTGCTCTAAGACATTTATTCCTCCATCTAGACTTTAAGATTATTTGATCCAGTGAAAATAATTGTTATGGTTCTCATTGAAATTGCATGAAATATAATTGACATTTTCATGATATTGCCTTCTCCCTCCAATAACATGATGTATCTATCCCTTTATTCAAATTTTGCTTTATGGTTTTAATTAGATGTCATTATTTTCTTTGTATAGGTCTGTTACTCTTCTGGTTAAATTTACTTCTAAATATTTTGTAGTTGTACCATGATGAGAAAGGCATCATTTCTAGATATTTCTTGCTAGAATAGAGAAAATAGGGGCACCTGAGTGGCTCAGTCAGTTGATCATCTGACTCTTGGTTTCAGCTCAGGTCACGATCTTGGGGTCCCGGGATCGTGCCCCATGTCAGGCTCTGCGCTCAGCACAGGGTCTGCTTGTCCCTCTGCCTCTGATCTCCCCCCTCCAACACTCTCTCTCTCTCTCAAATAAAGAAAAAATCTTGAAAAAAATATATAATTGACTACTTTTGTTTACGTGATCACATCTAGCCAACTTACAAATTCTATCATTAATATCTATCAGATATATGTTTTAGTGAGTAGGAACAAAGAAATAGAGCAACAGAATGGGTCCCAGACTTGGAAATTATGTCCATCACATTAACATCAAACATTACTCCCTTTGGTGGAGGTGGGAAAATAGAGACAATGTCTAATAAATACAGGGATTGGCTAAACTGATTTTATATATTATTACTCATTTTCCATAATCTTTTTCTTCAGCTAGAAGTAAACATTTCTATGTTTTCTTTAAACATTTGGAATGATCTCATAAATTAACAGTTTATCAAAAGTTTCAGTACATTATTTTGTATCCAATAACATGGCTAGTTTTGTGTGCTGCAATTTTTTATTTAATTTTTTAATTGCATATTTTTCTTTTTAATTTCACACTTTAAATTTCATATGTAAATAACTTGATAGTTTCCTTACCACTCACCATTTTAAGTCTATAGGCATAAACCTTAGTATCTCAAATTTGTATGGTGCTTCTTACTATGATTCTAGTTTCAAAATCTTTCTCTGGGCTTCTAGATCACTCTGCACAGATAGCTAATTAAGTGGCAATAAGATAGCACAGTAAGGCACCTAGCCCATTACACTGTGTGTTCTTTAAGGGAACAAGCTTTGTCCAATTATCTTTATATCCCTAATATCTAACATACTGCTAAGCATATTTTTGGGGTTAAATATGTTTGTTGAATAGAGTTTTATGGTTCACTAAATTTATGTTGATTCATTTTACCTCAACAACCCTTGAAAAATGCTTTATGATTAACTTCCTTTCTCAGGTGAGGAAATATACTCTGAGCAGCTCAGAAAGTGATTGTATAAGGACTGGAATCTGGTCTCTTAGTTTCCCCTCCCAGATGTTCTTTCCTGCTACTCACATGATCATAAGGACTATATCCTCCAATTATAAATCAATGTTTAGCTATTTAACAAATTGTAGGGGCACCTGGGTGGCTCAGTCATTAAGCTTTGCCTTCGGCTCAGGTCATGATCCCAGGGTCCTGGGATCGAGCCCGGAATCGGGCTCTCTGCTTCTCGGGAAGCCTGCTTCTCCCTCTCCCACTCCTCCTGCTTGTGTTCCCTCTCTCGCTGTGTCTCTCTCTGTCAAATAAATAAATAAAATCTTAAAAAAAAAAATTGTAGGAATCAGTCAATTATACTTTCAACTTTTTTTAGAGAAGAAATTTATTGAGATATAAATCACATGCTATATCACCCTTTAAAAGCATACAATGCGGGGCGCTTGGGTAGCTCAGTTGGTTAAGCATCTGCCTTCAGCTAGGGTCATGATCCCAGGATCCTGGGATCAAGCCCAGCAGCAGACTCCCTGCTCAGTGGGGAGCCTGCTTTTCCCCCTCCGCCCCAGACCCTCTCTCTCTCTCTCTCTCGCTATCTCTCTCGCTACCTCTGTCTCTCGCAAATATGTGAACTATTTAGAAAAAATAATAAAAGCATATAATTCAGTGGGTTTTAGTACATATATGTTTTTTTAAAACTTTATTTTTATTTTTTTGGGGGGGAGAGGGACAGAGGGAGACTGTCAAGCAGCCTCCGCCATGAGCGTAGAGACTGACTACGACTTGATCTCAGGACCTTGAGATCACAACCTGAGCTGAAACCAGGTGTCAACATTTAACACACTGCACCACCCAGGCACCCTGGGTTTTTGTATATTCACACAGTTGTGTAATCATTCATCATTAAATTTATCAGATCTGTTCCTAAGCCAAGACCTAGAATCCTCTTTTCTTCATATCACAACATGTTTTCACAAATTGCCTACCTGGACCATTAGGCTTTATTTGTTTATTTTAGTTGAAGTTTAGTTGACATGCAGTGTTCCATTAATTTCAGGTATACAACATAGTGATCTGACAATTCTACACATTACACCGTACACTGTTATCACAGTATTATTCACTATATTCCCTGTGCTGTACTTTCCATCTCTGTAACTTATTTATAATTAGTTAGGAGTTTGTAGCTCTTGATCTCCTTCAACACATTTTTTAAATTATTCTTGTGCCTTTTCTAATTATAGCCACTGAATTCTATTTCAATGAAAAACCCCTCTAATCTCAAACTTTCCTTGCTAAACTAAACATTTGCATGTACATCCTGATGAAAACAGAGAAAATAGAACTCTTTTTTTTCTCCTTTCTGTATTTGCTATCAACTTGGGGCCTATAATTTTTACTTGGATATATCTCTCTATCCGAGTATATATACTCTTTATATAACTGTGGTCATTTTTTGGTGATAAGATTACATAATTTCTAATCAAAATTTTATTCTAGAATTAAACCTTCACTTTTGTTTCCTGAAAGCTTTTAGCGTGATAAAATGCCTCATATTCCATAGCACTTTTATATAAATTTAATGCCAATGAGGCAGCTTCTTTCCCCCCTTATTTCACAGGTAAAGAAGTTATAGTCTAAGCAAGTAAATGTCTCATCCAAGGTCACAAAAATACTGAATAGTAAAGCAGCGATGCACATCAGGTCCTGTGACACCAACTTCAGGGAGCTGTTCTTTTTACTTCTGTATGTAATAGGGTATATTTCAGGCTCTCCATGTGCTGGTTGTTTTGTTTGTTTTGAGGTTAATGTCCTTGTAGCTTTCCAAGTTTGTTTTAATATCTTTTATAATGTCAAATGCTTTGCTTAGAAAGATTCTCCAAATTTATCTGATTTATCTTGTTATCTACAGTTTTTGAGATAAGTAGATCTAGTGCTTTATCTACAAACAGGAGACAGTGTTCTACTACATTTTTAATTCAGAATACTGCTCCCTCTAATCAACAGAAAGCTAAACTAATGCTTCTTTTTCCTTTTCACTAGAACTCAAAATTTGAACTTTGCTGATGACAATTACAATACTTTCACTACTTACATTGATTTACATTAAAACCAACAAAATGCCACATTCGTTCTTCATTCATTAACGATTATGTGCTTTACAATTAATATAGAAATTCTAGGATTTCCTGTTTATCTTCATATTTTAATCCAAATCCCTGAACAGTAATTTAAGTATTTGCCTTACAGCTTAATTCAAAACAGACCTCAAGTAAAATAAGTTATGTCCTTGATATAGTTCGTCTTTTATACATAGAAGGCTTGACCGGGTCTTCTTTTTCCTAGAGTAGTGTTCTCTCTAGTCACCATAGAGTTTAAAAGGAGATAATAGCCAAGCTTGTAATTCTGAAAAATGTACTCTGAGTGGTTGGAGACCTGAGTCATAAAATTTTTCTTGTTGCTTATCTGGCTTTTGTTTAATTTCTTTCATAATCAATATATGCTGTTTATATTCAGATTTTATTGTTTTCAGATTATATTCTCATATAAATTCTTTATTAGGAAATCCTATCCCTCCTTCTGATATATTCCCAATATCTTAATTTGGATAGTCATTTTAACCTGGATTTTTATAAAAATCCCCCAAATTATCTCTCTCACATTGTCTTTCTTCTGAGAAACCCCCTTCCATGAGCTGCTAATTGAGGAATGCTAAGGTTGAGCTATGAGAATGCTGTAACCTCCACAAGATGCACCCAAGCACCTCAAATTCACAGATATGCTAAATAGCCCTCTCTTCCCTTACCCCACCCAAATCTGCCACTGCTCTAGCTCCTGAGTCTTGGCATGGCCACATACCCAGTTAGCAAAATTAGCAACAATGAGTTTCTTTGATTACTCCCTCTTCCTCATCCCACACATTTATTCATTCATTCATCCAACCATCATTGAACAAATATTTAAGGCACCCTATGTAACTGGGACAGTGCCAAATACTAATCATTTTGTTCTTTTTGCCAGATTTCTTTCTTTTCTTCTCTTCTTCACATACCAAAATTCTATTTGTCCTTTAGGACCCAATCCAAACGGTATTTGCAATTCCTATATAAAACCTTCTCTAATTCCTCCCCACCATCCCCTGTAAAAATGGTTTTCTTATGTGTCCAGAGAATTATTTACTTACATACTATTATCACAATACCCATTGTAGCTTGATACGTATTAGAAAGTTATCTGTAGCCCCTCCACTAAGTTATATATGCCTGTCAAATAAAAATGCTTTACACATCTTTAGTTTCCCATCAAGAGATTAGTACAGATATTCGAAGGTTAATTACCAACATAATCCAAAATTCCAAAAGTTTAGGGGCGCCTGGGTGGCTCAGTTGGTTAAGCGACTGCCTTCGGCTCAGGTCATGGTCCTGGAATCCCTGGATCGAGTCCCGCATCAGGCTCCCTGCTCGGCGGGGAGTCTGCTTCTCCCTCTGACCCTCTCCCCTCTCATGTGCTCTCTCTCATTCTCTCTCAAATAAATAAATAAAATCTTTAAAAAAAAATAAAGAAACAAAATTCCAAAAGTTTAGCAGAGCAGAGAAACAGAATATTTAGGGCAAAGTTCATACTTAAGAATCCATGCAAGCAAACAATTACTTAGGAGAAGGTAACTGACAAGAACAGATCCCTGTCCCAGGAGAAAAGTGATCTACTGTGTGGGTAACCAGGTAAGGATTCAATCAGGAGCAAGATAGGTTTATTTTAAATATTAGAATACAAGCAAAAATAAACAAGTGAAACTACATCCAACTAAAAAGCTTCTGGACAGCAAAACTTCTAAAACTATCAACAAAATGAAAAGGCAAACTACCGAATGGAAGAAGATATTTGCAAACCCCATATCCAATTAGGGGTTAATATGCAAATACCCCAAATATATAAGAAACCCATACAACTCAATAGCCAAAAAAAAAAAAAAAAATCAAATGGGCAAAGGAACCGAACAGGCATTTTTTCCAAAGAAGATATACAAATAGCCAAGAGGTACATGAAAAGGTGCTCAACATCACTAATCATTAGGAAATGCAAATCAAAACCACAATGAAATATCAACTCACACCTGTTAGGATGGCTATTATAAAAAAGAGAGAGCAAATGCTAGCAAGGATGCAGAGAAAAGGGAATGCTTGCACACTGTTGGTGTAATTATAAATTGATGCAAACATGACAGAAAACAGTATGAAGTTTCCTTAAGAAATTAAAAATAGAAATACCATATGATCCAGCAGCTCCACCCCTGGGTATATATCCAAAAGAATTGGAATCAACATTTTGAAGAGATACCTGTATTCCCATGTTCATAGCAGCATTATTCAAAATAGCTAAGATACAGAAACAACCTGTGTCCATCAATGGATGAATAGATAAAGAAAATGTGAGATACACACACACAGACACACACACACACACGCAGGAATGTTATTCAACCTTTAAAAAGGAGAAAATCTTGTCATTTGCAACAATATGGTTGAACCTGCAGGGCATTATGCTAAGTGAAAAAAGTCAGACAGAGAAAGACAAATTCCGGGGTTCCTGAGTGGCTCCGTTGGTTAAGCATCTGTTTTCAGCTCAGGTCATGATCCCAGAGTCCTGGGATCGAGCCCCGTGACGAGCTCCCTGCTCAGTGGGGAGCCTGCTTCTCCCTCTCCCTTGCCCCTCCTCCCTCTCCTTGTTCTGTCTCTCTCTCAAATATTTTTTTTTTTAAAAAGGGCAAATTTCCCATGGTATCACTTATGGGTATACAAACTTTCAGTTATAAGAAGAATAAGGTCTGAAGGGTTAATGTATAGCGTGGTGACTATAGATGATAACACTGTATCGTATAATTGAAATTGCTTAGAGAATAGAGCTGAAATGTTCTCACACACAAACAAAGGTAAATATGTGTAATGGTGTACTTGTTCAATTAACTCGGGGGAGGAATTCTTTCACAATATATATGAATATCAAATCATCACACTGTCAATATCTTGTCAATTTTACCTCAATAAAACTGTAAGAAAAATAAAAAAAATGCTAGGCTCCAAGAGCCAACTGAAACTCAGGAGCAACAAGAAGTCCAGTTCCCAGGGATGGACTATTGTAAGAGTACTTTGACAATATCATGGAGCTATTACTGCTCAACCAGTCATAAATGACACTTTGAAGGCAGAACAAAACAGAGGTTGCAAGCAGATCAGTGGCCCTAATTATGGGAACCCGAGAATAATATGGAACTGTGCAACCCCCAAAACACCTCATCAGAGATACATTTGATTGCATTTGATGAACAAGTCTTCAGGTTAAAGACTAAATCTATCATGTGGCCTAGAAATTTCTGAAAAATATGGACCCTGCCTCCCTCTCAAGGCTCATCTAATACCACTGTCTGCTTGGCGCATCCTCTGAGCTTCAGCCATCCTAGCCTCCAGCTTCTTCATATGTCTCTCCCAGTGTCCTCTACCTTTCTTCCTTCTTTCTACATGCAGCTCACTCTTACTCATCTTTTACTATTCCCCTCAAGTAAGTATAACCTCATTTACCTCATCACCACAAAGAGGCTGTAAAACACTTAAGGCAGGAACTGTGTCTTAATCATTGTGTTGGTGTGTGGGGGGTATACAAAACATAAAAATGATTAAGATAGTAAAATTTAAGTGTACAGTTCAGCTGTGTTAAAGACCATCGCCACCATCCATCTCCAGGACTCTTTTCATCTTACCAAATTGAAAATCTATACCCATTAAACAATAACTCCCCATTCTGTTTTTCCCCCCAGCTTCTGGTGATGACCTTCTACTTTCTCTGTATCCATGAATTTGACAGTTTCAGGTACCTCATTTAATTGGAATTGTAGTTTCGGGGGTTTTTTTATATGTATGTGTGACTGGCTTATTTTACTTACCATAATGTCCTCTTCCAGGTTCACTCATGTTGTAACATATGTTAGAATTTTGCTTTTTTTCAAGAATGAGTAACATTCCATCCAAATGTGTACATACCACATTTTATTTATCTATTCATCTATAGATGGACACTTGAGTTGTTTGCACCTTTTGGCACTTATGACTAATGCTGCTACAAACATGGGTATATGAAATCTCAAGACCTTGCTTTCAATTCTTTGGGATATATACCAATAAGTTTAATTGGTAGATCATATGGGAGCTCTATTTTCAACTTTTTGAGAAACCACCATACTATTTTCCATAGCAAGCTGTACCATTTTACATTCCCACCAACAGTGCATAAGAGTTCCAATTTCTCTTCATCCTCACCAACACTTGTTACTTTCCATTTCTTTTTCTAATCTAACAGCTATGAGTGAGTATTAATCATCTTTTTTTTTTTTTTTTTTTGGTTGTCAAATGATCCTTTATTGAAACATTTTCCTTTGTAGTTAACTAACTGGGCATTCCACCACACCACTGTTGATGTCATCTATGATCTCATGAGGGTGGCGGCCATCAACATTGCAGCCCACAGACTGGGCAGTCCCCAGGATTTCTTTAATGGTTCCAGAAAGTTCTCTGGCTAAAGATCGGTGTCGCATCTGTTGGGCAATATCGACAATCTCATCAAAAGTGGTATTTCCACAGTGCTTAATGTTTTTCTGCTTCTTTTTGTCTCTTGCTGGTCCCTTGAGGGCTTTGATAATCAGGGCAGAGGCAGAAGGTACCACTTCAATCTGGGCCTGTCTGTTCTGAATGGACAGTTTCACTGTAATCCTTAGACCCTTCCAATCACTGGTTGCCTTGGCGATGTCATCACCGACCTTTTTTGGAGACAGACCCAGCAGGCCAATCTTCGGGGCCAGGGCAGACGTGGCCCCGACTTCACTACTGGCGTACCTCAGGTACATGACTTTGGTCTCGTTGGGGTCGAACTTAGGCGGCATGGCGGAGGTGGCTGGTGTCAATGAACCCGGATTCGGGACAACCAAAGAAAGTTGCACCTTTGCCTCCCCAAGCCGAAAGCCAAAAAACTATTAATCATCTTTTAAATCATACACTTCAAGGCCATGGCTGAGCATATAAGTTTTCAACGAACACTTATGGAATCCACTGGAGAAGAGCTCTGCTCAGTAGCATCCAAAGGAAGTAGATACACATTGCATGGGGTAATTCGATTTCAAGAATAATTGGAGGAAAGCCCATTTTGTTCTTCCTTGCAGCTATGCTAACATAACTTCTATCTTCCTCCTTTTTTATTTGAGGTGTTTTAAACTATCTAGACATATTTACAACACTGGAGTGAGAGATTTCTCTAATAAATACAAAACTCCTTATGTTCTACCACTCAATGAAATAGTCACTTTTCTATGTGTGTCTTTTTCTATATACATATTCTATTGTGTTAAGTAAGTTTCCACGTGAGCAGAAGACATACAGAAGAAGAATACCCAAGCTGACCTGGGGAAAGAATGCATATATTATTACAAAGAAATGTTAAGTTGCTCCAAATTAAAAATGAGAAATGCTGAGGGACTAGATCACAGGGTGTCTTGATCTTTTCTCGAGGGTCAAGCTTCAGTGAGGAGGTGACATTTGAACGTATCTTTTTCTACGTGTATATTCTATTGTGTTAAGTATTCAGAGAAGCACATGTAGCATTCTGAAAGTAGGCAGTCATTAACTCAATCAAGAGACACTAATTAATCACCTGCTAAATATAAACACTGGGCTAGGCCCACTGGGGTTACCAAGAAGAACCCAAGGACTTAACTTGCTCCAAAGAAGTGACATAAAGACTGGGAATAACCATCCATGCTCCATGGGGGTCCTATATCAGAGGAAGTTCAAAGTCGTCAAACACAATAGCTTAACTGTAAAGGATAAGTTAAAGAGAATCTAACAGCCATCCATTATGTATCTAGTGCAATGACTTGATTCTAAAGAACACACTACGCCCCCATTGTTCCTTCTATCACTTTGAATGAAATATGTCCAGCACAACACATGCATTATATCAAATAGCACTGGCAGGCTGCCACACTTCTTTCAATCTCTAATACTGCAAAGCACTGGAAACTCAAGTAAAAGTTGAACCAGCTCCTTGAACCATTCAAAATAATGTTCACAAGGATGTCCTCCTTTGAAATACTAAGCATTCCAATTCAAAACTTGAAAAGCAATCAAGAATACTGACAGGAGGAGTGAAAACATATCAGAAGAAAGCAAAATGATAAGCACTTACAGTCAGGATTTATGGAGTACCTGTTTCTGCATAGTATTATATGAATGGGGGGGAAAGATAAAGATGATCTATTCACCACTGTCAGACATTCTCCAATAAGGAAAATAATAGTCCAAATAGCATATACACATGAGCACTGAACCTCATCAATAGGTGTGCAGTCCCCCATTGCTGTAATCTTGGTTCTGGCCTGGTAATGTCCCCATGGTCAACCATTGTTTAATGAGGTCTTCATGTTGGTTCAATGGGTATTTATCACTTAATAGATATCACTGCAACATATTATCATTTAAAACATGTTGAAAAGATGTTCCTTATCTCCTTCCCACATTAGCTACTCTCCTAGGTGGAAGTAGAGATGGTTAAAGATTTAGAAAGTAAAATAAAAAAAAATTTCTGTTCAGCTGACCTCATTTTCTTCTTCCACATACAACTTGTTTATTCCAAATTCTGGGCCTTTCATCATGCTATATTATCTACACAGTGCATCTTCTATAACACCTCTACCAGCACTTCCATTACAATTCTGTCAGTATTCTTACTTTTCCCTAACTCACTCCATTCTCCAAGCCAAACACCACTTTTTTTGAGCTCCATTCTATACAATGGTATGTTAATATAATAAACTTGAGCTTCAGCCCCCTACATCTTACATGGCTTAGTAGTAATGCACACTAAAGCAACTTGCTCATTTTAAACCACTATATAAAAATATGAGACACACAACATGGGCCTCACTCTCAGGGTCATTACTTCAAGCCCACATGCAGCATTTTGAGCTTGTTGTGTTTGTGTGGATATAGGTCTCTTTCTTTATTTTTTCAGAGGTACTATGATTAAATCATGATGATAATCACAGTAGCTTCCAGTTTTTGAGAGCTTTGTTCCAGTCACTGTGCTAATCATTTTTCACATTTTATCTTAGTCAATCATTAAAACAATGCTATGCAGTTAAATTGGTAAGAGGATGATTATTTTATTTTACTATATTAAGAAATTGATAGAGAAAAGAAGAAATTTGCCCTAGAATTCATATCTCAATGAATTCTCACATTTACTAGTGATGAAATCACTAGTAAAGGGTGGAACCAGTTAAAAACACATAAAACTGGCTGATTTCAAATTCTTTCTCACAAGCTAGGTTTATCCTGAATGAATTTATTAATCACTTTGAGCCACATTTCTTCACGATGGAATAATATGATTGTGCAAATGAATAGGAATTAGGTATACGAAACACACACACATAAAGTAACTATCATACAGCAAACACTTAGCAAGTATTATTTTTCTCCTTTTCTCCTAAATGAATTAGAAGTTCTTCATGCCAAAAACAACTTTATGATATTGCTGTGCTCTATTGTTTCAAGTATAATAATTTTACCTTAAGTAATCAATAAATGCTTTATCACTGAACAATATACATTTATGATTAAATAAAAAAGATATATTCATATGCTAACCAATTTTAATGTTAGATAAAAAGATCTCTTTTAAAAAACTCTACTTTAAACTTTTTTTCTGGGGCACCTGGGTGGCTCAGTCATTAAGCGTCTGCCTTCGGCTCAGGTCAGGATCCCAGGATCCTGGGATTGAGCCCGGCATCGGGCTCCCTGCTCGGTGGGAAGCCTCTCCCACTCCCCATGCTTGTGTTTCCTCTCTCTCTGTCAAATAAATAAATAAAATCTTTAAAAAAAAAATAAAAATAAAAAAATAAACTTTTTTTCTTTTTAACTTCATAGTCTATTTTCCATTAGTGAGACTATATTGAGGATATGAAAAACAATAATTAAACAAGGCTGCCTGGAGATATATTCAATGACTAAAGAGTAGAATACTGACCCAGCTTGTGGTTATTAGACACTTTAAAAATATAGGGCCTGGTCTGCTTGCCAAAGTCTTATTTTATACATTGTATAAGAGAGCAATGAATATTGAGAGGCATGCATCCCTAGGCATCTCTAGTGGAAGAGCTACTAGCTACTAAGTGAGTGAAAAAAAAAATGAAAACATATATCTGATCGCCAATAATCTAATAGTGAAACCGTGTATAACATAACACGGTACTTTTTAAAAGGTACGAAAATTGTAACAGCACAAAAGAAGGAGATATTAACTAGGCTTCAAGCATCAGAGAACTCAATATACATTTCAGCTTGTCCCTGTGGAAGAGCACAAATTCACAAGGCAAAAACTAAGACAAAATAATATTCCATATAGAGGGAATTTTAAGAACAAAAACATAGATGTGTGAAAAAATTAGGTTTTAATATGTTCAGAGGATATCAAGAAATCCAATATGGCTAAAGCAAACGACAAATAAAAATATAGGTCAGAGATAGGATGGGAAAGGAACATACAGTCAGGTTGCTAAAGGCCTTGACAGCCATGCTAAGAAGCACAGAGTCAAAACAGAAGTTTAACCCAGCTGTACACCAAATTCTTACGTCTTCATTCTTAAAAATACACACACACACACACACACACACACAGAATAGAATGTCCTTGTTTTTTATTTTTGACACTAACAATAAAAAAAGAATAAATAAAAAAATCAATGATCCAAATGATAAAGGAAATTACTAGTAGGTATCAAATCAGAAAAGAACTGACAATGGCTAAAATTGCACATGACAGACTTAGTAGCAACTATAAATTGATGGAAGAATCCAATTTTCCTAATATAATTTATATCTAAATATTTTCTGTCCCCCAAATATTGGATTTGTTAGAAATAATGACCACAAAAGAAAAAACACAATGTAAGAAACTAATTTGTTAAATGTGATAAGAACAAAACTGGTTGAAAAGGATAGGCAAAATTTTAAATAAACAAATAAGGGTTAACATATCTGGGATATAAGAAATCAACCAATGTAGCTAAATGAATTTTTTCTTCTTCAAAAGTTACGGCGTTAAGAATTAAATGGCAGGGGCGCCTGGGTGGCTCAGATGGTTAAGCGTCTGCCTTTCGCTCAGGTCATGATCCCAGGGTCCTGGGATCGAGTTCTGCATTGGGCTCCTGACTCAGCGGGGAGCCTGCTTCTCCCTCTCCCTCTACCTCTCCCCCCCGCCCCCCCCCCCCCGGCTCCTGCTCTCTGTCTCTCTCTGTATCTCTGTGTCTCAAATGAATAAATAAAATCTTTAAAAAAAAAAAAAAGAATTAAATGGCAGATTGAGCCCAGAGTCTGAGGTACTTTACAATAGTCAAAGGAGTTTGGCAATAACAAAAACTAAGGTCTTCTGGAAGAAAATGACATAACAGAAGCACGATTTTTAGATGATTACTCACCTAACAAACATGCATTAAATGCACCACAGACCAGGAAAGAGGAGTCACTGAGAAGTGGATACAGAAACAAGAGTCATCAGTTAGCAAGCTCCTGCAAAAATCATTATGAATACCCAGATTAGAGTGCTCCTATTAGGAATAGAGAAGAAAAATTCAAAAAGCACTTCGGAGACGAAAAAAATTGTCCTCAGTAATTCATTCTATATAGGTTATGGATATAGCAAAACGTATCATCATTGAACTTAAAAGAAGAAAATGGGAGGGTATAGAAAGCAGGGCAGAAAAAGGAGTGCAAATCAAAGACACAAAGACATTGAGTGTAGAATACTCATTCAAAAATCACATGGGGGCACCTGGGTGGCTCAGTGGGTTAAGCAGCCAACTCCTGGTTTCCACTCAAGTCATGATCTCAGTGTCCTGGGATCCAGCCCTGTGTCAGGCTCCTCACTCAGTGAGGAGACTGTTTCATGATTCTCTCTCTCCCTCTGCCCTACCCCTGCTCACTTGCGCTCTCGCTCTTGCTTTTTCTCTCTCTCCCTCCCCTTTCTCTCAAATAAATAATAAATCTTTAAAAAAAAAAAAGCCACATGGAAAGGGTGATCAGAGACTTCTTGAAAAAAAAATGGAAAGGTTATCTAGGTCTTGAATGGGGTAAGAGTTAGAGAGAGTGATAAAATATACAACAATCTTGAATCTACTCAAAGTCGTGGTAAGAGAATAAAGAAATAGAAGTTATACGCAATAAAAGGTTAAGCAGCTGGGCAAGGGCATCCTCACTGTCTATAAAGAAGGAAAAGTTGAGAAGGCAGGACCTCAAATTGGTTTAGTCAGGAGCTAAACCCAAGAAGTGATAATTTCACTGTCCCAACCTTTCCAAAGTTGTATGAATCCTAAATCCTTGCATTAAAACCTTCACATTTACAATTCACAGAGTGGGCTCTGTGTTCTTAGCCAAACCCTAACTGATGAGCATGGTATGAAGGTAGTAAGTCTGGATAACTTAAGGAAGCTAGAAATGAAAAAAGGGTTCAGGAGTAAAAAACTGGACAGAATAAAAAATATGTAGTGGAAGAAGAACAAGTAGAATGACTTTTTTAAAAGATCAAATGATTTGTAGCTAAGAACAAACGTGTCATTGGAAATAGAGATTATTGGCAGCAATAAATCATCTGGAGGTGTAGCTGGGCAGCAGGAGATGAGCTGGCAAAACAAAGCTGCCACACAAGGAATTAGGAAATAGAGCATCCGTCTTACACAAAAATCTAGTGACCCAAATCAAGTAACTTACACTTTAAGAATTATTTTCCCATCTACCTCAATACCTCATTCAAATACTGGTAGCAGAAATTGGAAGACTTACTATATTATGACCCCAAATAAAAATATTCATGTGAATTATATAAAAGCAATTTGTTTGTTCCTTTTCAAATATATAACACTCATTTAAAAATGCATGTTTTTATACATCTGTCAAAGACAGATTATAGATACTATTAGTAAAGGTCATTTGTGTCCATGTCTTCTCCCTGGGAGCACACGTATGAATGCAAATTAAAAGTGCACTACAAAAATGTTTTAAGAGTTCCAAGTCCTCCAACCCTCCCAACTTACATAATGTTAACAGTCAAGGGGAAATTATATTTCATATCTTATTATAATCAAGTACATAGCCTCCAACTAGGACTACATGTTGAAAATATATATAAGTTCTGATTTCCTTAGAAAATATCACTTAGGGGGCACCTGGGTGGCTCAGTCGTTGAGCGTCTGCCTTCAGCTCAGGTCATGATCCCAGGGTCCTAGGATCGAGCCCCACGTCCGGCTCCCTGCTCAGCGGCAAGCCTGCTTCTCCCTCTGCCACTCCCCCTGCTTGTGTTCCCTCTCCGGCTGTCTCTCTGTCAAATAAATAAATAAAACCTTAAAAAATATATATATCACTTAGATCTTTTTTCTAATTATAGCTTAACACAGTGCTTCCCAAACTTGTCTTCATATTAGAATCACATGGGTTTTTTAAAAATTCCAAATCCCAGTCTGTCATGCAGAGCAATTAAATCACAAGCTCTGGAGGGTGGAGCATAGGCATCATTTTTTTATATTCCCCAGGTAATTCCAACACGCCAACAAGTTGGAAACCACTGTGTCAACACAGAACTCCTTAAAGGAAACCTGATTACTCCTCGAGAGGATTAGCCTTTGCTGCACATCAGAATCATGTGGGAGTTCCAATATCCCTAGACCCCAGCTGCACCCCAGACTAACTAAATTATAATCTTTGAGGGGTGAGAGCCAGACATCAGTTGTTTTTTAAAGATCCAAATGTACACCAAAGTTTAAGAACCAACGCCTTAAATTAGAGGATGGTTTGAAATACTAATCAAAATCATTAGATGTCTGGAGAAAGAACATCACTGATACAATAAAAATTCTTATTAAAATTCTCCAAAAAGAGAGAGGGAGAGAGAACAGGAGCGTATACTCTGCTATGTAAAGATAATGATGCTCTAGTAAGTAGACCAGCTACTAGGTTAACAATATTGAAAATTAAGACAGAGACAGAAAAAAGCTAAGCAGGAGTAGAGAAAAGCAATTATAACCTGCTGTCATTTCAAGATGTGTGATTGAATCTTTCAATCTCTAATTTAAAAAATACATGCTCCTGTCCTATTCACTGCTCTTGCCAAATGTGTACATCTAGGAAAATTTAAAAGGAATTTCAGTGGTACAAAAAGATTTCCAAATACTCAGATATGTAAATTAAGTAACTGAATAATTTCAAAGCCAGAAAAGGTCATCTCTCATTTCTCACCACCCTTCTAATCAGTAGTGTCTGGCCATTCTTTGGTTCTCTTGAAAATTAGCTCAGGAAAAACAAAACATATATTACATTTCAAATGCAACTGAATGGGTGGTTGAATTAAAAGGATTTGATGATATCATTTTTAATTGTTTATTTAATCTTTACTTATATGTAAATATCTTTCAATGAAATGTTTAAGTATCATTTAAAACAGATTTTAAAAAGTATAATTAGATGTGCTGTCAGATGGGAAGACAAATTAAAAGTGCAACTCACACTGTTACAGTAGCAATACCACCCAGGAGCAGCTGATCTTTTGCACAATGCTCACAGCAGAATGCAATCCAGTCTCTACAGCACATGGGATTATAAGATTTACAGAATACTAGTATTTAGATTAGTAATCAATGCAGTTTCCTTTGGTGAAAAAACCTGTGTGCTACGTAAATGAGGAAAAGATCTTTTTGTTTTTTAAACTTCTGCAAATTGACTGCCTGGTAAAAAGCCTCAGTTATCACCAGTTCATCTAAGAACTGGCATGCACTACCAATTGCTAATACATATTTAAGATAAAGTTATGTGCAAACATTTATGCAGTCAATCATTTTGGGAAGAGTCAGTAGTTGTTATAAATGCAAATCCAGCAGACCAAAGCCTGATGACCAATAGATTTCTAAATTATCTGCACAGTTTCTAATGGAGAGGTAGGTGTGATTCTAGGTATTTGTTTTCTTACTTTGAAACATCAAAAGGTAGACCTTTAAAAATCACTTGCCCATTTTCATTGGTTTGGAAGAATTTCTTATAGATGAAAAGGTCAAAGATGAGATAATTTGCCTTTTCAACTTCTTCAGTGAGCCACTAATGGACTCACTAGTTGCCCAATCAAAACAATGTACTTTTTTTTTTTTCAACAACCTGAGTTACTGTTCCATTAATTAAACAAGGTGGCCATCAGACCAAGATGGCTCTAATGCTATGGTGGCCCATGTAAGCAAACCAGAACCAAAGCCTTTCAATGCCTCAAGGTTACAGAATTGAAACCTAAGGACAACCAATCACAAACACCCAACTAGGCATTAAGCTGTAGCCAAATAATTTCCTTTCTTTGCTTCCGTACTCTTTCTATGTCTTTCCCCTGGCTCCTGTAGGTAGAGTGCTCCTAACGACTTCTGGTTTGGCACTGCCAGATTCAATCAATTTTTGGTCAATTAAACTCTTAAAATGTTGAATATGCCCCAGTTTATCTTTTAACATACATAACTCTGAAAATAAAAATTATAAAAACAATTTTAAAGTGGACCCTCCCTGCAAGTAAAAAGAAACACACATGAATCATCTAAATCAGCTTTTATCTGAACAGTGTAGGGGAGCAAATTTTGCTGCCCCAAAACATGCTTCTTTGGCATACTGATTATTCAATATGAATAATATTGATTATTATGGATTACTGAACACTGACTATTCAAGTTGGTTATTTTTAAAAAACTTCAGACACAGAGAAGCTCATAAATCCAAGAAGTTACTCTTTTGTAAGAGGCATTTATATGTATAAAGGAAATCTCCATTTTAAGGGTGTTTTCCCCAGGGATTGGCTCTAAACTCTAGAAACTGTTATCAATGAAGAAGGCATGAACTTAAATCTGCATAACAACCTTACTCTTGTTCACTGTGCTGTTTTGGTAACCTCCCATAACTGATTCCTCATTCCCAACACCTTCTTTTGTCTGTAGCTGGAGACGGTATTTAAGGTGATGGCTTTGGCCATTTTGGGAAGTTACTCAGTTTTCCTAGGTCTCTCTCATGTATACAGTAGGTACACATGTTATTAAACTTTTGTTTGATTTTCTGTTATTCTGTCTTCTGTCAATTTGATTCTTAGTGCAGCTAGAAGTCATGAAGGGCTTAGAAATTTTTTTCCTCCCCAACATCACCAGTGTTTATTATGATCTGTAGGGAACAAGAGCAGGCCACCCCAAGATGGACCACTTTGGCATGAATATTATTTTGGATTAAAAGCAATAAAAATGCAACAGGTTCAGGAAAAGCTCTTTATCTCCCCCTCAAACGCCTGCCTATACCAGAAAAAGAAAAATTAACAGAGATTCCTCTTTAATGAAAAATCTGCGTAAAAGGGCAACCATTGTTTTCTAAACATCTCTCACCTTTCTGCTAATAGGTTTCCTCCCCTTTCTATCCTCAGACCCTAACCCCCTCTCACTAGCTTATCTAAGCTTCACTTTGCCTTATTGTCCTTGGAATTTCATGTCTGTGTCGATTCCCCGTACATACAAAACTAAATATGACTTTCTCCTGTTAATCTGTCTCATGTCAATTTGATTCTTAGTCCAGCTAGAAGGACTGAAGAGCAGAGGAAATTCTTCCTCCACAATAGATCCAAACATTATAAAGAAAGTGAGATAATTTAAAACTTATTCTAAGCACAAAACATTTTGCAATTATTCATATGAATTGGCATTATAAACTACATGTACTTTAATACCAAATGAAAGACTCAAGTAGACTTTTCTCCCTAAGCTTTATCAAATGATTGATGTGATCAGCATTTCACTTCTCCTTTTTGCAGGGTTTTTGGATAAAACATTTTGTCTCCAAATTTTAAAATGGCTCCAAGTTATTAATATTGAGTAAGTATCCTTAATATTAATTATCTCCTTCCCTGAAAGATGGTCTATGTTTTTCACATCTACACTAGAAATATTATGAAGAGCTCTAGCAAATTATGAAACAAAAATGACCTTCCTATTTGACATTATTCACCCAAGTGTATACTGACTGTTGTGGCTTCCATTGCAAAGCTCAATGGATGTACTGCTGTCAGCAACCCCTTTCTGACTAACACCTCTTCTTTTGTAAAACTCACTCAGTAACCCCATACCTGGCCTCTAAAAAGAATAAAATTGCATTTTATGACTTAACAGCTGGTAGACAAATGAAGTAAAATTGTCACTACTTTTAAAAGCCTAGCTTTCTCTAGGCTGCATTCATTTAATTCTACAGGTCTTCGTCATTTCCTAGAGTACACAGCCATTCTTTCATTTTGTCTCTCTCACCATAAGATAAATCAGTGCAAAACAACCACTTCTGTGAGCATCAGTCTTTCTTTCAGCCAGGCTCTTACAATGCAAACATAGTGGTGTCCTCAATTCTTCTGATCAGTACACAGACATCTTTTGATTGGAGGGAGTAGTGAGAGGGTGGAAAACGTAAAGAGGAAAGAAGGAAATCATAACACAAATTTCAGTAAAGATTTGCCTCTTTATTTTAGATTAATAATTCCTTTTATAAAAATGAAAACATTCCTACAATGTTGACCATGATTAAGCATTGAAGGGGTGTAGAATTTGCCCCCAGAATATGTCTCTTTGGCATAATGATTATTTTTAGGACATAGCAGACAAGAGAAGCTGTGAAAACAAAAAATAATCGACCTTTTCTAAGAGATATTTCCATTTATAAGGGAATCTCCATTTGTAAGTGTGTCTCCTTTTCTATACAAAGAGGATGTCTAAATCTCTAGAAAATTATCTACAGAGAAGGCATAGACTTAAATCTGCATAGCAACCATACCCTGGATTACTGTCCTTTGCCTGGTAGCCTCCCCTAGTTGGCCTCCCCTTCCTCCAACATCTTTTGTCCTTAGCTAAGGATGTTTTTTAAGATGTTGTCTTGGGCCATTTGGGGGAATTACTCAGTGTTCCTGAGTATCTCCCATTAAACAGGAGGTATACCTGTTATTAAACTTCTGTTTTTCTGTTAATATGACTTTTATTATAGGGGATGTTTTGGCCAAGAACCTAGAAGGTGCTGGGAAGGGAAAAAATTCCTTCTACCCTTCTAGACTCTTTGGCTGATCTAATAACCAAATTAACATAAGCCAGACCAACAAGAGAGTAACAAATTTAATTACACATTAATGCCCCCCCCCCCCGATAAGAATATAAGACCAGAGACAACTCTGGCAATTGAGGCTTTATGCCATCTTCAGCTAAGGAATGGGATAGGGGCTTGAGGCTTCAAAGAGGAGGAGAGTGATTCCCAGGGTAAGAAGATCTTTGGTAATTAGATGTTTGTCCTGTCATACAGATAGGTAATTCAGATAAAAATTTATCTCTTGGTAATAGCTTTCTTTCTGGGCTAGACTCCCTATTTAAATTCTTTTAGGTAAAGGGAGAGGTAAAAATTTTTCTTGAGTCTGCTAGGTCCTGATTGCCTTTAGCTCAAAATAGTCCACATGCCAAAGTGGCACATTTTGGGGAGACTTGTTCTGAACTCCATCAAAGAGTAAAAGGAAAATTATTCTTCCTCCCCCATAGCAACATTATTCAGGTTTTACTTAGCCATGAGTATTTATTGAGCTGTGCAACTTTGAGCAAGCTACTTAGCTTCTCTGTGCCACAATTTCCTATGTGAAAATGAGTACTATAATATTACTTCTCTCAACATGAGATTGTTAGCTTAAAAAGGATAATGTATATAAAATACTTTGCCTGCCTAATTGTCTAATTAAATTAACCTTTATTTTGAAAGCAGAATTTAATGAGGAGCTCAAAAAGCCTACCATCTTTTACAAATATCTTCTAAAATGAATTTAGTGAATCCAGTATCCTTATCTACATTTACAGTATTCTTATCTACATCATATCCCACATTCCAAGACATATTCTTATTAATGTCACAATATTTTTGTGACAAATACTCTTATTGGGGGACTAATCATTTCAAAAATGAAAGTGTATTTTGAAATTGAAAGGAAAGGAGAAAGTTGCCTATGAGAACAAAGTTGAATTGGCATACATGTAGGTCAGACAGAAGTAGTGGGAGGAGAAGATGAAGAAGAAACAGCCCACAGGTCTCCACACACACTAGCACACAGCAGACCTGGGTGTCCTCCTGATGTTTGGCAGCTCTCAGAGTTGAAGATGCTTTGGATTCATCTGGGGAGCATTTGAGTCCATCTAGATAAAATACAGATTTTTATCATCTCAACCTAGGCCTGCTGAATTAGAACCTGTAGAGGGCAGAAACTGACATTTGACAGTTCCATCAGTGACTGTGATACCAGTAGTCCGTGCATCTGAAAGGACTCAGAAGAGGTCTCCCCAAAATGTGCCACTTTGGCATGTAGACTATTTTAAGCTGAAGGCAATCAAGACCCTGCAGGCTCAAGAGAAATATTTACCCCTCGTTTAACACCCTAGAAGAATCTAAATTGGGAGTCTTTCCCAAAGTTAGGTTTACTATCAGAGATAAATTTTATCTGCATGACCCATCTGTATGGCAGAACAAACATCTGATTGGCAAATATTTGCTCTTCTTACTGCCCTATGAATTGCCCTCCTCCCCACTTTGAAGCCCCAGGCCCCGGTCCCATTGCTTAGCTCAGGATGGCATATATACCTCATTTTACTTTTCTGTTTTTGAACCTCTCATATATGTGGGGTTTCTGTACAAACAAAATTAAATTTTATTTTCTCCTGTTAATCTGTCTCATGTCAATTAAATTCTTAGGCCAGCCAGAAGAACCTTTGAAGGGTAGAAGAAAGTTTTTCCTCCCCAACATACCGTACTTCAAGAAACTGTAAGAACTGAAGCCGCAAGTGAGCCGTAGTTATGCTTGCTGATTCTTGCCCTCATTTGCATTGCTTTTCAAACTAGGCACACAAGGAGATAATCAATATTTCTTAAATGAACACTTGCAACTGCCTCCCAATCAGAAAAACCAAAAACCTAGTTCTCTAGCAACTAGGAAAGTGTGTGAAATTCATTTTCACAGGAGAATACACTTTGCTTCTTCAGTGCTAAACTGTAATAGGTTATAATGTGAAATGAAATGACATTTGCCATTTTCCTTGAAGTAACTTGATGTTATTCTCTTTTGGTATCAAATAAGTTACCATTAAAATGAATCCTGATCAAACTCCCCCAAATACCCGTTACTTTGTAATTGTGTAGAACATTGTTTAATTACCTGTCCCTGCATTTACCACATAATTAGATAAATAGTAATTATCCTTTGAGGAACCAATACTAAGTGTAATTGGTATATGGTAAAGGGAATTGCTGCCTTACTGGATAAACAAGAGAAGGAGATCATTGATGAAGTCCTTAAAATTAAGCCACTAAAGAACATCTCAAAGGTCATGGGTTTTAAATTCTATCACCTGAATAAAAAGAGGAACAAAGTCAAACAGAAAAAATTTAGTGAAATTGTGTTCATGTACTCTATCATCGTTTCAGAACTGAAAGCTGGCAGCCTAAATTCACCCTTTCCACTTTAAAATTGCTGAAATTCAAGTGAATTTATATAGCCAGGGCATAGGAACAGTGCAGAAGGAGTGAAGTAATATGTGTTCTAGCAATTCACTTAAGTATAGTGCCCAAATGTCCTGAATTGGATAAAGTGTCATCAGAGTTGGGAAAGGAAGGAGAGTTCATAAGGAGGAAGTTAAGAACAGAGAAAATAAGAGGAAAGAAAAAAAGAGAAGAAAAACCAGTCTCATGAACCATGAGAGACTATGGACTCTGAGAAACAAACTGAAGGTTTTAGAGGGGAGGGCGCTGGGAGGATGGGTTGGCCTGGTGATGGGTATTGGGGAGGGCACTTGTTGAATGGAGCACTGGGTATTGCGCGCAAGCAACGAATCATGGAACACTGCATCAGAAACTAACGGTGTAATGTATGGTGACTAACATAACATAATAAAATAAAATTAAAAAAAAAAAAGAAAAAGAAAAACCAGTCTCAAAGAGAAAAAGCACTATTGCCACAAAGTAAGTGCATAGCAGAATGCCCACCCCAGGCAGCTCCATCACCATAATGAAGGGGCCTAAAAGGAGGCCAGTTAGTAAAAGATGCAGATATGATGAATGAGACTGAAAGAGAAGTCTCACAAAGAAAGCATCATGGAAATAAAGAGATAAAAAGGAATAATTAACAGCCCTCTATGTTCATTCCCCACCTCCCATACCCCATAGACAAGCCTTACCAACCCCGTGTTCTATAAAAGAATATTCTAAATGCCACACTAACCAGGAGCATTATTGCTAATGCTTATTTAGAAAATGTTTTCTTTTCTTTTACATAAGTTATCTTTAAAGTATATTTCATACTCATGAATTATTTAAAATTGCTTCCAGATACTCTTTCTCCCACAGGAATGTATTCCTGGAGTCACAATATATGAGAATCAGAAACGATCATTTAATTTCCAAATAGAGCATGACTTTTCCTCTGTTTTGAACCTCAGGTGCAAGAAGAGTTAATCATTTTTCGCAGTTCATAGCCCACCATCATTATTGTAAAGCCTCTGTCCTGTTTTAGTTTCATTTCTAGTTAATCCTCATCCTCCCTTGCCCCAAACAGTGCTCCCTTCCTAAACTGCTTGCTATAGGTCCTTAAATATGCCCATCTTTATAAAAATATTAAGTTCATATCAGTGTGTTTCATTTACAAGAGTAGTATTAGACTATGCACCTCATTTTTTGTTGTTTCTTCTCTCCTAACTCATATCAGGTTCTTACTGTCTATCCAAAATCTAATGTCTATCCATGTTGCTCTACTCATATCTAGTTTGTTGTCTTGAAGTACCCTTAGTAGGCATACATCTTCCACATTTTACCTCCTCTGTTCCCTAGTTGTGGACCATCTTTGTTGCCTCCAACTCTCAAATATCCCTCCTAACATCATGAAAATAGATAGATGAGAAAGATAATTCTCAAGCATATTCCTTCACCTTTGTTAGAATTTTCTATAAGGTATACCTAGGCCTGAGTGAGTAGTCATGGAGCATATGCTAACTTAACTTCACCAAGTGCTACCAGATTGCTTTCCAAAATGACTACATTCCCACCAGCAACTGGGTGAGAAAAAAAATGGGTGGCTTCTCATGTATTTTAAAGTTCTTTAATTTTCTTCCCCACCCTATGAATCCACATTTAAATTTAGTTAAAGAAGAAGAAGAAGGAGAATAAAGGCAGCTTATTTTTTAAAAAAAGACTTTATTTATTTGTCAAAGAGAGAGAGAGAGCACAAGCAGGGAGAGTTCAGGCAGAGGGAGAAGCAGGCTCCCCAGTGAGCAAGGAACCTGATGGGGGTTCAATCCCAGGACCCCAGGATCATGACCCAAGCCAAAGGCAGCCACTTAACTGACTGAGCCATCCAGGTGTCCCAAGCAGGCTTACTTTTGAAAGCACAAATTTGACAGCTGGAATGTAATTTGGGTGGAGTAGGAGATAAAATATGTCATAGTTGAAAAAGGCTCAGTCATAGAATCGACTATAGCAAAGCTAAAACACTGTACAATGCTGAATGTGGTGCATTTTCTATGGAACACCCTCTCTTCCTTTAAATAAGCTACAAGTCCCATAAATCCACTCTCCCATTTATACCCGGTGAGATCCAAAATGATACCTTTGGGGCAGAAAACAAGCAAAAACTCCCATTCAGATTATTACTACTGACATTCAGCCTCAGAAACTTTCTGCTATTACAACCAAGTAAGAAAAATTGGGAAGGGTGGAATTCTAGGTCCTAGGAGCCACGGACTATTAATCAGCGTTTTAAACCAATCTGAAGCCCCTGCAATTTAAGAATCAGGGAAGTCAATGCAATATCCTCCTGTTCAGAGGCTGAAAACAAGTTTAAAAGCCACTATTAAATAGATAAAGCTAATAGCCTCAAGTCCTACTACGAACACCTCTATGATTGCAGGTTTAGTCATTTTTGTTTGTATTTATTATTGCTATTCCCTGAACACATCAAGCATCCCAGAGTCTCATGCTATTTACTCTGTTCTGAACTCTCTATCCCCATATATCCACATGGCTCATTCCTAGCTTTACTCAAGTGTCACTTGAGCAGAGAGACCTCCCCAACCACTCTGAATAGCACTGTGCCCCTCTACACATACAGCTATCTTGTCTTTCAAAGCACTTATCACATATATCTTCCTCCTCGAGTATAAACACCATAAAAGCAAGGATTGTGTCTGTTTCTTTCACTGTGCTATCACCAGCATCTAGAACAGTGGCTGGCCCAAAGAAAGCATTCAAATATTTGTGAAACAAATCAATTTAGATGATGATAAATGCTTCAGATCCAAAGATGAACAAGAGAGCCGAGTGCCTGCTTCATGGAGCTTATATACTCTTGCAGGTGAAACAGACTAGCAGGCTGTCCAATTTGTAGAATTCAAGACTTCTAACTCACACAGCTCTTTCCACTCAGCCATACTGAACCAAGTGCAGAAGACAGGGTTAAATTATTTAGCAACAGCTAAGGGAAGACGTTAATAAGCATGAGAAAAAGCTGTAAAGGCTGAGTTAGTTGCCTTTTTCCATCATGTATCTTTAAAGCTTTTGTGGTTTTTTAAAGGTCCATTCAGATTAGAGGCTACACAAGAGGAAGTAGCCAGGAGAACTCTTTAGACTTTTATTGTTCTAAAGAGCACTTCAGCTATATATTTTATAAATGGGATCATATTTAGGTTTTAAATAAATTATCACAGTAGTCATTTAATCGATGTGCATAAATTTACACGTATACATAACTGCATGTAGAGTTTAACAATGAGTACAGGAACTGACAATTTGGAAATGTTTCAGTGGTTATATAACAGGTCCTCATTAAGTCATGATGCTTATTTTCTAACAGGATAAAAGCATCGTCTCCTGAGTCTTAGAATTGTGATACTGTTCTCTCAGTGAACCGGTTAGAACATAAAGCTTCAGTCCATATGCATTGGTATAAGAATAAACATCCTATTTTATACTGTAAGCCAGACTCTCCTTGACTAAAGTTGAGGGAAGCGAAAGAAACCGAAATTTTAAACACTGCCCCAGAATTTAATTGAGAGAAAGGGAGAGGGTTAAAGTTGCTTGGAATGCAAACTTGGGTTGATCATGCAATTTACTCTCCAAAAGCCACATTTCATTCCTGGTGACAGACAATTCTGTCTGACATGAGAGAAATACAATCAGAGTAGTTCCTGCACTCAAAGTTTAGGGACCAACACCCCAAGACTAAGGAGGAATAATGGGCTTATTTTGACTTGTGTAATACGGCCTAAATATGAATGCATAGAAATATTTTGCAAATTTTCACTAGAAGTTTACTTTGTCTTGCATATAATTTTGCTCCTGGGAACGATCAAGGAGAAGTGTTAAGCAGTAGTAATCCTAAGCTCGTGAGGGGAGGAAAATAATATTGGTTTATTTTGCACTATCTATGATTATGAAATACATTGAATTGTTCCGAGAATTCTACAGAGTTACTATGGGGTTATTTTTATTTTATTTATTTTTAATTTTAATATTGTTAATCTAATATATCCAAAGTGTTATCATTTTAACATGTAATCAAAGTGAAATTAATGAGATATTTTACATCCTTTCATTTTTCCTTTTTTTCCTCCAACTGTATTGAGGTAGGATTAAAAAAACAAAAAACAACATAGGCCCAAAATGTTGTCACTTAGACTGAGTTCTCAAAGTGGTGTTCAATACATAATTTAACCACAGTTTTAACCTTCCCCAGAAATGTCAGCCAGGAATTTTTCAATCCATGCCAATGGAGTCTGCCAGTTGGGCCCTCTCCACAACCCCAAAAGAAAGATGACATCATTGCATGATAAGACCCCTTGCTTTTCCCTCTAGAAACTAGCTGCCTCACCCACGACAATTCTTTTCTTTTGCTAATAACATTCTTGCCCCCACCCTCTGTCTATAAAACCTTCCATTTTGTACAACTCCTTGGAGTACTGCTCTACTTGGGACATGGGGTGCTGCCAGATTCATTAATTGTTTAATAAAGCTAATTAGATCTTTCAATTTACCTGAATCCTATTATTTAACAGATCTGGGGGTAGATGAGATCCAAAGTGAACTTCAGCATCATTCGGGGATGAGAAACTCAGGTGTGATACCTACCCACGCAAACCCTTTGCGTTCACCATCTTCTTGGCATTTTTGAGGGCTGTGGTATCCTCCTCTGGGTCTAAGCTCTGCTCTTGGTTGCATTTGAGCTCCCAACCTAGTTGGCTTTCCTTTACAGGGCAGGTCAGCTTGAGCTGGCAGACAGTTATACATGGAACCAGTTGACCTGGCATGTTTGCCCGAAGCCCAGTTGAGTTTGCAGTTTGCCTGGAACCTGACTGAGTTGGCAGAAGGGGCTGCACAGAGCCAAGCCCCTAGCCTTTTAGACCACAATTCCCCAGATGGAAAACCTCAGTAAGGTTCTACGGGAATTGGTGGTGGTATACACAGGGCCTTCTTATGGCCAGGACACAGTACTGCAAATATATCAAGGCACATGTTTGTTTGTCTTGTTTTGTATAAAATAAAGGCTATTACTAATGGGATTGTGAAGGCCAAAAAACTGCAAAAATTAGTGGGCATGGGCCAAGCTTTTAAAGGCTGCTCGAGCACTCACCACCTCAAGAAGGATCCCGTGACAGGATGAGCTGTTCATGGAACAGGTTACATTGGCACTAGTTCACCTGCCAAACTCAAGAAAATTTCCATGCAACAAGGTACAATCCCCAACCCCAAGGCATATCCCTTTTAGATCTTAGTTTGACTCCAAGAAATCCAAAGGCTTAGCTAATGGGATCCTTAAATTCCAGAGTCCAGCAAACTACTTTCCGGCACACCTGCTTATTTTATATCTAAAAACTATAGTCCCTGAAGTTGCAGGTATCTAACAAGACAGAAAAATTTTATTAGCAACAACTTAGAATTACAGTGGCCATTATGGGAAATGTTCCAATTAGACAAGATTGTTCATTTAAGAAGTGCTCTTGAAAGTAAGAGTTCCCAAATTAAGTCAACAGAATGGGATGACAATTTTCATTGGTATGAATAAGCTTCTAAAAGGTTTCAAGATGCCAAAATAGTATCATTGAAAGATTTGTTACAGAAGGCTAATAAGAAATTAAAAACACAAAAGGTATCTAAGACAAAAGACAGTAAGACTGACATAACTCCCCTCTCTTCTTCTCTAGGGGCCAAGGACAGACAGCCCCAAGGTAAGCCACTTTGGCATAAACATTATTTTGAGTTAAAAGCAAACAAAACCCAGCAGATTAAGGAAAAGCTCTTCACCTCCCCCTCAACTGCCTGCTTATACCTGGAAGAGAACTATTAACAGAGACTCCTCTTTACCTAAGAAACCTATCTACATATAGGGCAACTTTGTTTCCCAAGGATCTCTCAACCTTCCTGCGAAGATCTTTCTCCCCTTTGTATCCTCAGACCCTACCCCTCTCCTTAGCTCAGGTAAGTGTCATGTTGCCTCACTCTCTTTGGAATTTCCATGTCTGTGTGGACTCCCCATACGTACACTACTGAATTTGATTTTCTCCTGTTCATCTGTCCCATATCAATTTGATTCTTAGTTTAGCAAGAAGGACCTTTTTTTTTTTAAGATTTTATTTATTTATTTGACAGAGAGAGAGACAGCAAGAGAGGGAAAACAAGCAGAGGGAGTGGGAGAGGGAGAAGCAGGCTCCCTGTTGAGCAGGCAGCCCAATGAGGGGCTCGATCCCAGGACCCTGGTATCATGACCTGAGCTGAAGGCAGACGCTTAACGACTGAGCCACTCAGGCACCACAGCAAGAAGGACCTTTAAGGGCAGAGCAATTTCTTCCTCCTCAACAGTTCTCTACTTGAGCACTCAGTCTACTCATTTTGTCTGAACCGCCCTTTCACTCTGAAGAGACAGTTCAACCTTTTCAAATAAAACCACCTAAGGTTACAGGTGACCCTCTTCAGATATCCTTCACTCCTTGGTCCAAGACTGAACTAAGGGCCACAGTAAAATATTTCTAAGGATGATTCTCAAGAGTTGTTTTTCTTCTTTTTCTTCTTTTTAAGATTTATTTATTTATTTGAGAGAGAGAGAGAAAGAGCACTCAAGAGCACAGGGGTCAGGGGCAGAGGGAGAGAGAGTCTCAAGTAGACTCCACACAAGGCACAGAGCCTGATGCTGGGCTCGATCCCATGACCCTCAGATCACTATGTGAGCACAAACCAATTCTTCTTTTTAAATAGATTATCTCCTGAAACCCAGTTGAGAGAGGAAAATAAAAATTCATGTTATCTCTCCTTTCCAAATCCACATACACTGGCTATTAATCCTTCTCTCCTGGGAATAACTATTTCTTTCAATAAATAAATAACTATTTATTTATTGCTCATCTTGTTTTACACCCTAAGAACATGGGTTGGCTTTCTGCCTGCCTATGACATGCAGGTTGTCAGTTCTTTCTTTGGCCATCTCTGGGAGTGGCTCTAGTTCTTATAAAAAATAGTATTTTTTCACACTCTCTTTGAGGATGCCTCTTGGGTCCAAAAGGTTGTTTCATACTGCCAGAAATCTTTACTGTTTGTCCTGGCTAAAAGTTGACAAGGTATTTTAAAAATTTTAATAACTCTATAATCAGAAATTAGGCCAAATTGAAAGCTGATATTTAGACCCTGATGGAAATTTTAGGCTTTCTCCACTAAGCTAAATGTACCCAGAGGAAAAAAAGATTTTCTCATAGATGGATGGATGTGTCAGTACTTTGATATTACTTAGGCAACAACCCAATTATTGGAGAAACTAAATACAGCCATCCTGTTTTACAAATCAAGTCTTTACAGAACCAGAGGTGTAGTTCCAAAAATAATTCAAAACCCACCAATCCTTGTTACCAATTCCCAAACCTCATTTATCCCAAAGGCTCATAAGTATTGTAAAATATTCTGGCCTTAAGAGAACAAAGTCCTTCTACAAAGTGCCTGCATTTTTCCCTTGTGCCTTTAAAATGTAAATACTCAGTGTTCAGCCTGGTCTTCTCCAGGAACTCCTTAACTAACCTATCTCTTTAAAAGTGTCAATTCCAGGGAGGTAATTTTTATCAAGTAAAAGCAATGGGGAAAGGCCATTTAAAACCTGACTTGCCAAGGACAAATACAAATTTTAAGTCATCTTCTCAACAATTAAAAGAAAGCTTTAGTCATCTAGACCAATAACCTTAACTTATTACATCTCCCAGAAAATCCAACTTTTTTAAGGAATAAATTTCACACCTATTTCATGGCAGTAATTTTAAAACAAAAACTATCCTTTCTGCATCTATCATATGTTCATGTGTGCCTGTGTATGTTGTAATTATGTTTCTATCCTCTGGATGGTATTGCCAAAATTAATTTGTAAAACAGCTCTATTTAGTTGAAGACAAACTAAAAAAAAAGGAAGGAAAAGGAAAGAAAAGAAAAGAAAGGAAAGGAAAGGGAAAGAGAAGAGAAGAGAGAAGAAAAAGAAAAAGAAACTAACCCAAATGCTTTTCAAGTTCAAATGATCTAAAAAAATATTCAGTGGGAAGGATAGTTTGAGATTGATGGTTTAATTAAAACAAACATGTCTTTAGAGTTATCAACATTAAATATAAAACTTTTATTCTACCTAAGTTTACTAGCCAACTAAGTTTATGTTATCTTTTATTAGATCTATCAATAAAATAATAGCTTAAAATAATGACTGACTTCATCTAATGTTGAGTCAAGTTTTTGTAAGTAATCTAAACCTAACTGTGAAAAACAAGTAGATTAAATAAAAAGTTTTAGGTAAATTTTCTAAATATTGGGGGACCAATGGCAAGCCATCCCAAGATGGGCCACTTCAGCATAAAGATTATTTTGAGTTAAAAGCAATCAAAACCCAGCAAATATAGGAAAGCTCTTTACCTCTCCTCCTCAACTGCCTGCCTGTACCAGAAAAAGGGCTGTTAACAGAGATTCCTCTTTACCTCAGAAACTTACCCGTGTAACATGGAAACCTTTGTTTTCCAAAGATCTCCGGTCGCCTTCCTGCTAACGTTTTCCTACCTTTTGTGTACCCAGATCTGACCCCTCTCTTTTTAGCTCAAAATGTTGTATAAGCCTCCTGTTACCTGACCGTCTCTGGAATTTTGTGCCTATATTGTTTCCCTGTACGTGGAAAACTAAATTTGATTTTCTCTTATAAATCTGTTTCATGTCAATTTAATTCTTAATCCAACTAGAAGGACCTCAAATGGCAGAGAAAATTCTTTCTAACAATACTTTCTCCAAATCTCGTTGATAACTTAAAACCTTAAAAGTTTTGCTAAGTTCGGGACGCCTGGGTGGCTCAGTTGGTTAAGCGGCTGCCTTCGGCCCAGGTCATGATCCCAGGGTCCTGGGATCGAGTCCCACATCGGGCTCCTTGCTCAGCGGGGAGCCTGCTTCTCCCTCTCTCTCCCTCTGCTTGTGCTCTCTCTGTCAAATAAATAAAATCTTTAAAAAAAAAAAAAAAGTTTTGCTAAGTTCAATAATGACTTAAATTCATTAAATATCTAGATCATTTTCAAATAAGACGAAATAATAGAACATTAATTACTAAACATAGGTTCATCTATCTTTGGCCTATTACAGAAAAACTAAAAATATTTGGATATGTTAATGTTATAATTTTTAAAAATTTTAAAGGTATATGCTTCTAGAAATTTTAAAATATATCCGTAAATTTGCAGATTTAAAAAGAAATACTCATGACACACCATTCATGATTGCTTACTTCTTGGTTTTCTTTTTTTTTTTTTAAAGATTTTATTTATTTATTTGACAGAGAGAGAGAGACAGTGAGAGAGGGAACACAAGCAGGGGGAGTGGGAGAGGGAGAAGCAGGCTTCCCGCCGAGCAGGGAGCCCGATGTGGGTCTCGATCCCAGGACCCCAGGATCATGACTTGAGCCGAAGGCAGACGCTTAATGACTGAGCCACCCAGGCACCCCAGTACTTCTTGGTTTTCAATAGGAATCAGGTTTCCTAAGGGTTAAAAATTCTAATTAATATGGAATTAAAACTATCAAAATAAGAGAAACATCTCCATATGCCAGGAAAGCGAGATGTTTTCAGTAACAAAAAAAAAAAAAAAAAAAGGAGGTATGAGAAAGAGGTACTTTTTTGTTAAGGAAAAAATAATTTTGTCCTAAAATGAAGCTGGTTTAAAGAAAAAAATGTAAGACAAAATTGGATTTTTTTTTTAAATTAGAGGTTTGTTGAGCAAAGGAAAAAAAAAAAAAAGACAAACCAATAAATGGACTCTTAACTATAGAGAACAAACAGAGGGTTATGGGGTGGGGGCGGTGGGAGAAATAGGTGAAGGAATTAAGAGAACACTTATCATCAGGAGCACTGAGTAATGTACAGAATTGTTGAATCACTATATTGTATAACTGAAACTAAGAGAACACTGTATGTTAACTATATTGGAATTCAATTAGAAAACCTAGTCATGGAAAAACAAAAAAACAAAACAAAACAAAAAAATCACAGGTTTGTAAAGAAAAAATTTTTAATGTATGGCCAAACTAGCTAAGATTAAAATAAATTTATTAAGAAAATAAGTTTTAATATCAAAATTAAGTTGCTGCAAAATTAAAATTTGGTCTTCTGTTAAAAGGAAAAAGTTTTCTTGGACTTTTGGGCTGCTTTTGATAAGGTTGTATAAGTTTCTTTACCTTTTAAATAAGTTTCATAATGATCTGTGATCCTATTTAGATGAGAGCTTTAAACCCCTTTTTGATATTTTTGACAAGTTTCTCAAAATGAAATTCTAAAAAAAGGGAAAAAAGGTCTCTTTGATCTGAAATATTTCAAAAGATTTGCTAAACTAATTAGGTGTATTTAATATGTAAATTACATAGGAAATATTATCAAATAAATACTAAGTCTTTTTTAGATTATATTTGTAAGATAATGACACATGTAGATAAATTCCATTTGACTTCTGCAAAAATGGCCCCTCATTGCCAGACTTTTGCCATCCTAATGTCCTTGTGACCTGGCAACAGTCTGCTTCTGAAAAAAAAGAATTAATGTGAACAAATAATGGCTGTAAATTCAATCAAAAGGGTTAGGGGAAGCCCAAGACAGCAGCTTGTTTCTTCCCAGCTCCCTAACAAAAGCAGTTTTGCATCCCTTTATCTACCACAGTACATTTAAGATAACTCAAATTATGAATAAACATTGGTAAAGAGACTTCTATAAAATTTTAACACTTGCATTAAACTGCCACTTAGTTTGGATTATCAATATGCTGTTATTGTATGTGCATTTTCTGGATGGGTTAAATCCTTTCCTTGCCACAAGGCTGATGACCTCAAAACTGTTAAAAAATATATATATATTCCCCAGTTAGGGGGTACTTTCCACTATCTCCAGTGATCAAGGCAAATCACAGGAGCCTCAAAAATCTTCTTAAAATTCTATCAGTATACAACCTTCTACTGATCCCATAGTGTCTCATGCTAGCATGACCAGCTACTGGAAGTCTCTAACATTTTATGTTCAAGCCTGTCATCAATGGGTTAAAAAAGCCTTTCTAGATCTTAATTCCAAGGAACCTTTCAGTCATAGTCTACAGCCTGGTAACTTAGTATTATAAAACGTCATCAGAAGAAGACGGTCTTCACGCCATTAATAGGGACCTTACCAAGTGATCCTAACCACCGACACTACTGCAAAACTAGAAGATGCTAGAGACCTCTAAACCAAATTAATGAAGAAGAGAAGTAGCTGAAATTGAGGTGAACTGCTTCCACGTGAGACATCCGATCAAGATTACACTCTAGCTGAACACAAAACACTTTCTCCTTCTTTTCCTTTTCTTTACTCTGACATTGGCCTAGAAGGATGGTGCCCTCATCTGTGTCTCCCAGGCCACTGCTAAGGGGTGTAATCTATTTTTGGCTAGGAAAAAATCTAACTGTGCCCCTAACTTTTCACAGGCAAAATAAGACATGTCATTGGTTGACTCCCCTAAATTTACATTGTTGAGTTAAAAAGGACCTATCAGGAGGTTTTCTCAATTCAGAACTTACTCCTTTGGGCAGGTTCCTATTTCCCTGGTTAGGGATAAATGTAAATGAGGCTATGATCAAGAACGCCTTAATTCTTAAAATTATTACACAATCTGCTGTTAAAGCAATAGCAACCCAACAAAGATCCTTAATCTCTCTAGCCAAAGTTGTCCTTGATAATAAAATAGCTCCTGATTATCTTTTAGTTGAGGTGTCTGTGCTCTGTCCAACACTACCTGCTGTGCCTGGTTTAACACTTTTGGGGAAGTTAACATTCAATTACCTAAGAACAAACTAGTTGTCTTAAAAGGGTGACTCCTTCCATGGGGTCTTTCTTTGACTTATTTGATTTTGATTGGTTTGGGTCTTGGAGACCATGCCTCTAAAGTGCACTCCAAATATTGGGAATCATCCTGCTTACAGTTATCATAACAATCTCCCTGTTGCATTGTCTGCTTTCAAAAGCTTTAAAGGTATATTTGCAGCCATTAACCACCAAACAAGTGATTGCCCTAAAACAAGAATGTTTCAAAAAAACAACAAAAAATTACCAACTTAAATGTAAACTGGAAGATGTGACCTGTGACTATCACAGAGGTTAAGTAAAAACATCATGGCCTACAGATGGCATACAGAGGATCGATAACCTGTGGGAACTTCAGGGCGGGATCTGAGAGTGACACTAAAGCCTTGAAGTTTGATCACATCTCTCATTTAAATTTAGAGTCTGATTAAAAAAGGGGAATTGTTAAAAAAAAAAAAAAAAACAGGCCCAAATGGTGTCACTTAGACCAAGTTCTCCAACCAGTGCTCAATACATAATCTAATTGCAGTTTCAACTTCCCCCAAAAATGTAGTCTTAACCAGTCACCCAAGAATTTTTCAATCCATGCCAAATATGTCTACCACATACGCCCTCTCCACCTCTCCCCCTCCAAGAAAGATGAGATCCTCTGCATGATAAGAACATCAGCATCTTACTTTTCTCCCTAAAAACCTGCCTCACCTACAACAATCCTTTTCTTTTGCTAATAACTTTCATGCCCCCACCTTCCTTCTATAAAAACCTTCCATTTTTGTACAATTCCTTAGACTGCCTCTCTACTTGCTAACTGGGGGGCTGCCAGAATCATGATTCATTTAATAAAGCCAACTGAGCTTCCAATTTATTTGGGTGAATTTTGTTAAGGGGTATAATTGACAAAATTTTAAGGTATTTAAAGTATACAATGTGATGACAATATACAGATATACTGTGAAATACATATATACACATATACCATCAAGTTAATGGGATCCACCACATCACATATTTATCCTCTGTTGGGCAGGAGGCAAGAGTAGAAACATTTAAGTTCTCTTTTAGCAAATTTCAATTATACAAAACTGTGTTATCAACTACAGTCATCAAGTTATACTTTAGATCCTCAGACCTTATTCACCTTATAACTGAAAGTTTGTACCCTTTTACCAACCTCTCCCTATTTTGTCCCTCCCCAGCTATGGGGTTATTTTTAAACACTCAACTGAAATGAATTCTAGTGAACAGAATTCAAAATTCAAGGGTTTCTAATATTTACTTGTGAGATACAAATCTCTCCTATTCAGGGACACAGTATTAATATAATGGACAAAAAGCCTAAGAATTCATGAAAAAGAAAGTAAGTTATCAAATCTTAACACATCAGCTATTTCCTTTTCAAAAGTTTTTTGATTTCTCTAACCTTCTAACAACATGTTTCCCTTTCTCCCTAACATGTTTCTCCCCTTCCCTTTCTGCTCCTGTTTTGGAATGTGGGCAAAGAAACCAAATGCACTTATTTCCACTGAATTATGATTTTTCAGAACTACCAAATGAGATTTTTTTTCTTTTTCAGCTTAAAAAGTTATGTTATTATATACAAAAGGATTTTTCTGATTACTGTATTTAGATGCAAGATACAAGTCTGTACATTTCTTGGTTCCGTTTGGTTTTGAATTGGGCATGCACTGGTAATCACAGCACTGGACCATTCAACTATTACCAGACTTCTCACCTAACTCAGCTTGCACCCATCACCCTGGAATATCATTTTTCTTATGGCATCTCATAGCTTCCCCTAACAACCACTGAACAAATAGTACACACAAAGGGATTCTATGCCACACCATCTTTTGTATCATGTTCTTCATATTTCGTGAGAGTGTCAGGACCCACATCAACTGATCTAAGTTATACAAAAAGGTCTATCACATATGAGCCATGATAGCTGGGAAAAAATCACTTAACCTGTTAATTGCATCAAATAAAAATAAAAGGTGTTCGTATATAGTAAAAAAAAAAAGTGTGTGTGTATATGGTTGGTCAATAATCATGAAATCACAAATGTAATTAGATCTTCAGTATATGGTATTCATTCAAGCAAAAATAAAATTGAGTCCTCACAGAGAAAGCTCTCTGGTGAAACAACTCAGTACACATGTATTGGTAATGTTCACCTTCTTCCTTATCATAGCTGTTTCTCTGTAGAATCTTCTAGAATCATGGGATTTACAAAAGAGATGCAAAAACCATTTTTTTAATCCCAAGAAATATATTTATAGATGTATCAGGGTCAATAGCTAACCAACTTTCTATGTTTGAAAACTAAAATCATTCAAATTTTGAATAATGACATAAAAATATGACATTATATAAACAGATCTTGACAGAAGCAAAACCAGGGAAAAGACAAGCAGATCACCCAGGTCAGAAGCTCACGTTCTTCACCACTGAAGACAGTTTCTGCTACAAAGTGATTCTCTTGGTCAAAAAAAAATGAACTCCAAGAAAATAACTGGGGAATTATTTTGAACAGAACCTACAAATTATTTTCTTTCAGAAACTCATCTTATGGAGCTGGATTCCCTCCTCCAAATATAAACAAAGCCATTAAAGTCCCAATTTTGCTATAATTTGTAAGGATCCAATTTCATAAGTGAGGAGAGATAATACCTATTTTTTTTCTTTTCAAAAGTCAAAGAAAACAAGCTTGCATTACAGTTTTAAGAATCTTGGTGCAGCAAGACCCCACAACTCATGAATTATAGTGTGCTTCTTTGCAGCATCCTCTTTGCATGTAGCTGAATTTAAAAAGCAATAAGGGGAAAGCCATAGTACCACTAGATTTTTAGAATGAGTGCTATATCTACAGATCTCTGCCTGCTTTTCAAACCAGTCATCCATCAAGGTCCAGGACAAAGGAGTAAACGGTTCTGCTCAACTCATCACTGAGCTGATATGCTAATGTACTTCTCTCTGGGTGTGCGTGCCATTGTTCCACAGCCTGAGTAGCACATGCACTTGGTGTTTTGCCTTGTTCAGAATGCAGATTGCCTCTGTTAGAAAGAGGCCAGAAATATTATCCCCTGTAAGCTGCTCAGTCTGCACCCTTCCTGAATGACGGTTGACCTGTTGAAAGCTGTACTTCCGAGAACACAATAATATCTGAACCCAAAATAAGTTCATCTAAAAGCGCTTGAATTATTCAGGTTGTTCCTCCACCTAAAGTGAATTATCAAAATCTGTAAATAAAATAACATTGGAATACCTAAAGAAGAATCTCTGCGGTAGAAGAAAGTGAATAGACTCAGAAATGTTGCCCCAAAACAGAAAGCTCAAAGGGAAGACCTATTCTTGTCATTCTTGTCAAGTGCCCAACTTAAATCGAGGCTCTCAACAAATGTTTGTTGAAGCAAACTAAAATCAATAAACTTCCCTAAGGCTTAAATCACTTAAAATAGGTCAAAGATTATAAATCATCACCACAATGAAGCCCTTCTTTCAATAAGTATTCTTCCATGGTAGATGAGTTGGTGCTTCTGATGAATACAGTGGGTTATGGCCAGGTTGGAGAGTTGCCCTGGCAGAGGCCAAGCTTTGAGGGTTTGTATATCGGGGTGCCACCATGGCCCTGAGCTCCAGACTCAACTCCACTCTCTCCTTCATAGGCAGCAATGAGTGGATCCCTTTCTCCTAAGAGAGCTCTTTTGGGACTCTTTATTATTTTGTTGTTGCTTTCTTTTTCATGTTTCATATATGCCCACCTCATTCCCCAATAAGACTTGAAGCATTTCAAGCAGCAGATAATGAAAAAGACAAATATATTTTTAAATGCTCCAAAATAGAGAATTTTTTCTAATATTCAAGTATATAAAAACAGCGGAGTTAAAAATTAAAATGGATCAGAAACCACTTAGGAAGTAATGAAATCAAAAGTATGTATGTGAATCCATATGGAAAGACAAACTCGGCTAGTAATAAACCCTTGGAAGAGTTGTTTTTCTTTTTTTTTACATAATACTTCCTGGGTGGGGGGACCTTAAGAAGCATAATCCATTCATTAATTCAACTGTTTATTGAAAGCTCCCGCTATGTGCACTGCAACATTGATTAAGAAATATTCTTCGGGGGCGCCTGGGTGGCTCAGTCAGTTAGGCATCTGCCTTCAGCTCAGGTCATGATCCTGGGGGCCTGGGATCGAGCCCCACATCTGGCTCCCTGCTCAGCAGAGAGCCTGCTTCTCCCTCTTCCTCGGCTGCTCCCCCTACTTGTGCTTTCTCTCTCTCTCTCTCTCTTTCTGTCAAATAAATAAATAAAATCTTTAAAAAATATATTCTTCAAATAGCTGTTTCCTAACTTGGCCTCTGATCAAAGTTAAGAACGTAACTTTAATTGTACTCAACAAGTCAAACTCAAAGAAAAAGAGCTTAAAAAAATTACTCAACAAATACATTGTACCAGAAACCTAAGGCTTTAGCTAAGATATGTTGTATTCTGCTGATATGACTTGGGCCCAGCAACAGAGTTCAGAGACTATTCAATTTTTATGAAATAGTATGTCTCTTGAACTGAAATTTATCTCCAAATACTGTTTCAAACATGCTTCAGCAGGAGGCTATCTATGCAAGGTTGGGCTCTCTGGTGAGTGCTGTAGGATGTAGGAGTCTACATTTTTTAATTGATGCCAGACAAGCAGAGTAGACATTCTATTTTGACACTTAGGAATGTAACTTTCATCCCAGTCTCAATGGAAACAATCCCAACTCAATATACAGGCAGGTACAGAGGTGTCTGTGAAAAAGACCAATATTGTTCTTTTTTTTTTTTTTAAGATTTTATTTATTTGACAGAGAGAGACAAAGCGAGAGAAGGAACACAAGCAGGGGAGTGGGAGAGGGAGAAGCAGGCTTCCCGCTGAGCAGGGAGCCCGAAGTGGGGCTCGATCCCAGGACCCTGAGATCATGACCTGAGCCGAAGGCAGACGCTTAATGACTGAGCCACCCAGGTGCCCCAAGACCAATATTTTTCTTAAAAATGAAGATATTTTCAGCTGCTTAAATGATGCTTACACAGTACATGATACAGACACCTTTTTCCAGGAAAAAAAATTTTAAGGATGGCGTTTGCTAATAGTGTTCCGTATTGGTGTGCTCTTTAATATAAAAAATTTAATGTAGCACTGCATCTTGACGCTCCCCACCGAGATGAGTTGGCTGTAAGAGGGGTCTCAGGTCTGCTCACTGGTTTTATGCAACAGCATGGAACTCTAAAATAGAGTTGCATGTATCTTCTCATCGAGATGTGGAAGAATGCCTGGCAATCTGCACAGGATGACAATAACAACACGTACCCCATACAAAAATAAACTGTTATCCCTCCCCCCCACCCCACCCCCCGCCACAAATGGCTCATGTCTAAGACACATTGAAAAACCGGGTCCTCCCCTTAGCTTTTTCCCCACAGAGCAAAACTTTGACAAGTGTACACGACACTGATTTTGACAAATGCCCATCACATTGCAACAGTGACTTGGCTATGTGAAATCACTCCTGGCTAACCAAGAGTGTAAAAATATGTGCTCCCCACTACCTCCTTCCCAAGCCCCTTGGCACCACCTGCCTTCCCCATCCAGCAAACGTTACTGCCCACCTTCTCAGAGAGGAGAAGCCAGAACCAACTCACAGCTTGTGTTAGAAGATGGATGTGAGAAGCTGCTCTTCTTTACCCACCCCCACAATAGACGTAGTTCAAGCATGGCATCTGGCAGATCTAATCATGGGAAGCAAATCTATAGAAATGCTCCAAATAGGATGCCAGAAAGCATATTACCCTCCTAGACTGTTACAATAAATGGGGAGAGGTAGACACAGAGGCAAAGATACCAATTACCCAAGCTGGAATGTGCCCAGCTCAGAACAACTAACACACCCTAAATGTGTAAAAAATCACCCTCAATATTTTAATGATTTCAGTAATTGAGAATCGTCTTTTCTTCACCCATTTCACCTTGAAAATAGCCCTCCCCACAACCCAGTCTCTATTAGCAATCTGCTGAGACATTAATTGGATATTGACCCAAAGAGGGGTCTGCTACCTGTAACATCACTAAGACTCAATCGAAAACCAGCTCTCAATTTGAGATGCAGCTCGTCAAGAATTCCATCTCACCCCTTTGATTATATTTTAACTGCTCGTACTTGGAAGCCAAAGGGTTTTATTTTAAAATAATGATTAAAAAAAATTCAAGACAACTGCAGTATAATGAAAAGGACCTGGCTTAGCAGTCAGGAGGCCCAGCTTTCTATTACTGCTCTGTTCTTCCAAACTCTGTGACTGTGACTCTGGACCCTTTGTTCACTTACTCTTCTATTCCACTATTTAGTGTCTCCTCTGAGCTAAGCACTGTGCCAGTTTCTATGAGTCTCTGATTCTTCATCTGTTTAAAGGCAATATTTATATCTATTCTAACACACGGGGTTGCGAGGGGAATGAAGTAAACTTGCTTATGTGCTCATTTTTAGAAAACAATAAAGCACGATGCAGTCACGAGGTGACTGTTATTAAAAACATTCTAATTTGCTTGAATCTGCATCTGACCGCTGCCTCAACTGGTGTACAGGTATAGGAATAGAATCTGTGTACATAGGATAGGTAAATTATGCACAATGATATGTGTAGTATAATATACGTGAGCTCTAACAAATGAAATACAATTTGTAGAACAGAAACAGAGAGGCAAAATATTTAAGTGAGGACAAGAGCAAACTTCTTTTAGATTCTCATAAATTAATTGTAAGTGGGGCCAAAAGAAATTTACAGTTTAAAAGGCACTACATGGAGAGAGAAAAATCAAACATGATGCTTGGTGCTGTATCCGGGAACCAGATTGTTGGCTCTACTACTTACAGCTGTTGCCTAGGAAAAGTTGTTTCATCTTTGTGCCTCAGTTTCCTCATCTACAAAATGTGAAATAGCCGGTGGAATTAAATGGGCTAAAGCATTAAAGTACATATTCTACAGCACATTGTAAGTCTACCTAAGGACGAGCTGTTTACAATGCTGAGACTTTACCACCTTTTATTTTTAAGGGGGGTTATCAGAGATAATGATGCTTACAAATCAGTTCAGTGAATTTAACTGTGGGCACATATATAGGTTTTTATGTCATTTCTCTATTCAAATACCTACAAAGGCTTCCTGCTCCCTACCATGTACAGTCTAAGGTTATTCTTTGGCTTTTAAAGCCCTGTATTATCCACTTTCTGAACACTTCTCACAACTTCTAACATGAATTCTACAGTTCAATTACATCAATTTCCCCCTCTATTGGCTCCTTTCCATTAGCATAAGTAAAAACTTTATCTCCCATCTTAAACACACACACACACACACCTCTGTTGACCTTCTGTATTTTATTTCTTGGTTCCCTTTTACAGCAAAGCTTCTCGAAAGAATTGTTTATGGTTACTATCTGGATTTCCTGTTGCATTCTCTCTTAAACTTACTCTAATTTGGTTTCATTCCCTGCTAGTCTCCCTAAAACAGCTCTTGTCAATGTCACTAATAACCTGAACATTGTCAAACCCAACTGTCATTTCTCAGGGCTTCTCTTCCTCATCTATTCAGCAAAAAATTGACTTTACTGGTCACTTCCTGCTTTTTGAAACACTTGCCCCTTCATTTTGGCCTCCAAAAGACCACTCTTTCAAGTCTCCTCCATCACTTCTCAGTCTTCTTTGCTGGTTCCTTCACTAACGCCCTATATGACCTGGCTTCCTCTGACCTCAACCATCACACCTCACTACCTCCTCAACCACCTTTTTCTGCTTCACACGCACTGCTCTTTCTTTTCTTCCAATACACATCCCTCCACAAGAATAGAAGTTCCATGAAAATGGAAACTTGGGGGTTTTATAAACGGCTGTATCCCCTGAACCCAAAACAGTGTCTAGCACATTCATATATTCATGGAAAGAATAGACTGAATGATCAATCTCTCTGTATATATTGTTCCATAAATAATAGCTCCTACACATTGAGTGCCAAGCCCAATGCCTACCTTATGTCAAACCTTCGTGAAAATTTATTATCCCTGTTATGTAGATGAGGAAGCTGAATCCTGGGACGGTTGCATTTCATGTCCCAGATTGCACAGCTGGAAAGTGGTAGCACTGAGGTTTTAACTAAATCTGTGCCTTTTCATTAAGCCTCTCTACATATTCAATATTCCACAATCATTTCTCTTCCTTAAACTGGTAGTCTTACCATATATGGAATGCCCTCTTCCAACCCTAAATCTCCATTTTCTATTACAAATCAATGCTTCTCTTAGTAATTTTCTTTTTTAGCATCCTACTCATTCATATGAATCATTCCAATTTGTATCAGTGTCTCCATTTTCAGGATTAAAGCACTTAAAATTTGTGAAGTACTACGATGCTCTCAAGTATATGTGCTTTTCCATAATTTTCTAATTTGTCTGTGTCAGTCTTATCTGCCCAAACAAATACAATTCAGGGCTTTATTTTGGAACCTACTTTGTTAAAATGTCTTTCTGCCTCATATATTGGTCATTGCAAGTGTTTCTTTTTTTTGCGACTATTTCAAACAAGAGTTAAGTGATGGATTAACTTGAGTCCACACATATATGTAAAAGAACACAAGGTATCTGTCAGAAGCTACACCCCCTCATTGTTGCTATTCAAATATTCTTACCATTGGACATGATAGCACAGAGTAGAGGCCCATTTGCTCAGACTAATGAAAGTCTCATAGATCAAGATTTTCCTTTCTATCCCTGATCCTCAGTTTCCCCATTTGTAAACTGAGGACATTCCGCAAATGGTCACTGTTAGATACAGATACCGAAATAGATCTTAACTAATTTTCTAACACCGACTCTAAAGTGTCTGTGTTAACAGGATGTTTATTTGCCTCTTGAGTCCTTCCATTCTGTTCCCCGCCTATCTTCACTGAAGGCAGTGAAAGATTCACATTTCTTAAATACCACTTCCCTCACATCACTCCCTCTTCTATGAAACCCGGCACAGACAGCTCTCTACTATCTATAGAGTGAAGTTTAGACTTCTGATACTGCAAACTTCTCACAACCAGATCCTACTCTCTACAAGCTGATGGCCCCATTTTCTAACTCACACTCCTGGCCAATAAGCTAGAGGCCCCTCTGTGCTTTGTCCCCTTGTCCAGGTAAGATTACCTGCACTGGGCACCCTTCCCTCCCTCACTTTAAGGTCAACATTCTCACCATTTTTCAGAGTCTATACATCTCCGCTGAGAAAAAGAAAGCCACCAAAGTGGAACTCTGTTGTCATCACAACCTCAAACAGACAAACCTGTTTGAGCCTGCTCTTCCCTCTTTCCTCTGATTACAATAGAGGAAATGCCACTATTTTTATTAAAGACCAGTGTCTCCAGCCATGCTCAGGATCCCCTCTCACCTTGCCCAGACTTCTCTCCCAAAACTTCATTCTCCTGGTCTCTCACTCTCCCCTGAGTAATTCTAACACTCCAATGTTTCAGTACATTCCAACTGGAGGGGACAAAGCACCTCACCTAATTCACTTACCCCTCCGCTTGCTTCTCTGCTGCTCCTAAAAGTCTACACAAACTACCTCCATCTTTTCATGTGCATTCCCCTTTCAGTCCAGTCTAACCAAATGCCCGTCCATCTTTCCACCAATATTGTTCGGGCAAAGTCACTGATAACCTTGATCTTGCCATACTTAATGCACTCTTCTTTGTCCTCATTTTTTTTTTTTTTTTTGACATCCTCATAACTTTTGACAGTTGCCCACTCCATCTTCCTTGGTTTCCATATCTTTATACTTCCAGCTTTCTCTCTGCCTGGAGACTCTTCTCAGTCTCCCTTTCTCCTCTCCTAATTCTAAATATATTGTTAGGGCTTGGGCCTGAGCCACCTCTTTCTCTATGTTCTACAATATAGCTTGAACATATTTACTTCTCTGCATCTCCATTGAAATCAGCCCTTTCCAGGCCATCATCCTGACTAGCCTAGTCCACTGGAACAGCCTCCTAACTGGTCTCTGTCTCATGTCTCTGCCATTAGCTACACAGCAAGAGTGACCCTATTAAACATCAATCAGCTCACTTCACTCTTCTTTGTGATACCCTCAGAGGCTTCCCACACACCATGAATAAAATCCAACCACTTATAATGATCTCCAAGGCCCTGCATCATGTCACCCTCCCCCATCTCCACCCCACCTGGACTTGAATAATCTTGTGCCCCTATCACTGTGTTCACTAAGCTACAGCCACAAGGGTCTATCATCAGTTCCTAAAATACACAAAGTTCTTTCCCATATCAGAGCCTTTACATGTCGTGTTCCCTCTTGATAGAACACCCTTCTTCCATCTTCATATGGCTAATTCCTTCAAGTTCAGCAAAAATGCACCTGCTTAGAGAAGTTGCTCTCATGAACTCACACTTCAAAGCATCTGCTCCACCATCAATTTTCTCTATTTGTATTCTATGCTTTCATGGTAACACTTACCTCAGTAGTTATTCCATGTGTTTTTTAGGTTTTTTTTATTTGTTTCTGTCTGGAATATAGCCTGGGACCAGGTCTGCCTAGCATAGTGCCTGGCTCACAGTGAGTACTCAGGAAATACATGTTGAATATCAGTGGATATGTGCAAGATTTAAGAGTACATGTGATTATATATTATATGATTCCATTTATCTGAAATATCCAGAATAGGTACACATCAATAGAAACAAAATAGATGAGTGGTTGTCTAGGGCTTGGGGTAGATGAGAGGAAAAGAGGGTGGCTGCTGAAAAGTGTGGGATTTCTTCTGGGGTGATAGAAATGTCCTAAAATGGACTGTGGTGATAGTTGCACAACTCTTCAAATATACAAACATCATTAAACTGTACATTTGAAATGGGTGAATTTTATAGTATATGAATCATGCCCCAATTCTGCTGTTCCCCCCACCCACCCACACACACACACAAAAGAACATTTGATTAATCCATGGGTTGATTGTTTTTTTCTCATAGATAACAGATGTACACTAGCCTGTATTTTGTTTCTTTTTATAGTACCTATGTAGGATCAAAAGTAAATAAATATGGACTAATGTTAATAAGGCAGTCAGAAAGTAAAGAGGTACTTATTGAATACCTACTGCAAACCGTGAAGGTGTTTTGGAAGTAACCAAAAAGAAAAATGAATCAACTCTGCCCATAAGGAGTTTGAAGAGCCAATTTGATCCAGATTTAGATGATTAAGAGGCAAAGAGTGAAGATCACCATATCAGAAATGTCTTGTGATCCAGCTACCATCCTCCTCCATCCTTTTTATTCCACCTGGCACTTCAGCAACCAGCTGTGCACAGGTGGAACTGAACAACCCCTCAGTTCAGCTTTCTGCCAGGACTTCCACTGCAGCCACGTGGGACAGGACAGAACCATTCAGCCATTCCAACACACACGCCAACCTGGAGTAGGTGGATGCTAACAGCAGGTACAACACTCGACCGCAGAGGAACTAATGCATAAATATTCCACTCTTCCGTGACTCGGGTGTAATTATCCCACTCCTCAAAGCCTGCCCAGCGGGATTGAGTCATAGTTGCCCAAAGCAGTCAACAGCTCCAAAATGCACCTAAAATAGGCTATTCCTCCTTCCCTCTCTTTCTTCCAAATGCTCCACTTCTGTGTCCTAGGGTCACTTCCCAAAATAAACTACCTATATGAAAGCCTTGTCTCGGCTCTGCTTTGGGGAAGGAGGGGTCTCAAGGTTCAGACCATCTTCACTATTCTCACTGCCTTACCAAGAGGAACTTAATATTCTGAATTCAAACCATGGCATAATGTCAATCAGATAAAATCACCATAAATTATGCTGATAGGTCTCCACATGTGCCAAACTAATTTATTCAACAATTCATTCATTTCTTCATCAAGTATCAATTGTCCACTATAAACTAGACTCTCTTCTAAGTTCTGGAAATACAGCCATGGACATAACAAAATCCACATTCTCTAGAGGTTTTATTCCAGTGGAAAGAAACAATCAACAAGTAAATATATAATATGGTAGGTGATGATAAGCACAATAACAAAAAATAAAACAAAGTAATGGGGAGAGGTTGTGACCAGAGAAGGAATCTCTGGAAAAGTGTTACTTGAGCAGAAATCTGAATGATTATCTGGAGGAAATCATCCCAGGTTAAGGGAACAGTAAGGACAAAGGCCTGCAGTTAGAAATGAACTCAGTATGTTCAAGGAAGAGGAAAAAGGCAGCAAGCTGAAATTGAAGAAGCATCCAGGAGAATGACAGGAAAGAGGCAGGGTGGCTCTTGAAGGTCAAGTGACAGAAGTTAGATTTTATTGTGAGAGCAGTGAAAAGGGGAATGGTGTGATTGAATTTACATTCCTGTAAGATCATTCTAGCTATTGGGTGGTGACTTCACTGTGGGAAGGCAGAGGTGGAAGCAGGAACCACTGAGAAAGCTTTAACCGTGGTCCAGGGGAAGATGTGAGAGCAGATGAACATGAGAGGAGGGAAAAAGCATTCAAATGACTTAAGCTTCTTAAAAAAAAGTGAACACATTAGTTCTGCTCAAGCATGGTTTTTCTTGCAAAGGAACATTCTGACTAAAAGCTGTTCACGTTTAACCAAAGAAAATTTTAATTTTTTTTTGAGAGAGATAGGAGAGAGCATGTGTACGCACAAGCGAGGTAGGGGGGGACTGTTAGGGCAGAGGGAAAGGTAGAGAATCTTAAGCAGACTCCTCCTGGCTGAGCCCGGAGCTCTATGCAAGGCTGGATCTCAGAACCCTGAGATCATGACCTCAGCCGAAATTAAGAGTCCGATGTTTGACCGACTGAGCCACCCAGGTGCCCCTTAAATTAATTTTTATTAAGAGAGTATAAAACTGCTCTGGAATATTACACAGTGTTCATATTGGTTACAAAGAAAAGCAGAATTTGATTTTTAAGCACCTCTTTTAAGGAGAGTACTTAGACCAACCCCATCAGACACAATCTATAGGAAATCACAGGTCAGGCGTAAATTATACAAGTTGGAAGGGCAAGGAAAATCTTAGGTTCACTGTTGTAAAGATTAAAAAAATTAAAAGGAATTTAATGGATAAACCAGCACAAGTAGAAGAGGAGTGGAAATTTTCCTTAGAAGTATAATTGCCAATTCCTGTCACTCAGAATATCAGTATGAGGGGAAATCTGAAGTTTCGACTGACATGGTAAGATTTCAGATCCACAGATTTTTAAATAAATGTAATTTAGCATAACATTTTTAAGATATTTCCAGAAAACATCTAAAAACACACCTTTTGCTTGTTTACTTACCTCATCTGCTTTCCTTACTCACTTCTTTAAAAAGACAGTGCTCCAAAAGGTACAAACTTCCAATTATAAAAAGAGTGAGTCCTGAGGATATAATGTGAAGCACGGTGCCTGTAATTAATCATACTGTGCTGCATATTTGAAAATTGCAAAGAGTAAATCTTAAAAGTTCTCATCACAAGAAAAAAAATTGTAATTAAGTGTAGTGATGGATATTAACTAGACCTACTGTAGTGATCATTTTGCAATATATACAAATCCTGAATCACCATGTTGTACACCTGAAACCAATACAATGCTATATGTCAATTATATCTCGATTATAAAAAAGACTGAACCTAGATATAAAAATGCAAACAATAGTTTTTATGACAGAGGTAGGTATCTTTTCTCCTCTTTAACAAAAACTTCATGTATTAATGGCAAACACATAGTACTCTCTTAACCATTACATACTACTTCTTACTGTACCATGCAGATGGTAGCATGGTTTAGAGAAAAACAAAACAAAAACAAAAACAGAAGCAGCACCTAGAGGATATAATTGAAGAAAAATGAGGAAGGGGCTGGAAATGCCCATCTCTCCTCAAGAGCTAATTCTACCAACACCAGGGAAGATATAAGTGATGTTTTCTAGTCCTGTCAAACATCTCACCTATAACTGAGAAATTCACCTTCTATATCATACGCACCTTCTCATATCCTGAGAATTTTCTCCTAGTTGTAGCACTCAAGTGCTAACCTGCTCTGTAATAATATCAGGGCATCATGCGAAGGAAGCTGGGTTTTTACTCAGCTGGGTGAGTTTCAAATATTAGACTCCCTTACTTCTTATTCTAGAGATTTTATTTAAGACTGAAAAATAATCTTGCCGTAAGAGGATATTAACATGAGAGGAACCAGTTCTATTTAATTCCAGGGGGTTTTGTCCTCCAACTTAACTGAATGACAAATTCAAAATGCTATGGAACCAAAGCATGTCCCCTTCTTCAAAAGTGACCTAAAGATTTTCATCTCAAGAAATCCTCCCAGATATTCCCATACAATTTATTCAATAGCCTCAGCACAAATGCAATAAGCTGAATTTTTTGTAAATAATGGCTGTCATTTTATAGTACCTAAATTTAACCTCATAAAATCCACTAAGAAGATTAATCAGCTTTAGTATCTGAATTTGCTAAAGAAGCTAAAGGATAGAGAGCTTAAATGTGTTGCATAGGATCACATAAGTAGGTGAAATATGGAGACAGTATGCGTATGTGGTTCCATGGAAGTGAAGGTCAGACCATTCAATCATCCACTAAAGGTAAATCTATCATTCATCTGGCTTTTCATATGCCTAGTTCAATACTAATCAATAGAATTCCACAGAGAATCCTTTGAAACTCTCAACAAGTTACTTAACCACCCTGCACCTGTTTCCTTATCTATATAATGAGGCTACTACTAAAACCTATATCCCAGAACTATCGAGATGATTAAATGAGCTAATTTATGTCAACATTTAGCACAGTGCCTGACACAAAGTATTTTTTAAAATACAAAGAAAAACTTTGCACAAGTATAGCTTTGCTCACCAGAAGAGTGGAGAGGTGGCCTGGGGGACACATTGCAGAAATGATGGGAAAAGGCTTTCCCAAACCTCTGAGATTATGGAAAGAGGTAGCATCTTGGCCAACATAAATTCTTCTTACACCTATTTGCCAATATAGGAGAACTTTCTCAGAAATTCTCATGTATTTATAAAGAAAAATCTTACAAACAAAAAATTAGTATTTTTTAGACACACCAAAATAAATTTGATCAAATGTTTGGATGAACCAACTTATATATTTTTCCACTAAGATTACTGTCATTTCCTGTTGCTTATACTTTTTAAAAAGGGAACCAAATCTATAAACTAAAATTAAATCACAATTAATAAATACAGCTGTTACTAGCTTAATCCTATAATTCAGCATTTTATTTATAAACTGCCTACATTATCCTTTGGCTTCTTCATAGGTATTAGCTATCCAACTACATTAGGGGAAGCTCAAAGACAGAAACTATATCATCTATTTTCTCTTTCATTCCCTGCACTACTTACTATAATCTCCAATACACAGTAGAGGTCAATACCTTGGTAAGGCATTGGTAGCTGTGAACTAGGTTCCATATCAAGTGTTGGCAAGAATGTGGAGCACAAGGAACTCTCATGCATTGTAGGAAGGAGTTAAAATTGGTGCAACTGCTTTGTAAAAACATTTGGTAGTATTTACAGAACTGAATATACACATACCTTATCACCCAGCAACTCCATCAATATGTGTACCCCCCCAAAAATGTACAAAATGTTCAAAACATTATATGGAATAGCCCAAAACTGAAACAATCTAAATATTCTTCCAAGACAGAATAAATTATGGTATAGTCCTATCATGGAATGCTATACAGCAATGAAAATAAACTATCCCCTCCCATTAATAATGGTGACTCTCACAAGCATCATGTTAAACAAAGGAAACCAGACCCAAAGAGATTCATACTCTATGATTCAAACTGCATAAAGGTCAAAATCAGGAAGAGTGAATCTATAATGATACAAGTCCAAAACAGTGATTACCTTTGGGGGAGGGAGATGGGAAGGACTTCTGGAGTACTTAGTCTTTTAGGATTCTCATACCCAATTTTAATGTGGGGAGGAGAAGGATTCCCCACACCTCCACATACAACACCTAGCAATTCTCAGACACCAGCAGGGTGTCAGATAATTCAACTCAATCCTGATACTGCCCACCCAGAGTCAACCTCACATTCCACAGGTTAGGGGTTCAGTCTTATAAGACTGCCCCCCACCCTCCACTTCAGATGCCAGTCACAAGCCCCAGGCTATGAAACTATGTTTCTGACTGGCTGGCTACGGATTGGAGTGATCTCCTCCTTAAGTTTGATTAGTTTGCTAAAATGACTTACACAACTCCCAGGAAACATTTACTTAGGTTTGCCAGCTTACTAAAGGGTAAGATCAAGGATACAAATCAAAGGCCAGATGAAGAGATACAAAGGATGAGATCCTGAACAAAAGAGCTTCTGTCCTCATGGGGCCTGAGGACTAGTTCAGTGGCACATGGAAGCGCTTTGATTCCCTAAGCATGGAAATTCTTCCCCCCAAAAAAGATAAAAAAGCTGGTTTCTTGGGTTTTTATGGAGGCTTCATTATGTAGTCATGATTGACTAAATCACTGGCCATTGGCTGATTCAACCTCCAGCCCCTATCCCGTCCCCAGAGGTCAGAGTGTGGGACTGATCCAACCCTCAAATCACATGCTTGGTCTCCCTGGCAATCAGCCCCTGCCCTTGAATGGGGTCCAAAAGCCATCTTCATTAATAACAAGACACCCATTTCACCTTTATAGCTTTGGAGTATTTTTTAAAATTGTGATGAAGACCAAATATATCTTATAAATCATGATATCACAACTGATAATTAAAAAAAAGTTTATGTAAATAAAAAGCCTCAGAATCGTCATTGTGTTCCACTGCTCTCTTCCCTCTGCCCACTGATATCACTACAATTTATGAATATTCTATAGAAATTATAAAAGGCAGGGCAAAGAACATCATAGCATAAATACTGGCCTATAAGGCCTTTGAGGTCTATTGCTCCCTTGAACTAGCTTTGAAAGATAAGTTGTTAAACTTCTCCCTGCTCCCTCCCTGTAAAAACAAAAACAAAAACAGAAGCAGCACCTAGAGGATGTAATTGAAGAAAAATGAGGAAGGGGCTGGAAATGCTTTAGGACTGACCTCTTTAATGCCCTAGGCAGCACAATATATAGTGTTTCACACTGTATATAAAAAGTAAAACAAAAATACATATGATTACAACAAATTAAAAACTATGCAAACATCGGAAGAAACTATGGGGAGATATAATTAGCTGCTCTTAAGTGATGATGTTGTAAAGAGGTTTTAATATGAATGAAACTTGCAATCAAAAGATCCCATAGTGGTGTAAACAGAACAGTGTTACCAGAAAAATAAGAGTCAAATGGTTTTATCACCACCCCAGAGTACTCTCAATCCTCCAACCTCTCCCTTTTCCATAGAATGACATTACTTGCCCCCTTTGTCCAGACAATGGAAAAAATCTTCAGGGACTGGTAATAATATGGTGGGGCAGGTAACTGTAATTAAGTCTTAAAATGGCTTATGTTTCACTGCCTTTTGCATGCACCAGAGAATATAGTACTTTACGTATTGCAGGTATTCGGTAAATACTTGTAGATTTGATAACTTGGGTTTTAAAAAGGGGGGGAGGTGGAGGAAGTTTTCTGAGAGACATATATTTCTATCATAAAAGACATGTCTCGGTTCCTCTTTTCAGTGGTAAAATAGTTCTCTTGTAATACTCACCTTTTCTCCCTTCCAGAAATCCTGGCTCCTCCTTGAGCAGCCTGCTTGCCTCACATCTCAAGTGCTGACTTTCTCTCACAACCTTTACACAACTGAGCCTACAAGTGGGGTAGATGTCCCCCTTGCTTCTCACTGAAGCTTCCCTCTCCTGTGACATTCTCTTTGTATGACATAACATCCTGCTCATTACATCCCCCTTCTTTCCTCTGTAACTCCATAAAATTTCCTAGCTGGAATCTCATCAGATGTAATCATTGTTGATACCATCTACTGATATTTGAGTCATTCCCACTCACTACTTGAAAATTTTAACTCCTAGTTCACTATGACTTCCTAAAACACAACTCCTATGCTAATTTTTGGCTATTTCAATTCATACAAAGAAAGGTCTTCAACACCCCGGCCTCTTCCCAAATTTCTCTCTTCCAATAATCATGTCCCACATCCTACCCAGCCACTCACTCCCAAGACCCATTCCTCACCTTTTTATCACCTACAAGTTCTCCAAAATTTCAAGCATCCCATTTCCTGACCACTTTCTATCTTCAAGCACATCACTTCTACTCAAATCACTCCAAAAATGCTCAAATCTCCTGGGAACTTGCAGACCATTGATCCTACTAATTTTCACTGTCCTTCATCCTTCCAACATCTCTCCACTCTCCACACTCAAAATTCCATGGCAAATCATTACAATCACTTCCTCGCATAGATCCTTGTTTCCATTCCCATCTCACCACATCATCTCTCACCTGGATTATCGAGTTAGTTCCCTAACAGGTCCCTCAGCTTCTATTTTTATCCACCAACAGTCTATTCCCAACAGAGCAGCCAGAAGCAGGCTTTAACCATGTCAATCAAATCATGCCATTCCTCTATTCAATACTCTCAAGTGGCTTCCATCTCATTCAGAGTAAAATCCAAGTCCAAGCAATAGCTTACGAGCCCAGCCATGACCTGTGCCCCTGATCTCCAACTTCCCCTCCTACTACTCCTACTACTCCATTCCCTCACTGTAGGCCAACCACTGGCCCCCTCGCTATTCCTCAAATCCACCTGACCTTCCCCTCCCTCTGAATTTTTGCAGGGACTAATTCCTCTGCCTAGAATGCTCTTTGCGCAGATACTCCCACATGACTTCCTCCTTTGCCTTCTTTCAGTTTTGCTCAAATCTCAGCCTCTGAATGTGGCTAACCCTGAAAGCCTCTTTAAAATTAACCCCCCCCCCAGCCTCACACTCCCACTCTTCCTCACCCTATTCTATTTTTCTTTTTACCATTGCACTTTTAACTATCTACTATACTATATAATCTATTTATTATGTCCATTGCCTTTCCCTTGCCCCACCCCCGACTACCAGAATTTAGACTCCATAAGGGTCCAAAGTTTTGATCTGACTTATTCACTTGTACACACCAAGTATCTAGAACAATGCCTGCTACATGGTAGATATACAGTAAATACATTTAAATAAAAAAACATAAATATGTCTCTATGTGTTACTTGCTGGATTTCAACAGAACCAGAACCAGATTGCAGTACCAACTTGCAGATTCCTCATTTGTAATCTTTCTACAGGAAGTAGGCTCAAAAAAAAAAAAAAGTTCCAGATCAACCATATGGTATAGTCTTAAAGTTGATTTCTACATTTTCCCCATAGGTAAGAAATGTCCTAATCGTAGATCCAGAAGTCAGTCTACAAAATCATATTCGATTTATAGGTATCTAAAATACTATATATTATAAACGGGTAACAGTGAATCAAACCATTTCAGTATCAATTAACTAAGCAGAAGTGCAAAATGCAAAGCAACTTGGGAGGTTATGCATCTATTACCTTAACTGTTAGGATGGTATCATGGGCGTCCGCATCTGTCCAAATGCATCAAATTGTATAGATATGTGTGGTTTCTTACATCTTAATTATACCTCAATAAAACTTTTTTGAAAAGCAAAAGCAAGTAATAAAAAGTATTATTTCATCTTGAATACCAACAAGAGCAGGCATATTTAATTAAAAGAAAGTGAGAAGGAAGTTGGAAACTTTTATGTCAATTCTGAAGGGCACTTCAAGGCTATTAGAAATGGAGTCTTGGTCATATCTATTTTCACTTCAAAGCAGGGTTTCCCTTATCCCTGTCACAAGTGGATCACCAGCACTGCTCTTATACTTGTAATCCACAGATAGGTTCTTTTCAATTCATCTAAATGAAATATAAGGAGAGCCAGAAAAGGGTGAAGGAAAGCAGGTCTTTCTGAGATTACTAAGCAACAGCTGGGAGGGGGTGGGGGGGAACAAAAAGGTGTTCAAAAAGCAAAAACTTGAGCTAAAAACAGCTGTACTGTAAAAGAGAAGGGAGCATCTCATCTCTGCTCAGACATGAGCAGAGAAAAAGCCAAGCAATGTCTCTAAATTGGGTGGGAAATGTGATAGCGTGTAAAATGTCTTTAGAATTAGCAGGCTGGGGGTGCCTGGGTGGCTCAGTTGTTAAGCGTCTGCCTTTGGCTCAGGTCATGATCTCAGGGTCCTGGGATGGAGCCCTGCATCGGGCTCCCTGCTCTGCGGGAAGCCTGCTTCTCCCTCTCCCACTCCCCCTGCTTGTGTTCCCTCTCTTGCTATGTCTTTCTCTGTCAAATAAATAAAATCTTAAAAAAAAAAAAGAATTAGCAGGCTGAGCAAGACAATTGTTCAGTTAGTGAATAAGTGAGTGCATTCACAAGTCATGCATGTATAACTCGAGGGTTGCTTTGTCTCTGGGAAAGAAGGTGCTTGGGAAGAAGTGTTACATTTCCTTGAGGGTCAGTCATACTGGCTACCTCTTAAGGGCCTTCATTTGATTCATATTGTCCCACGTACGTCTTGCGTACGTCTTGCTTCTTTCTCTCTTTCCAGTCAGACCTTCAATACTGATCATTGTGGCTTCAGAATACAGTATGTTCCTGGAAATTCACATACAATTTAATTTTAAAACACAGGGAAACGCATGCCTTATTCAGGCACATTTATATAGCACTTTGTTTACTAGCATTTTACCATGAAATTTTAGCATAAAAGTTCTTTCAGGGACCACATATCATCTAGATTATAGATAACTACTCCAAACCAGATTATCGAGGTCCAGAGATGGTCAATGACTTGTCTAAGGTCAAGGAGCTGGCCTACAATGAAGATTCTCTTTCTCCATTCTTCTTCTTTCCAGTAATCCACTCAAATAATTCAGGCAAGCATGACTACCTGCACCTTACAAATATGGAAAGTGAGGTGTAGACAGGTCATTTGTCCTAAACTATGCAAAACATAAGCAGTCCAAATCAAGTTTAGTGCTCTTTCTAATATGCATACCTGCCAATGAAAAATCCTACCTTAAAAAGAAACAACTTCAAAGAAAGTCTTTGATGATCTACCCCCAAATCATCTATTTATTAAAATTTGCATTTCATCATTTTCATATATAGCTCTATTTAGCAAAATAAACCTGTTTTCCCTCTTTAAATATTGTTAAGACTCACAGCAAGGATTTATTGTTATATTTTTTTTCTTTATTTATAAAAACAACTTTTCATTTCTGTTGGATGACTTTGAACAGTATAAAATACAACCTGTATTGACTAGATCCTAAATTCCCTTCCATTTCATGATGTTTTTGTTTTGGAAACGATGTACAGAGAATTTGAAAGTTTATTTTTGAAAGCCTAAAAAAAAAAAATCTAATTCATCTTTCCTTTTTGTTGACAAAGGCAAACAGAGTTGTGAAGCGTGCCCTCTGCTGGTAAAAAAAAAAAAAAGGAAAAATTATACTTTAAACCAAAGCGATCCAATGAATTATGTGACTATCTGGTATTATCTAAACATCTAAACTACACTAGTCTACAAATGATTTCTAAAATAACCATCATGTTCTAATTTAAGCACCTAAAATTGGAAAGAAAATATATTTACAAGGGATAGAAACTGAAATTGAATAAGATTTATATTTATTTCGGCATTTTATGTTTGCTTTACTACTGACTAAAATCTAACAGAGGCTACAGCTAGGAAGTGATAGTGAAATCATCCTCAGATAGATGGAGTCACTTCTCTTACTCACCATATTTTACCAAGCAAATTGTCAATTGTTTATCAGTTATAAAATAGCAATTACAAGCTCAGACACAGTCATTTAAATGGAAGTCCTCAAATTTGGTGGCCAGCATATCCCAATCCATTTTTCTATCACCATTCTTCAGTAGTGCCCAATAAACCTTGCAAATATCTGCTTACGAGAGAGAGAGAGAGAACCCTAGTTTGTGTGCTTTGGACTCAGGCAAATTACTTACACTGTCAACTATAAACTTAAGATAATATTTCTTACCTCATAAGGTGGATTTGTGGACTACATGGACAATACATGTTCCTTATGGGGTGTTGAGAAATAGGTCTTGCCCATGAAGCATGACAGACATTGAAGGAAACTCTGGGAAGTGATGAAGCCTTGTGTCATACGTGATCTGTCACCTGGCCACCTCTCTCACCATTCTCCCTGCTTGCTCCCTGTGCTCTAGCCACACTCACGCTTTGCTAAACACATCATGCCCCCAGGGCCTTTGCACTTGCTGAGCCGTTATGTTTGCAATGTTCTTTATACATGCAGCCACGCAGCCTATTCCTACAGGAACATAGGACTCTGCACGAATGCCATCATGTCAAAGATATCTTCCCTTGACCACTTTGTATAAAATCACCACATCCCCTGACCCTGCTTCTTTCATTGGCATTTACCCCTTCCTATTATTACAGCAGTTTTATTTTGTTTATAGTCCATATCTTCCCAGTAGGAGGCAAGCTCTGTGAGGTAGGGAATTTACTTACTTGGCTCACCGCTCTGTTCACAATGACTGGATGAGTATCTGGCTCATAATAGGTAATCAATTAATACTTGTTCACTAAATAAATAAACTTATCAGGGATATTATGGAAATCATTTCTGCTTTGAATGAGAGAGTGGTCTAATGATTTCTAGAGCCCCACCTGTGATTTTATAATGATCTCAAATAGACCCCATGCTCTTCCTACTGGTTACTAAGAGAATACTTTTAGAAATCCTCATATCTTTTTGTAAAGGAAAAAATCATAAATAAATCAAATTAATTTCAAGGATCCATGAGCAGATGTTTAAAGATTTCAATGCACTATCATGTAAAATATTTTTCTTCTGGATTGCTGTCTTTTTCTTTTGATCAAGCACTTTAAGACAAAGTACGACACCAAAAATAGCTATAAAAATACCACATTTCTGGAAATGGATAAACGGTTAAATGTTAAATATTTCTTATAGTTTCTACTCTTTTAAATTAAGGTTATAACACAATAATACTTCTCAAGAACGAGAAAGAAAAAGCAATAACAGACAAAATACAAATTTTAAATGTGTGGGCATATGCTAGTACCTGCTTTTTTTAATATGACACGGCCAAACCTTGTTAAAATAGACGTATTTTCATACACCATCACACACTATTAACATCTAAATCTGATCCAAAAACGATATGCCTAGAATTCATCTTAGAAAAGTACTACACTCTCTTAAAAATATGCTGGTATAAAAGGCGAGCTCTACAATGAACACAGTTTAGGTACGCTTATAATCACTAAAGAATTAGCAAAACTGGCAAAATTGTCAATATGTGTGAATATTCCCACCTGGCTTTCTGGCATTGCTGTCTGTCTAGATGTATCAGGATTACACACAAGAAAAATGATTACAGTCATTTGGCATTTTGAAAAAAAAAAATGCCTGACACTATCCATTTTATTGCCAACATTTTAGGCCCCGTATTTGCACATGATGAGAGAACTGACCTTTGAAAGAAAATTGTGGGGTCGAATAGAGAAAAATCAAATGACAGAAACTGATAGAAAGGACCATTGTTGCAATCATACTTGGATCTTCTTCTTAAATGACTAGTTTTTCTAACCAATAAATTTTTGTTATTAATCATGCTTCTCAATGAAAATCTCCCCTCCAAGTACATATTACATGAGGACAAATCTGGTAGCACATATAATCAGCTTTAAAAAAAAAAGGACAAAGCCAGGCGAATTTCAGTATCTAGTCCTATGTAGAATAATCATATTGAATACATAAGCTTAGATCTTTGTAATAATGTTGCAAAGTAATAAATTATTTTAAAATCAATTAAATAAACTTCAAGGACATCATAAGACCAAAAGGTGATGCAGGTTCCCTTAATAATGAAATCATCATGTCCCCTGGTACTCTTTCTTCTAGGAGAAGTATCAAAAAGCAAAGGATAAACCTCAATAAACCTCATTTATTCATTTAATCGGCATTTCTTGAGGGCCTCCTATGTTTCAGGAACTACCAGCTGCTGGGAATATAAACATACGTAGCTCCAACCCCTTTAGGGCTGACAGAAGCAATAACATGGCAGATAATACTTCTGATTTGGGGGATAACATCATCATCATGAAAGGTTCCCAAAGAAAAGTCAAAAAGAGACTAAGCATTAGCTATGGGGCAATTCAGACACATTCATTTAGTCATCCCAGATATTAAAAAATATAATCACGTGCAAGTCTGTTATTATTTCCAATGACTAAGCCATCAGAAGTGATACATTATAGCCTTCTATCCATTTATCACCCCTAGAAACTAATTAGAGAATTATATTCCTTGTATCACCATTTAGGAAACCAATATTCTGAAAATCTTGCAACATGTACAAGGTCAAAAAAAATGAGCAGTTCTTTGATCTGAACTCCTGTCTGCTAGCTCCTAGTCCATAGTTTTCCTATTATAATAACTTCTCTGACCATATAGAGTAAACTCATCTTCCATTTTCTTCTCCAGACACTGGGGGGACTTAGTGACAAAGTGGTGTATGCTAAAATAATTCAATGTACTTTGAAAACTACCCCCAAACAGCTTTTCCAGTGCCATGAAAGCATAAAGGAAACTAGCCAATTGAGGTTGCCTCATAAGAAACACCCATTCTCTTGGGATTAACATAACAATAAAAAAATTAAAAAAAAAAAAAAAAAAAGAAACACCCATTCTCCACCAATTTTTATATTCTCCTACTCTATTTTTCCAGCATTCAAAACATCTACCCAAAAACATTAACTTAAAACTATAGTATAAGATAGCCAATGAGCTCCTGGGCTTGCATTAGATAGACCAGAGTTAAAACCCTGGCAACTCCACTAAGCTCTTTAAACCTCAGTTTGCCTCATCTATAAAACAGAGCTAGTACCAACTATCACATTTGTAAAATACTTGGTTGATCTCTCAGGACACATATGCTAAACAAATCATCTGTTGGTATAGAATTTTCTACTGTGTCTAAGTCATTTCATAGTGCATACTCAACACTACAGTAAGGATCTGTAGAAATCTAGAATTTCTAAGGGCAAATTTTTTTTTTTTTTTTAGTGACATCCAGTAAACATTAAATAAAAGTGATTTAGCAGTGATAATAAGATTCCAGACCACCTGATACACATCAGTGCACGGAGAATCATCAATGTTAATTATCTGACCATCACATTATTAAAAGTTAGTAAATCTGCACTTCTCCTAAGACATATAAAAACAAAACATTCTTTCTGTAATAAAACTCTTATTTTTCTTACTTTTATTTTCCTTTAGGTGAATGCACCATACTGAAACCAGTGAGAGTTACACACATCATCCTTCTCATAGCTCAGCATTTCCAACAAAACAAACTGGTTTATAACAGTATCATCGTTGTTTTAACCTCTGTACATGTTTTGTGGAGGTACAAAGATGCTCGTGGTCAGAAAGATCTTTTCCATTTTGATTAGTACCTTCAAACTTCCACTGCCTATGTTCTTCTTGAATTTTCTCAAAGAGCAAAAGTAGAAAAATCTCTACAAGAGTGAAACTATATCCAAATTATTTCATCTCAGACTTTGTCTTATTCCTAAATTTATTCTACAGAAACAAGTATTTGGAAATTTAATGGGGAAGAATTCAATCTAAAATATAGTACTTGAAATTTAATCTTACCAATAACAAAATCAGTATGTTTTGATACTCTAATACTGCTAAATATTCCACAGTAAAATGCACTTAGAAGAGAAAAAAATAAAATCCTCTTTTCCCGATTATTGCAAGGTTAGAAAAAAAAATCACTTAAATCTAAATACTGGAGGGAAATGCAGTTTGTAGTAAATAATGTAAGTGCACTCATGCTGCAGACAAACATCGCCCTGAAATTTGCCCAGTTAACAATAGAGTTCAGAGCCTCAATGCACACTTACACACCCTCCTTGTTAAAATGCTGGAAATCAATTCCTTGCCCAAGAGGCATTCGTGGTCCCATATTTAAAATCATGCAGGTTCACAAGGGGAACATTTAGATTATCTGCAGATGTTGTCATGCAAATTTAGCCTATTATTGAGCATTTATAGTTTATGGAGAAAAGATCAGTAAATTCAGTGGGATAGGCTGCATGAGAAGGATTGGGTTATGAGACTATAAATGAGGTAGAATTTTACTACAAAGAAATTGGGGAGATAAATTCAAGCTTTGTAGCTTACAAATATGTGGTATTTATAGTAAGGGCAGCACAACAGAACTCAATGCCTACCACTACCCACCCACAACTCTCTAACCATAGCATGTTGACAGTTTTGAACTAATTCAGCTTCAAATAGAACACGATTTTCCTGGTTAACATATTACAAAATTAAGTGCGGTAGTAAGCCCCCAATAAGGAACAGGAAAGGAGACTTCCTCTTGTTGACGGGTACCAATCTGAGACTTGAATTCATAGTAAGTCTAAAATTCCAATATCGAATTTTTCAGGCAGACACTACACCCAGATATTTAACACCATGCATGTCATCATCACACACGTGGACTTAACACTACTAAAATCACTCTTGTGACTAGTCTGATACTGCAGCATGAGTAATGAACTGCACTGTAAGTTGTATAGGATCACTTACTGAACTTTGAAAACAATGAAACTGCTTTTTAGCGGAATGTGTAAGCTAGGTCATTTCCTCTAATAACCTATTTTACTCCACTATTCAGCCTTCAAATCCTGACCAGCTACAGTTAAGCACTGTGGGAGATTCAATATGTAAATATGATAAATTAGCTGTAAGTTAAGTGATAATGTAAAGTCATCTTCCAATATAGCATAATTAAATGCTACTTTTACAATAACTGATACAATGGCAACAGGTTCTATCTCACAAACCCTACCCATTTGGTCTCATCCTCATATGCAGAGTGAAAATTACCAACCTCAGGTCCACTTTTCATCCATAGTGCCCGAACACAGTAGATGGTCCTTAAATACTTGATATCTATCTGATTGTTGACTGATACCTTAGTGAGCTACTACGGTACCCAGATCTTCAAAATACATATTATTCCACTGAGTTCTATAAACAGATCTTAAGTTGAAAGAAACTACCAGCATCACAAATCTTGATTCCAAGTTATGCACCGAAAGGCAAGTAATCAGAAAGCTATATCCTCAAGGTTATCCTGTGCACTTAGCACATTAGTGGACCGCACTTGCCAGCATCCAGACCTAATCAGCCAGTATGTTAACCAATGCTGCTGAGCAATTAATTTTGTTTGTGAGCTGGAAATAATTTAAAATCATTTTCGGTTTTCAGATTCTTTTCATCTTGGCTGCCATAATTAAATATACCAAAGAGCAATGCAAAGTCAGATTCAACAGCATTTATTAAGCATAACCACTAAATGCCAAGCCCTGGCCTGGACCTTTCCACATAAATTGGTGATTCTGATGGCCAACCAGGTTTGAAAACCAACCTGGCAATGTTTGAGGGCTCTATCTCCACAAAGCTATCCCTAACTAGCTCCAGTGATAAGACAGACGACCTGAAAAAGGCCATTCATTTCAACTCGGAAGAACAAATTCTCTGAAGTAGCAAATTCTTCCATAATTAGCCAAAATCTGTACCCTAAGGATGTCGATCCTATTACTTCTTTAAGTCTTTCAAACAAGCCTTCTTGTTCTCCTACACGAGAGCACATCTCTTCACAAACATGAAAATAGTTATCATTTCTCCACTTCCGTCAATTTAAAGTTGTCCACCCATCATCAATCTTTCTGATAGCATCCCATCTTTTATCCCTCACAAAACTTGCAACTAATATGTCATTCGTGTGTTCACTTTTTACAACCTGTACTCTCTACTAGAACTCTCTCCATGAGTTCAAGGATCACGGCCAATTTGTGGGCCATTGCACAGCCCGTACATAAAACATAGCAGGTACTCACTAAATATTTGATGGATGAATAAATAAAGGAATAAATAAATGATCTGGAGGGGCAGAAGCCCATAGTCATTTGGATTGGACCACCATAGCTTATTTTTAAAGAGATCATCAGAAGAGTAGGAGATGCTGTTTTAGCTGGTCTCCTACATAGAAGAAAATCTCAGTAAAAGATATTTAAATGATTTTTAAGTAAATAATTTTTTCAATAATAAAGATCAGTAAGCACTTGCTTATCCAACACATTTGTTTTTCTACAAACAATGTACCAGACACTGGGTATATAGTGGTAAACAGAATAGATACAGTTCTTACCCTCATAATGTGATAATGAAATTTAAGGGGTTACTCTATAGAGAAGCAAAACAGGATATTGATTGCAAGAGAATGACATTAAGTTCACACCCTCGCATAGACCTAGCAGTGGAACATCAATCCCAATAATCGGATAATAACCACAACAAGGAAAAACAGAAGATAGTAGGCCTCAATTTAAACCAATAAATTACGGAGTTATAAAACTGAAATGCAGGCAGACAAATTTGTAGAGACAGAAGGCAGAATGGTGGTTGCCAGGGGCTGAAAGGAGAGAATGGGGAGTTCCTATGTAATGGAAACACCATTTCAGTCTGGGAGGATGAAAGAGTTCTGGAGATGGATGGTGGTGATGGTCACACAACAATGGGAATGCTTGTAATGCCACTGAACTAGACACTTAAAAATGGCTAAAATGGTAAATTTTTAGGTTATGTATATTTTACCACAATAAAAAAAAAAAACTACAGGGACTAGAAAAACTGAGTCACACAAGGTACCCCCATGTACAGAACTTCTGGTCCTGACATTGTTATTGAGTTCTTCATGCACAGCATGGAGAAACCCCACCAACAGCAGGATCTTTAAGGAAAGATAGACAACTATATTTGACAAATTATGCATCATTAAGTGACTAGCAAGGAACCTCAAGGACACTGACTGCTCATTTTTTACTCAAATTCCCTTTCAGGAAAGCTCTCCAGGGCTATGAGACTCAATGATTTTTTTAAATTCTCTTACCTCCAAAAACACAAAGAAATTTTTACCCCTCAAGTGAAAAAGCCTTACTTTGAAAATCCCAGAGCACGACTACCAGAAACGACTTCAGAATAAAACTGAGAAATACTGGCAAAGCTAATTGGAAAATGTTAATTCTGCCTGAGCACGGACTATTCTCAGCCCCTTCTTTACACAGGCACAGGGGAAACAAAATTTAAAATCAAGATGCAGGTAGTCTATTACTGGGGGGAAAAACTTCTAAAATATAAAGTGTGAGGCACACTATACCAACATTCCTCGGAGTCCTACCCAGAATCAGACAACCTACCAATCATTCATATGGAAAGCAAAACCAGAAACAGTATCACTGCCAAGCCAGTCAAGCTGTCAACATTTATTACTGTGTGTACAGGGTACCAGTAGATGATACAAAAGAAAAAGGCTCATCCTTTGCCCTTCTGGAGCTCATAATGGGAAGGATAATGATTGCACCGAACATTTTGCCCATGGAGTTGGAACACAGTGATGAAAAGGGTACGGGCTCTGAAATGAAACAACACATCAATGATGTAATCCCAACTCTGCAACTTTTTAGCTACATGACCTTAATAGTGCTAGCGAAATTACTTCGGGCTTACCATGTACTAGGACGTTTGGTCTACAATCCAATCCAGTTAATCCTCACAAATCCTATAAGGTAAATATTATTATTATTTTACACGTAAATTCAAGTTAATTTCCCTGAGCCTCCGCTTCCTGGGGGACAGGGGTGAGGGGGACAGGCATTAATACCAACCTCGTACCATTGTTTTGAAAGTCAAGTGAGTTATTGTATAAAAAAATAAGATACTAGGTTCTCAGTCAATGAATGATAACTCCATCATTTAATTATTTTATGTTTATAGAAATAGCACACATTAGTAAAGTTATTCTAGGACAGCATTTTAGAGACCACTCCTTTTTTATGCGTAATGTCTGAACTGTTTATAATTTAATTCAGGAAATGTATGTGCTCTTGTTATACACAAGACACTACTAGGCACTGCTAAACACACAAAGATATAGGACACAATTCCTATCACTAAGGTGTATGCATTCAAGAGAATTTGTAAGAAAATAAATTCTAGCTTAACATTAAGGCAGACAACCAAAGGCCTAAGGATGGGGGCTTAGTGTGAAACATCCCTATTCTGGAGTATATTCTGTTAACATTCTCCATCACTGTTTTGTCCCAGAACTGCAAGATAACATTTTCCCCCCTGTAATGTCTTTCTACAAGTTAAAAACCAGGTAAGTTCACCTGAGCATGGTTGCTCCTGTTTTTCCCATTAATATGGAATATATTTTATAAACACTTATACCAATTGAACACATGCTGATTTCCAATCATTGGTATGCCATTCGCTTAAAAAAAAAAGATCAGCAGCCAGCATTTAGACATTCTGTTTATAATGACAACCTAAACTGTCTTTGAAACTCACTATCTGTTATAATTATTAGAATGAATGAAAATAAATGCTCAACAATGGAAAAGCTTGTTATTCATTGCACACGATGAGGTGCCCTCAATTCCTAGAGAGATTTCCCAAGATATTTATGGTGAAATAAACCCAGAATACTGATCTCAACTGGAAATCTTATAGTTTGGGATAATGAAGGAAATTTCCCCAGGGAACTAAGGAGATCTATGATATAAGGTACTAAGTATTCCCATAGTAAATTAGGATTGAGCATGTATAAAATGTTTGAGAGAATTTATAATAACAGAATATCTGACATGGTAATTAATGTATGTTACAAAATGTCTCCCATCTCTTCCAGCTAAATTCCACCAAAGTCTTGAAACCTATTAACTTGCTGAAATAACATAATCATTAACCAAAATCAATTACATTTCACCACGAAATCTCCAGTACTATCACTGTCCTTTATCTTTCCAGAAAACAAGAGCAATACACGTATGTGGTTAAATGATAGCACCCTTTATTCACACAAAACCAAGCAAAGGTTTAAAGACAGGATTTTTTAAGTACATCTAGAGATTTCAATTCAACTAAACTTGAAATTAAGTTACAAAACTGATGTTGTATACCATAAATAATGCTTTCAGTTAAGTTTCCAAATTAATTTTTTAAAATTTCTTGATAATACCTACAATTTTATTCAACTTTAACTGTATTCATTTCAATTTTATCTTTTTTTTTTTAAAGATTTTATTCATTTAACAGAGAGAGACACAGCTAAAGAGAGGGGAGTGGGAGAGAGAGAAGCAGGCTTCCCGCTGAGCAGAGAGCCCAATGTGGGGCTCAATCCCAGGACCCTGGGATCATGACCCAAGCCAAAGGCAGACGCTTAACGACTGAGCCACCCAGGCACCCCTCATTTCAATTTTAAACACTGAGGTTACCTCACAATAATCATTGAAAGTTAGTCTTATCGTTGTCAGTTAAACTGATGCCAGTCTCAGTAGGACACTGAGTAGGACATTTTACATTTATGTGAAAAGGTTTCATTTTATGAAGTTGTTAATAAATGACCACCAATGCCAAGTTCTATGCTAGCACAAGGCATAGGACTTCAGAACATGTTGGGAAAAGCAATGCACACAAAGATAAGAATTAAACTATAACATGAAAAGTGATACACTAGTGATATATTAAAGCCCTGTAGAAATATAGAGGGGACTGTGCCCTCACCAAAGTCCCCATCCCTTCTTTTCTATCTGGAGAAGAGCTGAATCTGGAAGGACAAATCATAGCTCTGTTGGCAGAAAATTAAAAAAAACAAACAGCAGCAAAGCACATTCCCTATAAAAAAAGATGCAAGACACATGGCCTAGAAGTAAGAATGGGCATGGGGTTCCAGAGAATGTCAATCAGTAGTGTTAATGAGTGGCAGCCTAGATGGTACTGTGAAGACGGCATGAGGGGCAGTCAGGTAACGAAGAGGACAGTGATTAGCTACCTACAAACCAGACTGCAAAGTTTCTTCTATGTCACGCTAAGGAGTTTAGCTCTATAATACAGGCAACCATTGGTCATGTAAATTTACTCCTTGTGTTTCCTTTGAAAATGACTTCAATGAAAACATACCCCTTTACTCACTCATTTACTCAACTGTATTGGCTAAGTGGCACTGCTATGCCAGGCATTTGGCTAGACCAGGGATCAGCAAATATCACACAGGTCAAATTTTTCTTGCTGCCTGTTATTGTGGGACCCACAAACCAAGAATAATTTTTATATTTGTAAATGGGTGAAAAAATGAAAAGAATACTATTTCATGATACACGAAAATTATGTGAAATTCAAATTTTAGAAATTCAAATTCAAATCCATAGAGTTTTGTTGGGACACAGTCACATTCGTTCCTTTGCATACTGTCTACGGTTGCTTTTGTGTTACAATGACAGAACTGAGTAGTTACAACAGAGATAGTACGGCCCACAAAGCCTAAAGCATCCACTCAATTAGAAAAAGCAGATTCCTGTGATAGACAATGGCAAACCAAAAAAGGTCTAATTGTGGACACAAACAAGGAAGGAGACCTACACAATTCAGTGTAATAAGTATTGGGATACAATCAACGTCAGAATATTGTAGGAGCACATAATTGGGACACAGCCCAAACTGCGGCAAAGGGGTGTGGTTAAGGAAAAGCCAATGAAATTAGGTTAGATTAAATTAAAAGATCAAATCACAAGGAACCTTACATGTCATGCTAAAGACTTCGAATTTCATTTTGAAGGCAATGGCAGGTCTTTGCAGGGTTTTAAGAAGGCCTATGCCATGATCAGTCTTCTATTTTAAAACAGCCATCCTGATGGCAATGTATCTAGTTGTATTTAAAGCTTTTTTCTAGCAAAGCAAACACAACACTGGGAGGTAAGGAATATTTGCTCTAGGAAGAAGTGAGAAACATTCTTATCAGGCAACCATCATTCTTACTCATTTTCTCTCTCTTAATAAAAATAATAGCAAGAATAGCTAGTACTTACTGAGTGTTACTAGGTACTAGTACATGTCCTATGTACATGTAAAGTGCTTTAGATGTATTAACTCATTCAATCCTCATTTAAAGGGCCTGTGCAAGTAATTCTCATTGAGCTGGATACATAAAATAATGTGATCAGATTTAACTGTTTTCTGGATGAAAACATTTCTAGGGTTCAAACCACATATGTTTTCTGCTGCTGGCTAAATCTGTCATCACCTGTAGTGTAACATTAATTCCCTTTGTGAAGCAAGACAAGTAGTTGACTAATCAACTCATCCCCTGCTACAGCTCTGTACTAAGTGTCTACCATGCAGCAGGAATGGTGCTAGGGATTCAGTGGTATACACCAGCACACAGCTCCATTCCCAGGGTTCCAAGCACCGAACGAGGAAAACAAACACCACCCATCTCAGATCTGAAACACACTGTTCGCTCCATCAACCCAGGATTATACTGTCAAATACACCTAATCCTTGAACTCCTCTGTATTAAAGCATCCTCTTTCTAAGTAATTTTGTGGGTGGGTGTTTCAGTAAAGTGGGGAGAGAAAGAGAAACAGAGAGACAGAGACAGAAGGGGTGGGGGAGGGAATTAATGAGCATTGGTGATGAGAACAAAGCTGACAGACAGAAATCAATGCTTCATACATGGTATTTTGGGCCTGTTTTCCAATGGCAAAACTGATGAAATAATAAGGAATTGACACCTGGCAGGACGAGCTAGTAAGAGGGAAGAATGCACAGGCGAGGGGAGGAGGAGGTGACCCGCTATGGATGAACAAGATGTGAACCTCTCTTAGTGATGCAAAGCATTTGACATCATTTTTACTATAAAAGGTATAGAAAATGTTTCATACCTCTAAATATTTTGCTTATATGAAATCAATTAGCTTTTCAGTTCTGATCAATAGGATATGGTATGTTTCATAGGTTTAATCATTTTATTGGAAAATTAAATAAAATCAGAGGACAAACAAGTAAGTTTCCATTTCATTCGAGTACCGCCCACTCAGTATAAAATTTACAAACCAAGACTTATGGACCATGAGTTAGAAACCATGATTTTGTAACTGAAAAGATGCTGACGTGTATCTGGAATTTCCTTCCAATGTCTTAAAGCAGCAACAAAGCTTTCAGATTCACTAGAAAACAGCACCAAGAGAGGGTGACAGAATTTTGTACCTCTGTACTTCCTCAATTCACCTAAGATAGAGAGCTTTAATCCTACCTCCACTCCTTACAGTCTGAACTTGACCTGCTCCCCAACAGAAGAAAAATAAGGAAAAGATAAAAAATCAGAGTAGGGAAAACCACAGGTCTCTCCCCAAAACTTCCCACCAACATTTACCTATTTTTTTTTTTTACTGTGTGTTATCATATTTATTGCCAAAGGGTGACTAACCTCAGTTATCTTATTGGAAGGTTTACAGAAGAGTTAAACAGACATCTGTTAAGATTGTGGAAAGTCAGAAGTGTTGATTTGTTGTTTTATGTCTGATGTAATTAAAAGATTTCCTATATCAGGATCAGCTGTCTTACCTGGACGGCTCGAAGAGACTCTGTTCCTACTCCTCCTGCCTGCCTCTGATGTGGAGACATTCTCTGTATCATGCAGACCCCTCCCTCCCCCTCTCACTACACCATCATCTGGTATAATCATCCTTGGCTACACTAAGAAAGTCAGTGAACAGCTCCATGATCTCAGTGCTCATTCTCCTTAGTTTTTTGCACAGACTCGGTATATACTACCGAAAATACAATCTGCCCAAACCCACGGCCTAAGGAACCTGACTATATGCTGTTGATAGAAGGTGAACAGTCATAGAGAGTTAGATGAGTAGTCATCTAAAAAGAGATATGGATCTCACCATATGTAACTTCTTCTAAAATGATTCTGTGACTGTGTTCAAGGTGCCTACTGCTTGATTAGACCACAACCTGTGACTGTTTGTTCTTTGCAGCTAGATGGAATTAATGTCCCATGTGAGAAACCATTCCCATTTCTACAAACTGAAAACTAATATTTGACAGCTTTCTCTCAGTATGACATAGATCCAAAAGACATTACTGTAGACTGTTTTTACTTATAGGAAAGGGTTTCTACATAAAATTTATCATCCATATTCAAGTAGAGCAGATAAAATTTAACCAGAACTTTTTATTGCTGTTGTTTTGTTATTGCTATTGTAAAAAAAAGTTTTAACTTGCTTTGTATCACACTTTAGTAGACCATAATAAGTATTGCATTTTAAAGGAATCTAATAATGAAAAATGTTTTTATGAGAAAAATTGTAACCCAATTCAAATTTCATTTTATAGCTCTAATTTTTAAAAATTGGTTGCTCCATCTTAATTTCAATGTAAGCTAGAGTTTTTATCTGAAGACAATCTCTAATAAAAAATATTGAGCACCTACTACATGGACTGCAGAGGAACCCAAGATAAATAAGTAATTTAGCCAAGACTCTAAATTAACTGGTAACATGGCAAATAAAAAAACCCTACCTCATTTTTTACATCATATATATTTCAGTACATGCAAGAACACAATCAAGGAGGATCACAATAATTTACATTACAAGAGGTAAAAAAAATATTCAACTAACAATATAATCACCAGAAGAGATATTCACATCATCCTTTTTAAACTTAAACACTAACCATAAAAAAGATTTATTAAAATTAGCCTATTGCTTTTTTCTCTAACCCTCTGATAAATCACTGGTCAAATAGTTGCTTAGGTGTTCGATTTGTGTGCTTTCCACTGCTCACTTGTTTCAGGAAGGTTCACCTGAGTAGATAGGTGTAGCCCATCCAGGGCAGCACACAAAGCAGCAAAGAACATGGAAGCCTCCCTCCCAGGCCTCCCCACAGTGCACCATTTGCACCGAGGTGAACCCATCACAGATTTGCTTCCTTCTTGCAAATGTAAATTTCCAGACTCTTGGCAAAGCCTGGAAACATCCCTTGTCACTAGAACAGGTTGATCTGCTTATTGATCTGATTCTGTCTGCCTTCTAGCTCCCGCTCAACTTGACCTTTACTGTTGCACACTCCCTCATTCGCCTCACAAACAGCTCTGATTCCTCCATCAGCTGGCAGACAGTGGTCGTTTTGCCCAACTCGGTTTTGGTTCACAGAGCCCAGGAGATGGTCTAGGTTTTGAATTTGCTGAATAATGCTATTATTCAGCTTATTCTCTGCATCTTCTATTTTCATCAAAGGTTTCTATTTCAGAAAATACTCAAAATCGTGGTAAGTCTTTGGGGGATTTCAAGCTAAGCAAAATGCCTCCGACAAAGAAAAGCTTTTAGAATTATAAATTTGCATTTCAACGCTTGACCATGCTCGCATCACTTATGTGGCAATATCAAACAGCATGAGATAAATCAGAACACAGCTTGAAATTATACTCCTAACTTATCTGATTTCATAATAATTTTAGGGTCTTTTCCTTTAAAAACCAATAACTCAAAGACTTACATTTTTTCTGGGGAATTCTCTCTTTCTGAATAATAGCTCTCCCATGGTTCACAGAATGGCATATATAAAAGTACTATTTCTACAGTAATTATTCCTAATTTTTAAATTTAGCTAAACAACATGCACCACATATTTATAACTATAAAATTAGACAAAATCATTGAACTGAAAGTAGACTAATTTAAAATATGTAAATGAAAATTTTCTAGGCTGGACCAAGGACTTGCGTGTAAGTTACTATTCTGAATTACATTTTGTGTGATTTAAAGATAAAGAATTAACATGCAGCGTATAGCCTTTTGGCATGACCCTAGACACAGGACAGAAACTAAGAGGATAATGCTTACACTCAAACAAATTAATAAACTAGAGTGTTGTTCATAAGGCAATAGAGTAGGCATGAAAAAGCTACTGGAGAAAATTAAATTGTCCTCAAGAGAAGTGATATAAATTTTAAATTTCTTAAAGAGTAAAGTTCACTGCAATGAGCAATGTAAGAAAACATTCATAGTTTCTTTTTGCTAGTGTTATGACTGGTAATATTTATATTTGTGTAGTCCTTTTCACATATGGCTCCCCAGTCTAATGATGTTTTTCTTGCATAGAACATCTGTGATGGCCTACTTTATAAAGAGTAAATTTTACCTACCCCCACTCAAAAAAAGAACCTCAAATGTGGCATTTTGCCATATGCCAGCCCCAGTTCAAAGTGTATTTTTGTATTCTAAATCCTCTATGCAACAGATACTATTCCCATTTTAGAGATGAAGAAACTGAAGTCTCTAACACAAGGGTTAATTAATTTGTCCATTTATTAAAGGCTGAAAATGGCAAAGCAGAAATTTTAATCCAGGTACCTGTCTGTAGAATTCATGTGCAAGACAGCCATGTTTAATGCTTTTCCATCACAAGTACCCCTGGAGAACAAGACCAGCTCAGGAGTTCTGCAGTGCAGTAGGCTAAGAAACCCTGTCTCCATGTTATCCAAGTCAGTCATCCTTTTTCTATGTTGAAGGACTTTGAACCTCCAGTCTAGGTCCTTACTTTCTAGCTCTTCTGCTACAGAGGCAGGCTCTGTTACCTGACTGGGCCCAAATTCCATCAGGCCATGTCATAAATGGTGGAAAATAACTTCCCTCTTGTTTTTGTTTTTGTAAGAGAAAATTCCCCAAATATTTCTCTGCTAATCTATAAACCATATCAAGATCTTAAGGAATGTATGCAAAGACAAATGTTCCCACTTTTTTGTGGATTTAATCTGGCTTTCTGCTATGGCAAGCTGGGCCGGGCTCAAGGACCTTGTCTATCCATGAAGAACTAGACCAGGAAGGGGCAGGAAGACAGTTTCTGCTCTTACCAGTGAGTCCCTCACTCTCTGTCCCTGTCTTTAACCTCTGAACCTTATCTCTCTGCCTGCCAGAAGACAAAGCCTTCACATCTTAGAAAAAGACCTCTTCTACCTAAGCCCCAAAGCAGAGATATTTCTGAAGTAATTCTCAACTTCCAGCTACTGAACGCTTACTATGTGGCTAATGCTAGAGTTCTCGACAGCCAAACCTGTCAACACAGCATAAAAGAAAAGCATCATGTGAGTCACTAAAATCCATGTCAGCTTGCAAGTAAGTTTACACAAATTGTGTACACTCTGTTAATTTTCCTAAGTTTTTTATAAACTATCGCTTTAATCACAACAGAAGGTTTTCAAAGCTCCTGACAACCAGCAGTTGCAGCATCGACTACAGTCTCACTGACCACCTGTTGTGAGTTAGGAGCCAAGAACAAATGTGAGTAAAATCAATTTTGTTTATTAAGCAGGAAAAGGGACATCTGCCACAACAGCCAGGACAACGACCCCAAAGGACAAACTCTAGACTAAACTACTTCCTAGTCCCTGTTTTCTTCCATTCACCCCAACTTCATATCTCATACAGAAATCTCTGCCATCCATTACCTGTACTGTGATAACGTGTTACCACTTTTAAAACATGGGCTAAAGCATGTGTATTTAATGTGTAATTCATATATACACATTAGAACATTTATAAAAATGGGTATTTTAAAAGACTGAATAATATGTCAAACATCAAAAATGGAAAATGTTGTCCATGTATTTTTAAATTAGAAATTAGGTTAGTAGCATTTTAACATCCACTAGTTGGCTTTAAACAATCCTTTTATATTGTTATTCCAAGTGAAATCAGACCAGTTATCTCAAACCATTCAGTTAGAATTTATCATCTATTAGGGAAACACCCAATGGCAGCACTATTGTAGTCAGCTAAGATGACAGGAAGGAAGAAAACCAACAAATCATGGAAGACCTAGCATGTGCCTCATGTGCTGGCCAGTTTCACCTGTATGGTATGTTTTTAACACGAATATTAATCTTTTTAGGAAAGTATTATCATAACCAATTTACAGATAAGGACATTTTTATCTCTGAGAAGTTAGCAACTCACATAAGGTCATACAGCTAACAATGAGCAGGCCTTCTGCTTGAAAAGTTGCCAACCCCAGTTAACTATGGTTTATATAGTGTCTATGCCCCATGCCTCTTGAAGAACTTAAATTCATATGAGAAGGTGGCTAAGTATCAGACAATATGGCAGAACATCCAGAATCGACAGGATAAACTGTTCTTTCCCCTCACCCACTCCATGCCAAAAAAAGAAGAAAAAGAAAAGCCAAAACACAAAAATGTGGACTAAAAGGCAAGAGGAAGTGCAATCAGCCCTGTACTTCCATATCATCTCATTATTTAAGTCTACATCAAGGTCTCTCTGGAATAAACAATGAGCCCAGGTGAAGAAAACAGGTCCAGCCCTCATGATCACGGCCACATAGATGAACCTACACAGGATAGGGGTCTTTCTCTCCCTCTCCACTCCCCCATTCTTGTACGCAAGCGTGCACACTCACACGCGTGCACACACACACACACACACTATGCAGGATTCCAGAGAAGTTTCTAGAGAATCAAATGAACATAGCAGCAGTATCACAACAATGTCTGAAAAAAATGACCTCAGAATTAACACAAGGCACTGCTTTCAGAGCTACATTTACCTCCCACTGAGTCAGAGCAGGATGCCTCAAACTGGGAATTAAGGAAGGGTTGCAATTACTGATAAAGACAAGGTCTCAGGTATGAGTAAGGAAGGGGTTGGCTCAGACTGGAAGCTAAGATCATGGAGAAGGAGACTCTTAGGAGCTGAGAGGTAGGGGTATTGGAGGAATCACTTAAGCGAATATTTCGGTGGCCAAGAATTCAGAAGGGACAAAGTGAGGGCCGTGAGAGGAAACTGCTGAGAAGTAAAGACCGAAGACCCAGTGGTCGGTGGGCAAGAGAAATGAGTAAGAGTAGTTTAAAGGAGTTTAAGAGGAGGGCAGAAGCATGATCTGGAAATGGCAATGAGGAACAAGGAAGACGTTGTCCCACCTTAAGCCTAGTATGAAGAAGAGGTAGACGAGGCAAACAGCCACTTCCTGCCAGGTCTGCAATGAAAGCAACCTCAAACAGGGCCAGATGTCAGGATAAGAAAGTAAAAGACATATTCAGAGAAAAGTCTGTAACTATTGCCGATTTTACTGATGATAGTCCATGAACTTTATAAAGCACAAAGAAGAGTTCTAGGAGTCAGGGAGGGGTATCATAAGGGGACAGGAGAAAGGATGTACAAAGACTGAAATAATTCAAGTATAGCTGGGGAGTGGGAGGGAGTGTCACCTTGGAGCCAAAGTTCTTGTCCTAATTAACTTAAGATTAAGAACATGAACTTTGTCCCAGTGGATTCAAGGCAGACAGTGAAGGTGAAGCTATGAATGTTAGAGGTAGGAGCGATGGCTTCTGGGGCGGCCTCTTTACCTTCAGTGATGCAGATAAAAGGCATCAGGGAGGTGTGGGCTTAGTCTCAGTGCACATCCAGTCCTCAGAATGACCCTTTGTAGTACATACTATTATCATCCCCATTTTACTTATAAGAAATAGAGTTAACTCTATTTACCTCCAGGGCAAAGGTGTCCTGAACTATAAAAGCTAGGTTGTTGTCCTTGCTTTCCAGAGAAGGGATCTTACCTGCAAAGAGAGATGTTGCAGAGGGTGAAGATCAAGGGCTGGGCCCAGTGCAAAAGAGCCAAGACCCTGACTACCAAGAAATTCCTTGAGACCAGACAAATGCACAGTAAATTATTGAGAAAGCACACTGCCTGTGCATATATACTTTGAGAATTTGGAGAATGCAAGTCTAGTAGTCATTTATACTATAAAGTTCTCTTTCAACAAAAGCACAAAGATTGCCATGTTCCAGAATGGTGTCACTTGAGGTGATATGTATTTTGTAGCATTTGGATCCAAATATTTATGGTGGCCTACTTTATTGTTAATCTTATTTACTTTTGAATGCATTCTAATATTTTCAGGATGAATTTTCCAGGCTAATTTAATTTCTCATCTGATAAGAAAAATATAGCTGATGTGGTATGATGGATATTATTAGGAAACAGAAAGTGAATTCTTCTTAACATTAGCAAAGATTTTAATGAGGCCTTTCTTGCCTTCTATTATCAGACTGGGAAAATATGGTTCACAAGGTAAATAACATGGAGAAGTTGGCTGCAAACTGCACTTGAAAAGCAGTTATTGATGCTGTAACAGCAACCTGGAGATGCAAAGCAAGTGTTAGTCCAAGAGATCAGTGGTGAACGATGAATTACAAACATCTCTGTGGGTAGATTTAACAAATAACATTGAACATACAAAGCAGACAGATATAGCTGTGATGAGGGGAAAACATACCTGAGGGAGGGTATAGGACAGAACTTCATTCAGTGATATGACCCTTCTCGATTTCATTCAACCCAAAATGTCTCCACTGATCCTGCAATCCAAATTGGCGTTGATGAAACATGCACATTAAGATTTCATCAAACTTTGTCAGTATCTATGACGACATTCTGAGAACTATTTTGCAAATCAAATATATATAAGAGGATTATAAGTAGTAAAAAAGCATGTTTGTTTTATAATGATGTCTGCAATAATAATAATTTTAGTATTATTTCTAGTCTGACCAATATTGTTGATAGCCTCAAGAACCCTGGCCTAAGAAGCATTGGCAATCGTATCACTCATTGGCTGATTTTTTAAAATTGTTTAAGTTCCATACAAATAATGGTGTTTTCTTCCAACAAACTCTCATATAAGACTTCTTGAAGCATTAATGAAGAATCTTGAGGTCTCTTTTTTAATAAGGCAAAAACAACAAATCTGCTTGGAGCTACTTATATTTATGAATATCAAGAGAGTTATTAGCTTCTCTTGCTGTACATTAATCAGACAATAGAAACAGAAGAGTATGGGGAGGTTCCCATATTCCCCTATTTATCTAAAAACTAAAATCAGAAAAGGAAGCTATATTCTCACCTGAGAATATCCTCCCCCTCAACAATGATTCCCATTTCTTCATGGATTTATTATTACTGTTATTCCTATTATCATTCTTAATATTTCCTTAAGGGAATAAAAGAATAAATAAAAACTTATCCAAATCTCTCTTCTTCCTCCCCAACTAAGGATCTTCCTGTAAGAAAACATACATCTGGGCCACTCTGATAGCCATGTCACATTGGCACCTAGAACGTTAATCATCCTATGCATGGAGCAGGACTGAGCTAAGCTGTTACACTAGCTCTTCAAAGGCTGAAATTATGGTGAGTCACATCACCCTTTGGCAGAAACATCCCCCTTCCTGTGTCTCATAATAAAACACCAACTAGATGCTCACTCACATCATGAGATTTTTCATGAGAACACCAATATTCCTGTGTGTCTGGAGATCTAAAAGTCCATGAGCTACAAAATTCCCAAATTACTAACATCAGGAAATAAACAATGACTAAAAATGGCCTTCATTCACTGCAGACAACTAACACACAATCTATCAGCTCCTAGGAAAGAGGTTTGCTTTTCATAATTCTGCACGTTTTCCTACATTTTATAAGATCCCAAAGGCCCTGTTCCCTAGTGACAAGGGCTTCTATTAATGAGTCAATGCCTCAAAAAGAGGACACAGATTCCAACAACACTGACATCATCGCCTAATTCTCTACCCATCCTCAATTGCTAGTCCTAAGCCAAATAACTAGCAAAGTATTTTCTATCAATGATCCTATCAGAAGATGAAGAAAATTCTTATAGGTCCTATAATTTAGGTCACCAGTCTATGAATACATCAGGTACCCAATGTTCATGTCTAAGTTGAGTTTTGCAATTGACCTGCATTCTCCTGCAGAATCAATGGCTTCAATTATTACTAGATTTTCTGGGTAACCCATAAAAATCTTTTTGAACCACGTGTACCTGAACAAATAGAACTGTTTCTAATTAGTTTCACTCTGAATTAGAACATTACTACCATGGAAAGATAAATTCAAAGGTCATCCATTCATTCATTTATATTAAAAAGAACCATATGAAATGTCATTTTTGTAGGTCAGAAACAGGTGAGTATCAACAAATTCATAGGGTAAAACCTGATATATTCATTTAAGAAAAATTAACTGAATAGCAGGAAATAGAAAGAGGTTATGAACAAAGACATGCAAGTCAAAGTCCTTATATTTACAGATCATCACATCCAGTTAATGCACAAAAGTATATAATGGGTATGTGACATTACAAGCAGCAATTTGTTGCATTTTGACTCAAGGGCAGCTAAAAACAGACCACATATTTTTTTAATTACCAAGCTATGCAAGTATGAACTCAACCTCCTCTGCAAACCCCACAACCTGAGTAAGGGCAGGAAGAAGGGAGGCATCACTTGGCAGTCAAAACACATGAGGGACAGTCAAATGTTTCACTAGACTCGCCTACATCAGAAAGGGCCAGACTCAACTCTATAAATTCATAGAGAATGATCTATAATTCAAATTTTTTATTATTCTCTTTAGCCGTAATGTTCCTTCAAATTTGTTGCAGGTAATAAATATATTAATCAATTTAATAAAGATCTTTGGTCTGTTTTCCATTTGACAAATCTAGAGAATGAACACCTCTGTTTTGTGTAGGCTGCCTAATTATGCTAACTATATTTGACTGAGTATATATTAGATAGTGAGCCAAGCAGGATGTTTGAATCACAATATAATCCCTTATTCTCAACTCCAAATTGCATAGTTAATCTTCAATTAAATTTCTCACCAATTTCCCCATAGTCAATAGTATGCATCTGTTATATTAATATTATTAAACTCCTATAAAATTATAGTTTGGGGAATCGGATGATAAAATCTTAGAATCCAGTCCAATTCCAATCAAATTTTAAAATTGTAATCATCTTTCTGAATATAAAGTAATATTCATTAATTTTTAAAAAATCAGACAATGCAAAAATAAAGTAGAAATTGAAAGTCAGCTGTAATTGGAGAGAGTAGGAAAATGGAGAGCAAGGGATGGTGATAAAAGAGAGTGACTTTGCACTCACTATATCAAAACAACCACAGCTAAAAAACCACAGCCAATATATCCCACTCAGCCTATAACTATTATCCAAAACCATATATGATTAATACCAGATATTGGTTTAAATAAAAAGGCCTTATAGATTTAGAGGAAAGAGGTCACCTATATTGTCAAAAATAGCAATGGGTTTAATTCCTCATCAATAACTGTCAGGTACATTTTCTTATTTGATGATTCATTCATTCAAAACATATTTATTGATTGACTACCAAGTATAAAGCACTATGCTAGTCACTGGGGATCCAAGAGTGAATAGGTCCTGCCCTCCTGAAGACTCTATTCTAATGGGGGAGATAAAATGTGAACAACCAGTTACACAATGAAGTATTTAATTAGACTGTCAGTAAGGACCAAGGCACGGGAGTATGTGGTGTTCTAAGAGCATAAGGGAATCTAACCTAGTGGGAGAAGCATGGGAGGCTTCCTTAAGGAGGGCCATTAGCTGAGTTCTGAAGGATTCAGAATTAAATCCTACTAGGCAAGTAACTCGGAAGAAGGTCCACATACAGAGAGAAATAAATACAAAGTCTTTAAAAATAAAAAAATAACAGAGGCTGCTCCAAGAACTGAAAGGAAACCAGTATGCCTGGAGTGGAGAGAGTAATGGGAGGGTAGCCCCGAGAGGACAATGGTGATGCGGGCAGGGGCTGGATGCCATCGGGCAGGGTTTCTGAACCTTAGTGCTACTGACATTTGGAGTCAGTAATTCTTTATTGTGGGGACATGTCCTGCATACTGTAGGACTTTTAGCAGCGTCCGTGTCCTCAGCCCACTAGATAACAGTAGCACCTCTCCCCCCACCACAACCACCACAATAACCAAAAATGTCTCCAGACTTTGCCAAATGTCCCCTTGAGGACACAATTGCCCTCAGTTAAGAACTGCTGCCACAGGGCCCTAGAGGTGATGTAAGTTTGGCCTTTATCCTAGAAGCAATGAAAAAACATTGCATGCTTTAAGCAAATGAGTGATTTTTTAAACAATCTGGGTAGGGTAAGAAGACATTAATTAGGGGCGCCTGGGTGGTTCAGTTGTTAAGCATCTGCCTTCAGCTAAGGTCATGATCCCAGGGTCCTGGGATTGAGTCCTGCATCCCATTGGGCTCCCTGCTCCGCAGGAAGCTTGCTTCTCCCTCTCCTGCTCCCCCTGCTTGTGTTCCCTCTCTCGCTGTGTCTCTCTCTGTCAAATAAACAAATAAAATCTTAAAAAAAAAAAAAAAAGACGTTAATTAAAGGAGTTACATCCTCCAGATGCCATAGAAATGATAGTTCCCCAAGCCTACAGATTAGGTCAGTAGGTCAACCACTCCCAGGATATTCTCAAGTAGGGAAGCTGCCTCACTGGAAGTACAAACAGGGGCACTGGCCATGTCCTTCCCCATTGTCCACTCACGGAGCTAGATCATTTAGACATTAGGGGCCTTTTGTGCATCCGTGTTCACCATGCAGCCTGGCAGTCATGCTCTGCAGAGCGTTTGCTAAATAAATGTTTGTTGCTGATTACTGGATTTCCAATATGCATATTGGGGAGGGGGTAGGACTTAGATAAATACAGTATGGAGGATACATGGTGGATGGAGAGTATAAAATAGAGAATATATTATCTTTGTAGTCTATATATCTATATATACAGAGAGAGAGAGATTATATTTTATGCTTTGAGTATGTCCTCATTTTTTAGCACAAAACTAAAAAACCCACATATCCAAACCAAAGCAAGTATCAAATACTGAAAACAAAGTTGTACCACCAGAAAGAGTAATTCTTTCCTTGAGAAGTCTCAGGGCTGTACTAACTTGAGACCTTTATTGGTTAGAACAGAAAGTTAGTCAACTGTTTCTGTTCTTGTTAATTTTGTTCCTTCTGCTCTTTAGGAAAAACATGTAGTTTGTCACTGAGGTTTCTTGTTATTTCAATTCTGCTGCATTGTTAGTTATTTTTAGTTTAATGAGTGCCTGAAAGTTATTATGTAATTTAATAGCAATAAATAAGGTAACTCTGGAGGAGCTTCTAAAAGACTTGCTGTGCACACCCTTACCGAGAAACTTAAGAGAATGGAGCATTTTCCATAGGGACCAGGTCAAAGTTAATTTTGTTTGGTGCCTCCACCCCCAGCCTTTGTCTTTTTCTCTCTTGCTATTTCCCATGTGTGGGCTCTGCCAGTGAACTTACTGTTCCTTCTCCATCTGTGCTTACAAACTATGGCCCATCTGTGCAGGATGAGTTTCATTTAAACCAATAACGAAGAAGCAAGAGCCAATGTCCTTAAGCACACTGGAATGGAAAAACACTGCCAACAGAATCCCTCTAACCCATGAGCCTGGTGAAGTCTCCAACAGCCAAAGCTATCATTAAATTTGCTCTCACGGGAGGTCCAGGTCAAATTTCCAGGCAAAATCCTGATTTTTACAAAACCATATGATTCTTGAGCCACTCATGCCACAAGTCTAGGCACTTACAGTAGAGGTTCATGACTTTGATCAATGTCAGAATTATCTGCACTGCCCTCAACATATGCCTGGGCCCCACTAAAGTCAAATGGAGTAAGATTAACCAGAGATAGGGACACCCCATCAGTACTTTTAACGCAATCCCTAAGAGAACCTGCACACCAAATCCTGTGTGCACCAAAACTTAAGAATAACTACTTTATAAACGAGAGCAATAATTACTAATGGTCATCCAATTATTAATTGGTCAGGGATAAATACATTGACAATATAAATTATTTGACCCCAGATGATTTGATGGGCTCCTCTACCAGAGTGAACAAAATGACCTTTGAACCCAGATCCAGGTATACAACAAATGCTCAATAAATTTTAGATTAGGAAATACAAACATCTCTACATACGTGAACATGTACTTTCATCAGTTTTCTCATATCATTTGCATATAAGAAAAACCTCCAGACATACACAAAGGGAGAGAAGAAATGAAATACCAGGACATTCACTTCATTTTATCACTTGGAAGTGCTATGCAAGAAAGCACCAGCTTCCCAGGAAGGATATGCATATTCCTCTTACCCATCTTTTCTACCACGAATGCATTTTAAGTCTCAATTACTAAAATGAATGAGGATAAGCTATTTATACATGATAGTCATAAAATTCCCAGAAAGAAATTAGATGACTCCCAAACCTCTCACCAGGCCATCTCCCCTACACCCGGTTTGCTGACCTGACTGCTCATTATTGCGTTACTCTTCTGCAAAGTCTGCCGGGGAAAATGTCTGCATCTTTTCAAAAACAGTGTAACAGTTTCTGTCCTTGCCATAAGTGACCCACAAAGGCAATTCTAAGCCCCACATCTGATGTGAGAGGTCAGTAGCTCAAATGCAAGGAAAATGCAGAACCAGAACTATCAATGTACAGATACAAAATGCAACTGGGTACATTGGATTGTAATGACCTACAAATTCATTTGACGTGTTAAACTCTAGGCATCTTGTACCAGTTCTCTTTTATTCTGAACCTGTCCAAAATAACAAATATTTTCCCACTGACAGAGCACTTCATGAAAACCGCTGACTAAGGACATTAGAATAGGTTCTTCCTTCCTAATAAGTCACTACAATTTATAATTTATGTTGCACACATCCCCTTGGAGAGGATAATAAGAGGATGATGTGCAGAACATATTTCCTTAAAAAAGAGAAATGCCTTTCACTAGGTTCTTACTCACTCTGGACAAGCAGTTGTAAAGCAGAAACTTGATGGTTGAGAGCAGGGCATTAAGCAATGTTGAGAAAGATCAGTTGCCAAATGGAGCTTAGAATAGGATTTTTAAAAGCAACTCAGATGAAATTAATGTTACATTGCCTCAGTATCAATGCAATCTTTGCCATTACTATGCCTAGGAATGCTGCTAAGAACTCAAAGGAAAGTTAAAGGGGAGGGTAGCACTACCACCCATTGCTTAAGCAGTCTTGAGATGAATATACACTTGTGCAATCAACCCATAAACCCCTCCATCATCACCATCACCATGGCCAATATCCATAGTATCCTGAACATACCAAATCAAATTCAGTACTTAACCTACAAAGTGTAGAAGAATCACCTGGAGAGCATCTTAAAACAGTTACCTGAACCCCAACCCTAGAGATTCTTATTCAGTAGGATGAGGTGGGGACCAAGGATTTGCATTTCCAAAAATCTCGCCACGTGATGCAAATGCTGCTGGTCTGTGGACCATACTTTTAGAAACTTTCCTCCAAGTGATTTTTTTCTGATTCCTTTTATATTTCAGGGTTGTTTCTGAGTGTTCATTCTAACTTGGTAAACTACAAATGCTGAAGGCAAACTCACTGAGAGATTTGGCCTATGTTACACCACTCTGGGCCCTGCATTTCCCCAGGAAGAACCCTGAATAGGAGAATGCCACTCAACAGACCCCTGTAAATATGGTATTTACATTGCTAAACTCACCAGAAAGTAAAATAGCCAGAATCAATGTAAAAGGGTCTGATTCAAAGACCATGTTCGTTCACTCCATTATGCCACAGTTGTCATTAAACTCATGAATGGACACACAGAGAGGACCCCAAAGAGGCTGAAATCAGAAATTTTGGGAATACTCATTTTTATGGGTTGAGCTGTGTCCCTCCCAATGAAAAAAGGTATGTTGAGATTCTAATTCCCAGTAACTCAGAATGTGACTTTATTTGGAAATAGTGTCTTTACAGAGGTGATCAAAGTAGAATTAGATCATTAAGATAGGCCCTAACCCAATATGAATGGTGTCTTTATAAAGGGAAATTTCAACCCAGAGACGGACACACACAAAAGGAAAACTATGAAAAAAGACAGAGAGAATATGGCCATGTAACTGGAATAACACAGCCTCCAGCCAAGGAACACCAGGGACTGCTAGGAGCTATCTATAAAAGGCAAGGAAGGATTCTCCTCCAGAGCCTTCGGAGAGCGCGTGACGGTGCAAACATCTTGATTTTAGATTTCTAGAGACTAGAATTGTGAGAATAAGTTTCTGTTGTTTTAAGCTATCCATTTTGGGTACCTTTGTACAGCAACCCTAGCGAACGCCCCGATATTTATAGGAACAAAAGTAGGTGCCAACAAAGAGGCCACAGTTAGAGGAAAAGGAGTGCTTGTACCATAAGACCAGAGGGGAAGGAGGTCAAACCAAATTTAGACTAAAGACATGTAAGAATTTCACAGAAATTACCTCAACAATGGTTTTCCCTCTCAAGTGACCTTTGTGGTCATTGGTGAACAACTTTAACTGGCCATGGGATGAGGGAATCTCAAAACAGTTTTGAGATATCTGTTGATAGCAGGAAAGAACAATGAACCCTATATATCCCTAGGACCTTATTATTCCAAATGTTTATGACTGATTCTCAAAACAATCTGATGAGGTAGGCACTGTCTCCATTGTTTAAATCAGAAACTGGAGCTGACAAAGAACTAAGCTTTAAGTGAATTATAATACATTCAGATATCATGTTAACTGTCTGCTTAACAATCCTCTGAGGAAGGGGTCTTATCCACCTTTCGCAGGTCAGGAAACAGCTGTATTAGGTAAACTGTCCAAGATCAAAGAGCTGGTAAGAGGTTAAAAGAAAAAAAAAAAGCAGGGACCCCGGGGTGGGGGTGCAGGGCAAGGATTCAAATTCCTATCTGTTGCTTCCAAAACTCATGGTCTTTCCACTACACCGTAACTAGCCTCTATGTGGACGCTGGGCTCCACGAAATAATTGTTAAAAGGAGACATTTACTCAAAGTGGATTTATAGAAATATATATACCTACATATATATATATATGTATATATATATGAAGGTATATATATTAACCTTTTGACCCTCTTCGCCCATTTTTCCCACCCTCCACCCCGAGCCTCTGGCCATCACTTACTTGTTCTATGAGCTTGTTTTTTTTCTTTGGTTTTTTGTTTTGTTTAGATTCCACATTTATTTCATTTAGCATATTGCCCTCAAGATCCATCTATGGTGCTGCAAATGTAAGATTTCACTCTTCTTATGGCTGAATAACATTCCATTCTATGTCTATACCACAACTTTTTTATCCATTTATCCATCAACAGATGCTCAGGTTGCGTCGGTGTCTTGACTATTGTAAATAGTACTGCAATAAACATGGAGGTGCCTATATCTTTCCAAATTAGTGTTTTCATTTTCTTTGGGTAAATACCCAGAAGTGGAGTTGCTAGATTATATGGCCACTCTATTTTTAATATTTTTAAGGAAACTCCATACTGTTTTCCATACTGGCTGCTCCAATATACATTCCCAACAACAGTATACAAAGGTCTTTTTTTTTTTTCACTTGTTATTTCTTGTCTTTTTTATAGTAGTCATTTTAACAGGTATGAGGTGGTAGCTCATTGTGGTTTTGATTTCCATTTCCCTAATGATTAATGATATTGAGTATCTTCTAATGTATCTGTTGGTCATCTGTAGGTCTTCTCTGGAAAAATGTCTACTCAGATCTTTTGCCCATGTTTTAGTCAGATTTTTTTTGCTATTAAGTTATTGAATTCTTTATATATTTTGGATATTAACCCCACCAGACATGAACTGCAAATATTTTCTCCCATTCAGTAGGTTGCCTTTTTTTTTTTTTTTTTTTTGATAATTTTCTTGGCTGTGCAGAAGCTTTTTGGTTGGATGTAGTCCCGCTTGTTTATTTTTGCCTTTGTATTTGATGTCAGATTCAAAAAAATCATCACTATGACCTATGTCAAAGAGCTTACTGCCTGTCTTGTTTTCTTCTGGGAATTTTACAGTTTTAAGTCTTATATTCAGGACTTTGATCTGTTTTAATTTTGATTCTGGTGTAAGATAGTGGTCCAATTTCATTCTTTTGCATGTGGCTGTTCAGATTTCCCAGTAATTATTTCCCAATAATTATTAAAATGAGGCAGGCAATGAAAGTGGACTTCCTAACTTTATAGAAATAGTTAAAAGGTATTTCTCTTATTTAAAGACTTCATTCGTAGAGTAGCTGAAGAAGTCATTCACCCGGAAGTAATCAGTTTATTGCTGCCAAAATAAAATATATTTCCCACCAATGTGTATTAGTAAAATGGACTTTCTGGTCAAGTGGACAGCTTGAGTTTTAACTTAATTTTAGAAAATCTCAAGGTAGAATTTGAAGGTTGTTATCAGAATTGTATGTATTTTTTACCTATTCTTCCCCTTAATAAAGAGTAGAAAATCAGAGACCTAAACCATATGGTACATTATAACATAAAATTTAAGTATTTTTAATAACATCATGTTTTCTTATCACACTAAAGATTAAGTAAAGCTTTATTGTTGTTTTTTTTTTTTTTAAGTTTTATTTATTTATTTGACAGAGAGAGAGACAGCGAGAGAAGGAACACAAGCAGGGGGAGTGGGAGAGGGAGAAGCAGGCTTCCCACGGAGCAGGGAGCCCGATGTGGGGCTCGATCCCAGGACGCTGGGATCATGACCTGAGCCGAAGGCAGACGCTTAACGACTGAGCCACCCAGGCGCCCAGCTTTATTGTTTAATAAAGATTTCTCCCGGGGCCTCAGAGGTATTGCTCAAAGACTACCCTACTTCGTGTTAAAGATGAATGAAAAATCTACTTAAGTTCTTAAAGAAGATTCCAACATTGCTTAAAATCCAAGAATCCAGAAGAGAAAATGATTTAACATTCCTTTAATTATTAAATGTTTATTCTTAAAATCATGGAGTAAGAAAGGATGTCAAGATGCATTTCATTTGTCCATGTACTCTTAATATCTTATGTAAAATATTTTAAATAATGATCATGATGGAAATTCTCTAAGAGTGACATCTGTTCCATAGTGGAAGAGAATTCCTAGAGCAGAGGGAATTCCTTCATGGGATGTCCTCCCTGTCCCCAAGCTCTTTTCTTCCCACAACCAAGAACACTTGAAGGCTCAACTCTCCCCCAGTGTTTAAGCCAAAACTGATCTTTTGGAGGAACACTATGAACAAATCTAGCCCAAAACTAAGGGTTGAACAGAATCAGCATAAATCTTCTTGGCTGCAAGGCTACTTCAGATGTCTCAGAAATTTTTGTACCCCAGTTCTGATCAGTTGGATTTAGTGCTAGTTTCTATACTCAAGTCTTTCAGTAACAGGCATAGTGTGTGCATTCCTCCAGATTTGAGACTTTGTCTTCATCTAGCCAGATTCCCTACTGGAATAGAGTCTTGCCCTGAATTCAGGTCTAGTGGTCGAAAACTTGCAATTAGCTAAATGGTTTCTTTAGTTCAGCCTACGTGTCTGCCTGAACTCTTAAGTACTTGCATTATATTATTTTATCTTACTTATCAAAACACTTATAACTCCATGATGAGCCTATATTTTGTTGTTGCTACACATTTTGATGATGTGCTCTGTATCTCATCAACTGTATTAAACCACATAAATCATCTCAATACCTGTCCCGTTCTAGTGGAGTAGCCTTTCATATACTCTATTGTACCAAGGTTAATTGTGCTATATCCAGCCCAATTCTGAGCACAACCTATGGTGGTGGCCACTTCTTGGAACAACCAAATACAGAACTGCCAGTAACTCATTTTTTCCTCCTTTTTATTAGGGTCCTCATCATTAAAACTTCATCGTTCCTATCTCCATGGTTTTATAAAATAAAAATTAGGTGCTCAGGGGAAAAAAAAGGAGAAATGTCAGCCATAAATGATAAAGATAGTAGTACAAGTATTTATAAGTAGTATATTTTTTCTAAAATATAAATCTAAAAAATGCCATTTTTATTACTATTTCAATGTATGTTTTAAATCTTACCTTATGGGTCGCCTGGGTGGCTCAGTCAGTTAAGCGTCTGCCTTCGGCTCAGGTCATGATCCCAGGGGCCTGGGATCGAGCCCCACATTGGGCTCCCTGCTCAGTGGGGAGTTTGCTTCTCCCTCTCCCCCTCCCCTCCAACTTGTGCGCTTGCTCTATCTCTACTCTCTCTCTCAAATAAATAAATAAAATCTTTAAAAAAAAAATCCTGCCTTATTTCAGAAGGAGTAATAGTATTTGCTCTTAATTAAAATTATTATGGTCCATCACCCAGCCACCCCATCCCTCCCACCCCCTACCACTCCAGCAACCCTCAGTTTGTTTCCTGAGATTAAAAATTCCTCATATCAGTGAGATCATATGATACATGTCTTTCTCTGATTGACTTATTTCACTCAGCATAATACCCTCCAGTTCCATCCATGTCATTGCAAATGGCAAGATCTCATTCCTTTTGATGGCTGCATAATATTCCATTGTATATATATACCACATCTTCTTTATCCATTCATCTGTCAATGGACATCTTGGCTCTTTTCACAGTTTGGCTATTGCGGACATTGTTGCTATAAACATCGGGGTGCACGTACCCCTTCGGACCATTACATTTGTATCTTTGGGGTAAATACCCAGTAGTGCAATTGCATTGGGAAAGGTATGTGCTATGGTGAGCACTGTGAATTGTGTAAGACTGTTGAATCAAAGACCTGTACCTCTGAAACAAATAATACATTATATGTTAAAAAAAAAAAAAGAAGATAGTAGGAAGGAAAAAATGAACGGGGGGAAATTGGAGGGCGGGACGAACCATGAGAGACTATGGACTCTGAGAAACAAACTGAGGGTTCTAGAGGGGAGAGGGGTGGGGGGATGGGCTAGCCTGGTGATGGGTATTAAAAAAAAAAAATGTAAACAATCCCAAACCCTATCAATGAGGACTTAATTAAATAAAGATATATATCTATAAAAAAAATTATTATGGTAACTGAATCTCAAGAATTAATTACATATGTCTTTAAATTTTACTTGTTGGTGTTGTGTTTTGCCTCAAACAATTTTTGGAAATATGTCGCATATTAACTACCTTGCAAGGAATTTAAGTTCTTCAATGGAAAGGGCTATGTTGCGTTGTGTATACCATGTGATAGTTCCATCCTATATTAAGTCCATAAATCCCCATAGATTGGTTAAAACCACACGCAGGGCATTTTATTAAGATTTTTAAAAAGCTTTGCTGCCATCAGATTGAATGCTATATTAAAAACAAATAACTATGCTGTATTAACAGGAATAATAGAATAAACAAAAGAAAGCACAAAAAAGTAACAAGTGGCACTTGTTCTAATATTCTAAAGCAAACATAATCCTCTTCTATTAAAAAATCTTCTATTAATTACCCATGAGACTTGTAACAGTTCTATACCATTTCCAAACCTTTCTCATCTTTGAAATGCCTACTTTCAGATCAGAGGCACTTAAGAATCCACTAACAGTAGGAGCCTAAACTAACATACATTCCTCCCTTCCTCCTGAGGAGAGCAGGTAGGAGGAGAGTAAGTATTAAGGAGTCATGGATTTCTTTCTTTCTTTCTTTCTTTCTTTCTTTCTTTCTTTCTTTCTTTCTTCTTTCTTTTTCTTTCTTTCTTTCTCTTTCTTTCCCTTTCTTTCCTTCCTTCCTTTCTTTAGTAACAGGAAAACTTGGATTCCAAAAATCTCCTTCCCTCCAAATGTATTTCTTCTTCTTTAAATTGGCCAAAACTTTTTAGTTTAAGTTCTTATTACCAGTTTAAGTGGCAATAATCAGCAAATTTTAGCACTTTAAAGCTGCTATCATTTTAATATAACTTTGAGTGACAAAAGTGGTGAGAACAAATGGATCATGAAGATACTAGGAATGTATGCCTGGGATAAAATAAGGCCAATTGTGTGTATATCCCATGATGGAGAAAGCCCAAATTCTGGTAGGGACCATCACAGCACAGGTCAACAGACCAAGTGCTAATAAACATGGAGGCGATAAGTGACTTTCAGCTCAAATTCATCCTCCTTTTATCTGGCTCCACTGTCTGCTTCCTACATGCTGGCAAATCAATAGTCTAGCAGACATTATTATAGATGCCAGACATCCTGGGGGCCAACTGGTTCTGGAAAAGTCCATGAGAACTGGAATCTTTTATCTTTATCTTTCATCCTTTTGAGGCACCACTATCCAAATAGCAGTTCAACAGCTGGGCTTAAAATCTCTCTCAGGTACAAAGGAAAGTGAGAGCAAACAATCAGTCCCCTTCAAACTTCCCAACTATGTGAGAACAGAATGAGACCTAGGATGGTGAGGCTGATTTCTGCTTCTTCTTGCATTTGGCAGAAAGCGGTTTCCATCTGTGTTCCTTGAGCCCTTTCAAATTCATTGTTCCTGGAATTTGTTTTAAAGATTTATTTATTTATTTGAGAGAGAAAAAGAGAGGGGGAAAGAACACAAGCCGGGGGAGGGGGGTCAGAGGCAAAGAATCTCAAGCACACTCTGGGCTGAGTGCGGAGTCCGACAGAGGGGTGATCGACCCAGGGGTCATCCCAGGACCCTGAGATCATGACCTGAGCCAAAACCAAGAGTCCAAAGCTCAACTGACTGAGCCACCCAGGTGCCCCACTGTTCCTGGCATTTTAAGGCCCTGAATATCAGAGATAATACTCCTTGTAGAGGGAAGAACAGACTGAGACATCCATCGATACAGCACTGGGTCTCGCCAGAGATAAACTAGCCCATCTGGCAGACATCTGAGGCACAGGTATTCTTTACTGACTCTGGACACAGGCTAAATCATACAGAGTAAGAAATAAGAATATAATTCTAAGGAAATATAAGTTCCCACAAATTAAATCGATTTCATTCATGCTCCAGTTGCCCTGTTCATTTCTAACATTTTTTACACTGAAAACCTCCTTCCCAACTTCTCTGTTCATGCTTGGGCTCACACATTCTCTTAATCTGTTAATTATCTGCATTAGTTATTCATCAAACACTACATACCTTTGGTTGGAATCTGACCAAGTAATAAAAAAGTTTGCTCTCCTAGGAATAACTTCTAAAAGACAAATCTGGATTTCATCCTACAGTGGCACATAGTGCACTCTCCAGAGAGCGTACCATGAACACGGACCTACCTATCCCCTCCTTTCAAAGCAAAGTAATGTGGATTCTGAAACTTTCAGCCAAAAATAAAATATTCAAAAACAACAAAAAATATTTATGGGTAAAGATGCTATTTGTTTGTTATGCTTTCAAAATTATGCTCTACAGATTTTTGTCATGCTTTCTATTAGAAAACATCAACACAATACATAGGTACCATATATCAACCTGATCTATTTAAAATGTTCCTGTTTATCAAAATTGAGAAATACTACATGTGCAAGAATCTACACATGACTTTTTTCCTTCTTTCTTTCCCCTTTCCCAAATCAATCCAATTACAATAGCTACCAGAATGGTATGAGAGAAAACTCATCATTCACAACACATGTATAGTGAACAGCAAGGCACTTCCCAAACCAGTATTGCATGTGGAGGGTCAACAAAAAACAGGAAAGAATGCAAACTGCCAGCAGTAAGAAAAACCAGAGCAAGGGATCCGAGAGCTAACAGTGAACTTAACAATAAGAACTGTGATCCAAAGAACATGAGGGAAAACACAACGAATGGTGAAATTGGAGAGGAAGAAAAATAGCTAGCAAAATAAGGTGCCCCAGATAGACAGGGATACAGAGGTCAAAGTAGCCCATGACCATAATGATGAACCCAGAAAGCAACGCTTCTCTAATGTGTTCTTTAAAAACTAAGACTGGATCCAAATGATTAAAGTGTGTTTCTCATACTATTTGACCCCAAAATGCAACCTGCTCCCATGTTTGTTATAGATCAGAGCTAGAAAAATGAGTTGAGATAAGTCAGTTCCTGTGCTGATTTATTGCAATCCAATTAGGCAGCTCTCAGCTCACTGACCAGAAACAAAGATTAAAGGAAAAAAGACACTACAAAGGCTAAAACTTTGTCAATCTTCTATCTCAAACCCACTACAGGAAAAGATATGCAGAACCAAATTTAGTATGGGTTATAAATCACTTCAAGTGTTAAAGGAAAAACAAAACAGATGTTCACATTTAAATATATTCCTTCTGAATTTTGGTGTATTGTTATCTAACCGATGGAAATATTTTTAAATGAAGTGGAAAATGCTCTTATTTTTTGACTGTCTATACCAAACAAACATGTCTAACATAAAAAGTTGCTACAGAAATGAAAAATTTATGCACATAGAGAATCTTACACAGATTTAAGTAGTTTTACTATAATTGTTATTTGGCCGACTTCATTCTAATTGTTTATGCCTTACTAAATCGGCAAAAACACTTGTTAGGATCAATATATGAATAACTAACCACATGTGAATTGAGGGATTTGTCTTGGTCCAATGGTTATTTAACAGATTAACAGATTACTGTTATGTTCATTAGAGAATGTTAATACTTCTAGTACTTGCAAAATCCCAACAATTTTAAATTATATTTTGATTTTTTATTTCTTAGAAAAAAAGACATGTAGAAAAACTAAGATCATCTTAAAGTTAGGAAAGTAAAATAGTAACTATAATGAGCTCAGGAATTGTAGCATTAACACATGTGATTTATTAATAGGTGATAAATGTTTTCTCAGCAAGAGATTTTGATCAATTCTGATGTCTGTTTATTATCTCAGTGGTAGCAGGATCTCTAAGAAATAAGAGAGTGATTGGGGGGGGGGGGAGGGTGGAAGGAACCAAGGGAGGCCAGGTGTCAGAAAGCCTGGATTTTAGATCCTCCACTGATAAGCTGTATGATATTTGGCAAGCCATAACCTCTCTAAACCTCAATTTTCTCTTAATATATCAGCTCAACTTACATCCCAGAATCACAGTGATGATTAAATTAGATGGTGTAGGTGACATTATCTTACAAATTACAGAGCCCTATGTAATACAAATTTATTACTACTACCAATGTTTAAACAGAGGAAACAATAAGAAATAATGAAGAATAAATTTAATTAGGTGCTGGGTTTATTTGATCACAAATACCTTAAGTGTCATTAATTCAACTTCCAATGTGACTCTTCAAACTTATTTATCCAAAGTGTGAGTTGCTATATTTTATAAATATCTGTTGAACAGAAAAACTGAATGTAACCAGATAATAAATTATTTGCTTTCCTTGAGGTACACAAAGCCACAAATGTCAAGAAATTGTCATTTTACTACATGAGATATTTTAAAAATAAATAAATAATAACCTATTAGTCCCACCTTAGTCTACTGGCACCCAGAAAGAATACAGTTCCTTGAAATAAGACAGAGAAGGGCAAATGCCATGTGATTCTACTTACATGTGGAATCTAAATGCAAAACAAACAAACAGAAACAGACTCATAAATACAAAGAACAAATTGGTGGTTGCCAGGGGGGAAGGGTGAAACAGGTGAAGGGGATTAAGAGGTACAAACTTCCTGTTATAAAATAGTCACAGGGATGAAAAGTACAGCATAGGGAAAACAGTAAGATTGTCACAACTTTGTATGGGGACTACACTTAACCTAGTGAGCGTTGTGTAATGTAAAGAATTGCAGAGGGGCACCTGGGTGGCTCAGTAGGTTAAGCGTCTGCCTTCAGCTCAGGTCATGATCCCCGGGTCCTGGGATCCTGGGATCAAGCCCCACATTGGGCTCCTTGCTCAGTGGGAAGTCTCTCTACCCTGCTTGTGCTCTATCTCTCACTCTCTCTCTCTCAAATAAATTAAATCTTTAAAAAAAAAAAAAAAAGAATTGTTGGGGCGCCTGGGTGGCTCAGTCGTTAAGCATCTGCCTTCAGCTCAGGTCATGATCCCAGGGTCCTGGGTTCGAGCCCCGGGTCGGGCTCCCTGCTCGGTGGGAAGCCCGCTTCTCCCTCCCCCACTCCCCCTGCTTGTGTTCCCTCTCTCGCTGTCTCTCTCTCTATGTCAAATAAATATATAAAGTCTTTAAAAAATATATTTAAAAAAAATAAAAATAAAAAAAGAATTGTGGAAATACTATGCTGTAGACCTGAAACTAATATTATATGTCAACTATACTTCAATTAAATTTTTTTCTAAAAAAGAATAATACAGTTCTGAATTCCCTGGAATACCAGGATGTGTCTAAGTAGAGGTTAAAATAGAGATAGTGCCACTGCTCCTTCAGCCTGAAAGTTCCCAAATACAACTGCTTCAGAAGCCCTTGATGTGTAAGTCCTCAAAATTTTACAGGGGGAAAAAAAAACCCCACAAACATACACATCCCTGCTTCAAAGAAAACACTATGTTATGACAAAGTGATCTCGGAAGCAGATTTTTTTTAATAATTCTTCTTTCGGTGATCACCTTAGGAAAGACATTGCTTCCAGCCAAAGAAATTATCTCTCCAATATCTGCGTTAGATAGTTTTGGTAAAAGCAGATACAGGACAGTAACAATACCCATGGGATACTGGAAATTAGAATTTCCACTTAGCAGCCAACTTTTTCCGGTTACATTTTCCAAATCCCTTAATCTTCATTTGTCAGTTACCCCTTTATTTACTGCTCAAGCTCTGATCATAATGCCGTTATATCAAATTTACTATTATTTTTGCCCCCACTAGATTATAAACAAGCCATATTATGAGTAAACTCAATACACAAATTGTCCAAATCACTAAATTAATAAAATAGAGAGCTAAATGATTTTGTATAACCTAAGATATAAACCTTGTTATCATAACTGAATTATTTCATAGTAAAGGACAGCACCCACTTAAAATGTGTGAATATTACAGCTGAGTACCATGTACAGGCCGAAGGAAAGAATATATCACCGAAGATATTGATGAGGTAGCAGAAGGCTAAGGACAACGCACAAGCTGACACCCTGCAACCTCCCCCCCACCCACTCCTGGGTGGGACATGTGTGACATTCCTCCAGGAAGCTCCCAACTGTCTTAATGTTAATACCATACTAGAGGGAAAAACAACCTTAACTTGACAACGGCAAGGTCTTCAGTATCTTGTAGGTCCTCTTTAGCATATAAAAGTTGTTTTAACAACCTCCCTTTTCCTTATCTCCCCCAACTCCCAAGTATATCATCAGTCACCCCTCACAACCCCGGGGCAGCAGCTCTTTCTGCCCCACGGGTCCTTTCCCCAGGCTTTAAGAAAACCACCATTTTGCACCAAAGACATCTCAAGAATTCTTTCGTGGTCGTCAGCTCCGGACCTCACCCCACCAAACCTCACCTATATTCAAAAACCACATCAATATGATAATAGACAAAATATCTGTAGGCAGAACCACATTAAGAGGTTGACTAGCCATGCAGCTGCTCATGTTACCAAGAAACTCTCACTAGAAATGTATCATGATGGTGAAAATTGTATTTTACAAAGTCCTCTCAGGGACAGGCTACACGGAAGACTACTTCGGTAAGTCTCCTGAGGTAGAGTGCATCCTCCAATGAACATCCACGCAGCTCTGGTAATGTGCGTTCTAGGAAAGTAGGTGGGAAGCAGCCCTCTTCAAACCTCTGCACCCTCCGTGGCAGCCCTTGAAATAAATGTGGAAGGATAAAGAGAATTTTTTTTAGAAGGGCACTAAATTGGGGCGCCTGGGTGGCTCAGATGGTTAAGCGTCTGCCTTCGGCTCAGGTCATGACCCCAGGGTCCTGGGATCGAGCCCCACATCAGGCTCCTGGCTCAGCAGGGAGCCTGCTTCTTCCTCTCCCTCTGCCTCTCTCCCTGCTTATGCTCTCTCTCTCTGTATCTCTGTGTCTCAAAATGAATAAATAAATCTTTAAAAAAAAAAAAAAAAGAAGAAGGGCACTAAATTATTGCCCTACCAGGGAAGCCCTAGGTCACCTACCATGATCAGATTTTCATTTTAGATGTTTCACTCTGGCTGCACTGTGGATTGGAAGGAAGACACGTAAAGTCACAGAGATATTAGCAGACATTTGGAATCGCCCAGGCAAGAAGCACCTAGTACCTACCTCAGTCAGTGGTAGGGAGGGGGGAAGGGCATGAGACCATGCCCCCTGGCCTTCCTGAGACAGGCATGAGTTTGGATGAGGGCTTATGGAGAACAAGCAGAAAATGAGGACAGCAGAGAGGGTGCTTAACGAAACCATTTTCAGGTGAATCATGGGAAAAGAAGCTAAACAACACTGAGTTCAGGAGGAAATGGGAGAACATGAAGAAGAAATTAATTGAAACCCTATTTCCATGAAGACAATGAAAGAATGTCTTAAATCCCATAAATAGCTTTAAAAGAAAGTTCACATATATAAGAAAAATAGGATATGCTGGCCAAGTTTCCAACATAAAGTAAATTAATATACATTATGTCCATATGCTATTAAGTTTTTTGAGTGGCATGTTAGCAACACAGAGAAAGAGTAAGTCAGACCCTTAGAAATGTACAATGAAGGCACATCCCGTGTACCTGGCACACGGACAGGACCGACACAGGGCTGCAGGGAAGCACCACTACGAGCTTCCTGTAAAAGAGAGAGGCTTCTCAACCCTTCCAAGCTGCTACTTGAATAGCAAAAATGAATCATTAAAAAAAAAAAATGAGGGACGCCTGGGTGGCTCAGTCGCTTGGGCATCTGCCTTCGGCTCAGGTCATGATCCCAGGGTCCTGGGATCGAGTCCCATGTTGGGCTTCCAGCTCAGCGGGGAGCCTGCTTCTCCCTCTCCCTGTGCCTCTCCCTCTGCTTGTGCTCTCTCTGTCTCTGTCTCTCTCTCAAATGAATTAATAAAATCTTTAAAAAAAGAAAGAAAGAAAAAGAAAATGTATAGATCTACAAAATGAAATCAGTGTTGGCTAGGGCAATTACACAATGCTGGCTCACTCCAGTGTACAGCAAAAATTCCCAAAGCCATCTATTCCTTGTACCTTTGGGATAGCCCACTCACTTGAAAAGAAAATTATGAAATGATTTTACTTGTCACCACTACTGAGCGGCAACGGAAATGCCTGAGACCATGCTGTCTGGCCCTTCTGAGATTTTGCAAACTACAATTGCCTCTCCCACCAAGATAAAAAGAAGGAAACTGTTAAAAAAACTTTTCACAATTTCATAGTCACTCGTGTATAAAACAAATGGTCACATTCATACTCATTAGTTAATAACATGAAACACCTCCTTATAATTTCTAGTAACCCTGCAGTAAATCCCTACAACAAAGCTAAGGTTAAAGAGCTATGTGCTAGAGCCGGCCAGTGCTCCTGAGAGTCAATTTTGTGTATTTCTTTCCAACTCCATTTTCGGTGATGTCAAGTCAGTAGCTTAGATCAGCCTTGGTGGGAGTATTTACACCACAGAAGATGGAAAACACCACAAATCAGAGACCACAAATCAGAGTTTTTTTCACCTTCTAGAGAACAGTTGTTAAACCTTTACCAACCTACCACTACTCTAAGCATCCTTTAAAAGCAGACTTGGATCCCTCCCCATGTCTCAGTCTGGAAGAGTTCTCCAGGATTTCTAAAATGCCAACATTTTCAAGTCTGAAAATTCACTCTCTCTAAGGGAACATACCTTAATAGCATCCTTAGTGTTGCTAAATTATACCAGAGGAAAAAAAAATACTTTTTTTTTTTGCTAAATCAGCTCTTGGTATTGCTCTAATATTTCAATTCCGTGCTTCCTGACAGCTAGGAGTCTAATTACCACTCTTTCGTTCATCCATTCAGCAATCCTTGACTATTCAGACCTTCAACCCAGTGAGGCATACAGATTACTCCTTACTCCTCCTCCTCTCGCCTGTTTCATATAAAAGGACTTCATCTGGATCCAGAAACAAATGCCTGTTTTTGGGGGGCGATAAGGAACACCAGTCATTTTACTAATAACCTTGCTTGGCAAGTCTATACTCCACGCTCCGTGCCAGGTGCTGACAATAAAAAGAGGAATCAAGTGCAGTCCCTCCTTTTGGAGATTAAGTGTGGCAAACAGACTTCCCCCACTGTATTTTAAGTAAGAGTAGAACAGTAAGAATACTTTGGAATTCAAGGAGAATTTTTTATATGTGCCATTTCTCATCACAGGGATACTTCAATTCAACACAATTTATTTACTCAGTGACCACGGTGAGCCAGGCACTGTGCATACCTGTCGTCTGCCCACGAGGAGATAGAAACAGGGAGAGAAGCAAACATGCAATCAGTCAAGCTATACTATCCTAAGAGCCACGTGTATGATGCTACGCAGCTGTAAGATACACTTTAGTCCTTAGAACTATATCCTACATGGCCAGAAAAAAATGTTAAAATGGATTAAATAAAACTAAAACATATAGAAGCTGGCATTCTTTCCAAAATGACTCTATGCCAACCTTCAAAAAAATAAACCAATTATTCTAATACTTCTCTTTCAACCACTAGATGCATTTTATAAGGTGAATGGCTGTCATGTAACATGAAACTTACAGACATCACACCGTGGTGTCAAACACTGCCACTAAGTCAAAGTAATATTTAATTGATAACTTATAATTTATTATCAACCACAATATTCTGTAAATGAGAAAATTATGTACTAACTCCCATTAACAAAATATCAAATGCAGTAAACAGAAACTATGTTAACATTCCAATTTCATTAAGTCATGATCAAAACATCCAATTGATGAGAATTAAAGCTCCATACAAAATAAAAATTCATTTCAGTCAAATATACAATCTATTCTTAAAACAGCTGATTTATAGTAATAAAAAATAAATTTTTCCAAAGACAGCTCTTGAACATATCTTTTCATATTATAAAATAACAATTATTCACTGTGGCACTTTAAGAAAATTTCATTCCAAACCACAGTACTCAAGCTGCAGATATTACAGCAACTTCTATGCATACATACAATATCTTGAAGAGAACTTGCAAATAATTTTCACATATAGTTTAGGCCAAGTGTCAGCAAATATTTTCTATAAGAATCAGACAGTAAACATTTTAGGCTTTACAGTCCCTATGGTCTCTTTAGCAACTACTAATGCTGCCTTTGCAGTATGAAAGCCATAGACAATATGCGAACTAATGAGGATGCCAAGCCCCAATAACACTTTATTCACAACAACTGGCCGTGGGCCAGAAGTGACCTGCAGGCCACAATCTGCCAATTTCAATTTAAAAAATTGAGCTAACATCTTCACAGTGAAACCAATCACCAAAGACTTAACAGGGCAGAACAGTGCAGCTGCAACTCTTACCAAAATCTTGTTTGTTCTCAAAGTGCTGTCTGCCACCGCGTTTCTGTAATATTCCCACCTGACACCATGACAACCATGTGTTAATTTCGTTGTTTTGTAGGAACTCAGAAGGTTTCATCAAGAAGCCAGCCAGAACCAGTTGGCACCACTGACCTCCTTTCTGAACACAACAAAATGAAATTAGCCCTCCCCTATTTAGTAACTTCATCTGATTTTGAGTCAAGTAGCTCCTCTTCCCTTTACCCAGACCCTTTTCCTCTTGCTTTAAAAATCCCTGACCCTCCTTCTCGGGGAGGGGGTGGATGTTGAGGCTTCCTTTCCTGTCCTCCTCTGGCTGCCTCTCAAACTTCCCTTGCACTTTATGTCTCAGTGATGGGCTTTGCTGCGCCTTGGGCACACGAACTTGGATTCAGTTATAACAGGTGTCTCCGACATTTATCCATATCTCCTTGTTTTACCTTCTCTGCATTCTGGAAAGACTGTCTTAACATGTATGCTCTAAGCAACTAGTGATTAGATACTTTTGTATATTAATATTTTATTTTAAATAGTCCTCTGCCTACACATTCTATCAGTCCTCTTAGCACCTGGCACTGAATCAACACCTAGTAGGTCCTCAGTTTATCCATTGGTTCTGTCCATTCCATTAAAATGATGAAAGCTGCTCTGCCTAGATTCTAATTGTTCTAAAACATCAGGGTCTGACTCAGCATATAAATGCCAAAGTAGGATTTAAGAGAACAGGCAGATTTTGTAGAAGTATTAGTCACAAAGGAAGATTGTCTCCAAGCATGATATTCACTGTTTGCTAAATAGGGAGTATAGATTTAAATTTTTTTAAAATATTTCATTTAGTTATTTGAGAGAGACAGAGAGAGTGTGTGCATGAGCAGGGGGGAGGGCAGAAGGAGAGGGAGAAGCAGACGCCTCGCTGAGCAGGGAGCCTGATGCGGAATTCGATCCCAGGACTCTGGGATCATAACCCAAGCCACAGGCAGATGCTCAACCAACTGAGCCACCCAGGCACCCTAGATTTAAAAATGTTAAGATAATTTAAGCTTACTGAGAAAGCTTACTCCATTCAAAAAATTGAGTTACTGAAACTTATTTTGTTGGTATTATGGATGCTTTGCTTTATTTTAGGCTGAAATAATTTTTTTTTAAGATTTTATTTATTTATTTGACAGAGATAGACACAGCAAGAGAAGGATCACAAGCAGGAGGAGCGGGAGAGGGAGAAGCAGGCTCCCCGCCCAGCAGGGAGCCCGTTGCGGAGCTCGATCCCAGGACTCTGGGATCATGACCTGAGCCAAAGGCAGACGCTTAACGACTGAGCCACCCAGGTGTCCCTGAAATAATATTTTTAGTAAACAAGTATTTCAGATAGGGTTATACTAAAGCAGCATTGAACATACTAGATGAGCACTGGCTCATTTAAGAAGTAAAAAGTTATGGGGAGAAATGTTGAAAGGGTAGTGCTTACTTTTATTGCACAGAAATTTCTGAATTGAGCAGTAAGCCAAAACATTGCAAAGATCCGAAATTTAATCTCCTGGGACTGTTAGACCAATTATTGATGGCACCATAAAGACTTCAAAATGAGAGTTAATTTAATTTCTTGTCATCCAAATCAAAATCATGAACGCATATGAAAAGCAAACAGTACACTTTCTCTAAGCAATAATTTTTCCTTTTTCCAAGTTTCATGTATATTACAACCACCCAGATTAATATTTTTCCAGTGGTAGACTTTTACTTCTTCAGTCAGTATAAGATGCCTCTCTGAATACATATATTTAATCTGCTGGTATATTTTTCAGAATATCTTTAGTTACCCTTTCATGGTGAGTTTGAAAGAGTACCTTTACAGATATAGAAATTGAAAAGACCCTCAACTGTAGAGAGAAACATGCAGAGTATATAAGATTGTTATGTAAATATAACAAATGGATAATTAACCAACTTTGAAACAAAAATCAATAAATAAGCTAAAAATTTTGTAGCTTATGCTATTTAGTATGATCTTATCTCAAGTACTTATTTACTGAAAATATTATTTCAGCATCAAATAAAGCAAAGCATCCATAATACCAACAAAATAGGTTTCAGGAACTCAATTTATTAGAAAAACATTGAGGGGGACTCTGCCTTTTGCAACTTGGAAAACATAATGAGATTCCCTAGCACAGATTTTGACTACTGCTTAGTAACTGAGTGACTTGGGCGCGTTACTTAACTTTTCCTGTGGTCTGAGTTTGCTCTGCTGCAAAATGGAAAAATGAGTAATACTAGAACCTATCTCATAGGGTTGATGCGAGATAGTATTTGTAATCTACTATAAACAGAGCTTAATACATAGAAAATGTTGAATATTAGCCATTAGTAATACGCTCTTTTTTCTGAGTTCTGGATTATTTACTATGACTTGACCTCACAAATGACAAACGAGAGACTATTAAACACAGCTGCAGAGAAAGAACTGGGGTCAAGCAGTGTGGACGGGAGAAACGCACAAGAGTGCAGCTCAGTGGATATCATACAGCTGTGCACCTCTGGGGGCTGGCAACGGCTGCCATGTAGGTCCCGAGCACGACAGGCAGGAAGCTGAAGCAACATCTTTGGCCAACATCATCAAGTAGATCAGAAGTCCAAAAAGCAAAGACAGATTCTACGGTTAACAACTACAAATCAAATACAGTTTCTGCTTGTGCACAAACGCAAATATGGACACGGTATTAAAAGGTTTATATTATGCCTTTCACCAATGATGCCTTAGGTTTAACATGAACACTTGCCCATTGTGTTATCCACAAAGCAACATTTCAAAAATAAAGTCTCAGACCATGCAAAATTGGAGTTCACCTCAATGTCTTCAGCCTGAGGAAATGGATACAAGGTACAAGACACTTTAAGTTTCAGCCCACTGAAACTTATTAAAAAAGAAAGGGAAGATGCATTTTACTGTGAATTACATTTTAAAGCAAAGGCAATATAATGGTACTTCTGGAGTCTCATAAACTTTGAATAGAAATGGGAGCAGTTCACACTTAATGCTTTGTTTTATAAAGCTCTTCCAGATACATGAAGTGTGAAAGCTGCTGCTTTACATAAAACAACATTCTATTCTATACAGCTGTGTTCTAAATATATTAACACTTGGGTACATTTCATGGCATTTTAAAATGCATTGTTTTCTGGAGCAGCATTTATTTTATTGGTGATATCAGAACCAAAGAATTATAAAATGGTGTCACAATTTAAAATATAGCAACATTATGATTTCAATAGAGCATCTTATTTTTAAAATAGTATTTTTAATCTTCTAAATATAATTAAGAAACAAGTTAATCTCATACATGTAATAGGTTTTTCTAGATCACAGGAGCAGTTAATATTTAACCCATATATTTTGGAATTTTAAAAATCCCTGCAATAGAAGGGAACCTCCTTTCCATCTGATTTTCCACATACCATTTAGTCAACTTATTACAATGGTAAGTATAGGTATTTCCACATTCCACATATAATCCACATGGGCATTAATTCCAACGTTCAGCAGCAGAATTAAACTTACCAAAGATGATTATGTGTTATGCAGGTTACAATTATCATGCTGCCACCATTTCTATGGCAAACTAGAAAGATTGGGGGAAAAAATGATTTCAAGTGATTCTACCTAAATAATTTGCAGTAACAGAGATCAAAAGTTACCTAAAGAGATATTAGCAATCTAATTTTATTTTAAATAGTATTTTTCAAACTACAGGTTGTGACCTATTAGTGTGCCTCAAAATCATTTTAGTGGTTTACAACCTGCATTGTTTTAGCTGAATGACAGAATGGAATAAAACAGAAGGGCACCTGGGTGGCTCAGTCATTAATCATCTGCCTTCGGCTCAGGTCATGATCCCAGGGTCCTGAGATCGAGACCCGCATCGGGCTCCCTGCTCAGCAGGAAGCCTGCTTCTCCCTCTCCCACTCCCCCTGCTTGTGTTCCCTCTCTTGCTGTCTCTCTCTGTCAAAAAATAAATAAAATCTTTTTTAAAAAAATGCAATAAAATAGAAAAAAATAGAAATATTAAAGTTTATCATATTATAAGAGTATCTTTTCATAAAACATTTTTTCAATTGTGTATTTGTGGGCATGTCGAATTACAATTAAAATCTATTTCTTATTATAAGTATCTGTCAAAAACCTTTGAAAGTTAAGACAACTATTATACATAAATATAAATGTAAAAGTAAAATGTAAAACTCTTGACTACTGCTTACAATTTATCTACGTAGTTCACTTCCCAAACCCAATGCCTAAAGTTTTAACAAACACATAAAAATTATTCTCTGCCTTAAAGTCCATATTTTCATTCCTGATGCTATGATTTACAATTTTAAAAACTGGAAATAAAACTTTACTCTTTTTATTGCTCTATCCACATCTTCTAACTCCTTTTTGGGGGGGTAGGGGTGGGGGAGATACTTGAAGTTGAGTAGCACAAAGCAAACCACATATTGGTTAGCTTGCTAGCTTCCCAGAAGTGTAAAACATTCTCTTAGAAAATAATCATTAAATTATGTTTTTCTGAAAATAAAATTTCTTTTTTAGTTCAGCAATAATGCTATTGTAGGAACCAATATCCTGTCTAGATTTCACAAATGTATAGATTATCACACCATAAAAATAACTAACCACAATGTCTGAACATAACCTAAAGGTTAACCTGATGTATATAAGCATCACTGGGGCATATAATAATTACTTAGTAGCAGCAGCTCATGGTCTAACTGGTCACTGATAGATATAAGCAGTAATCAATTGTCCCGGAACTTCCAGACACCTGGGGTTTGTGGTCCACAGACTCCCAGACCAACCTTGCTTCCCTCAGCAGGACATACCCACTCTCCTAGAGCTCCATCAGCAATCTGTGACTCCCTCAGGCTGACTTCTCTGCTCTGATACGGATCTTAATACCTGGGGATGAACGTGCCCTTTAGCCAGGATCTCCCAACAACATGGAGGTCACATGCTTGGCCATCCAGAGAAAATCAAAATCAAGAACTAAGTCAGACGCTAACTCCTGCATTCCCTGGCAAGCTAAACGGGTGCTGCCTGCCTTGAATATAACCAAAAAAAGAACATCTTCTTAAAAAGGGGTGGGGGAAAGAGTGTCTAATCCCTTGTCAAGACGAGTAGCTAGCACTTTGTTCAAGGCTTTTCTACTTATATTCCTGAGAAAGGTCTGCAATTTTCTTTTCTTCCACTGTCCTTTCCTGATTTTGACGTCAAGATTGTACTGTACCTCCCACTGCTATTCTCTGGAAAAGTTTATGGTGGAATATTGGACTTGCTTGTTTCTTCAATGTTGGGATGAACTTACCTCTGATGCCATGGGAACCTGGTATTTTATTTGTGGACAGATTTTTACTAACCGATTTAATTTCTTCAATGCTTATAAAAATGATCAGGTTTTCTATTTCTTTTTGAGTTTGGATGAAAAGTAATTTTCTAAAAATTTTCGTGCCACTTTGGGCTAAGTTTTCAATTTTATTACCATTAAATTACTCACAATATCTTTCTGATCTTGTTTATTTCTCAATTGTGCCCCCTTCTTTTATTCTTATTTTATTCTTGCTTTTTCTTTCTTTTACTTGACCTATCTTGTTAGGTATTTGCTAATTATGTTAGTCTTTCCAAGGAAACAAATTTTGACTCTGTTGATTCTCTTAAAACTGTGGGGGTTTTTCTAAATTGTGATTATATTTGGATTTATTCCTACTATATTATATTGTGTTTTCTATTTTTCTCTCATGCTTTTGTCTTCCTTTCTTGTCTTAATTTTTTAAAAATATTTATGTATTTCAGAGAAAGCAGGGGGGGAGGGGGTAGAGGGAGAGAGAGAATCTCAAGCAGACTCCACACTGAACATGGAGTGCAACAAGGGCTCTATTTCATGACTCTGACATCAGGACCTGAGCCGAAATCAAGAGTTAGACACTCAACCAACTGAGCCACCCAGGCGCCCCCTTGCCTTATTTTAAATTATTTTCTTTCTTGTCCCTTTTTTTCCTTTACTAATTTGGAAATCATGTATTCTGTCCCTTTTGAGTCCTACCCTTGAAATTTTATTATGCATACTTGAAAATGTAAAGTCTAATACTAATCAGCATTACCCTTCTTTAAAAAGATATAATTTAAATACTTGAACTCGTCATACTCTACCCTCAATTATATACCGTTGCCAAATATTTCAGTTCTATCACTTTGAGCACACTAATTAGTTATTATTGTCACTGCTTCATTTAGTGGGTATCAGTTTAGCTGTAACAACAAGTTTCTAATTTTCTTTGGTTACCATTCCTTCTTGCATTCAGATCTCAAGGAATTACTCTTATGTGCGTGCTTTAACATTTCCTTTAGTGAAGGGTATATTGATGGTAAGCTCTCTCTTTAATTGTCTGAAAATCTCTTTGTTTTGTGTTTATTCTTCAAAGACTGGTTTGCTGAGTATAAAACTATAGTGAGATAGCTGTTTTTTTTAATAACTGAAGGTATTCTACACTGTCCTCTGGCTCCCATTCTTGCTATGCAAAAGGCAAGTATGGGCATCATTCCTCTGTAGGGAATCTGTCTTTCCATTGAGCTGATTATAAGATCTTTGTAATGAAGGGGAGCAGGAGACCACATAAGGCTGTGAACATCAGGAAGCAGGGATCATGGGCCACCTTAGAGTCTGTCTGCCACTGGGTCTGATCCTATTGTCTGTTGTTTCAGCTGGTTCTCTCACATCAGGCCTTGTTTCAACTTAAAGGTCATTTTCTTTGTTGAAATTTTTTTTTAATTCTTGGAGGCACAGATTTAAGAAAACTTCCTCTGGAGAAGATTTAGCTTGGCTTCTACCAATAACCTCAGGAAAAAGGAAATCTAGAACATGTTGAAATCAGCTTCTAATTTTAGGCTTCTTATGGACCACACAAGCAGCAAGAATTCAAATTTCAAATGCAAGCAAGAGCCAAAATGTTTTCACAAATTCTCAGGAGCGATTTTCCCCCCCTAAAATCCAACAACATCGTGACAAGTATATTTTCTTGCCTCATCTTTCTGTACAATGGGTTCTTGCAGGTTTACTCCTTCACAAAGATGGAACTGTTTGGTCTCTAAAACTGTCCACTTTGGGTGGGCTTTAGGTTTTTGTCTCCTGTCCTCTGTCCTGAGCAGCCATCATAGAAGTTCCTATAGGCAGATGCCTCCAGGGATGTTACAAATATTAAATATATCCTACAGTGAGGGGTGTGGGGGTGATAGGGCAGTCACATGATGTGAGGGAGGAAAAAAAAATGTTACATTTTTAGTTTAACCTTTTAATATAATCAAACCAGATCACCATTAGGAGATTACTCATATTATGAGGTACAAGAAATTAATTTTGGAAACTGGAGCCATCACAGGAATAGGGAAAGCTGTAAGGTGCCCAAAAAAGTAAGAAGGTTTCAGTCATTCATTCATTCATACTCACTTGACAAATATTTATTGAGCACCTACAAGGTGTCAGATTAGACTGTTCTCTAGCTTTTGGAGACATATTAGTGTATACAAGTGAAAAAACTCCTTGCTCACAGGGAACTGACATTATAGTAAGCATGAGGACATTAAGCTATTTATTATAAGGGTGAGAAAGACATGGCACTAAGAAGTCCAGAGGAATCTCAGAAAAAAAGAAATATAAAACACGAAACTCTCCTATTGGGCCATTTGACTTAGACCTGACCTTTCATTTTCAAGATCTAATCTATTATCTTAGAATGCTCACTAAATCTGTTAATAATATGCTCTGCCCTATAGTGGAAACTAATGTTTCTTGCATCTGGATGCAGATAATTAATAAAATAGAGGATATTTAAAAAATAATACTGTATGGTGACAGCTGGTAGATACACTTGTGGTGAACATACCATAACTTATAAACTTGTGGAATCACTATGTTACACACCTGAAACTAATGTAACATCGTGTGTCAACTTTATAAATAAGTAAGCAAGCTAGAGAAAAATAATGGAATAAGAGAGGGGTTTTCAAGGTGACCTGACAAGACATTAAAGGCCTTTTCTTCTGTACGTGGGGTATCCTTTTAACATTTTGAATTCCTTTTTTTTTTTTTTTTAAGAATATTTCTCTCTTGACTCTCAGCCTTATTTTGAAGTGTTTGCTATCATGCAGGAGGTGTGGAAAGACAATCCTCAGACTATCTAGCCAGGGAGGATCTCTCCCCACCCCACTCTAAGGACATCTGCGAGTGGGCCACTTAGGCCATCTCTGCTCTAAATCTCAGAGAAAAAATATGATGCCTTTCTCACTTGGGTTTATCTCTCCCTGCTCACCCTACCATTTTAGGAGTAAAATAGCAAGTGTCAAGTTCAAACTATGGACTTGGGGAAAAGGGCCACGGAGTACAATGGGATTGTTGTTAGTCTAGGCCTTGCATGAAAAAGACAAAGGATTCTGGAAGTCCATGCACAGTCCAATCCAACTTATGAGGGCTAGGGATTTGAAGCATAAACTTATAATGACACCAAGAGTTATTACATCAAAGTATCTTGCTCTGCAAGTTTCTCATACTGCTGCAATTGTGGTGAAGGGCTGGGTAAGGACTTAGCAGTACAGTTTCCAGGCCAACTCAGCCTCTTTCTACTCTGAAGTTAAATCTAAAAAGGTCCAACCCTATTAAACAGAAAATATCATACCTTTTCACAAGTAAGGAAACCAAGATTTGGAACTCCAGTGATTTGCCCAAGGCCACAGAGCTAGTAAGGATTAAAACAACCCTCTGGTACATATTCTCTGCTCAACTATGCTGACTTATTAAAGGATCTGGCTATTTTCCATTGGTGTTTGCAAAGGTTTTCAGACACGGTCCTCAAAATCATCCAGCAAGGTACTAGAGCAAGTATTATTATTTCATTTTACAGAAAAGAAAAAAAAAATCCAATTCCTCTGCCCCCTTGTCTTGATCTGCTGGAATGATGTGGAGAGGTGAACCCACCTCTATTAGTTTTCTGTTGTTGCCATAACAGATTACCACAAACATAGTGGCTTACAACAACAACAATTTATTTTCTTACAGTTCTGTAGCTCATCATACTAAAATCAAGGTGCTGGCAGGCTGCATTCCTTTCTGGAAATTTTCCCTTCTCTAAGGGAAAATCCATTTCTTGCTTGTTGACAAAATTCAGTTCCTTACAGTTGTAAAACCAAGGTCTCCATTTTCTTGCTGGCCAGTAGCTAAAGGCCTTTCCCAGTTTGTAAAGGCCACTGAATTTCTTGGCTCATGGCCTCCCTCCTCTACCTTCAAAGCCAGCAACAGCTGGTGGAGTCCCTCTCACACATGAAATCTTTCCTCCTCTCTCTTGTGTCTCAGCTCTCAGAGCCAGCCAGGAAAGGTCCATTCCTAAGGACCCATGCAATTAGACTGGGCCCACCCATATAATCCTGTAAAATCCCCCATTTCAATGTCCTTACCTTTGATCACATCTTCAAAGCATTTTTTGCCCTCACTATAGGCTAAATGTTTGTGTTTCCAAAATTCTTATACTGAAATCCTAACCCCCAATACGACGATATTAGGAGATGGAGCCTTTGTCATCAGAAAGGATGAATACCCAACCTTTGCATCAACATGAATGGGACTGGAGGAGATTATGCTAAGTGAAATAAGTCAGGCAGAGAAAGTCAACTATCATATGGTTTCACTTATTTGTGGAACATAAGGAATAGTATGGAGGACATTAGGAGAAGGAAGGGAAAAATGAAGCGGGGGAAATCGGAGGGAGAGATGAACCATGAGAGACTATGGACCTGAGAAACAAACAGGGTTTTAGAGGGGAGGGGGGAGGGGGGATTGGTTAGCCCGGTGATGGGTATTAAAGAGGGCACGTATTGAATGGAGCACTGGGTGTTATATGCAAACAATGAATCGTGGAACACTACATCAAAAACTAATGATGTACTGTATGGTGACTAACATAATATAATAAAAAAAAAAGGAGATGGGGCCTTTGAGAGGTACTTAGATCATGACGGTGGAGACTTCATGGGTCAGACTACTGTTCTTATAAAAGAGGCCCCAGAAAGCACTCTCTCACCCTCTCTACCATGTACAGGTGACAAGGAGAAAACAGCCTTTTGCAAACCAGAATAGGGACCTCACCAGAATCCAACAATGTTGACACCCTGATCACAAACTTCCAGCCTCCAGAACTGTTAGAAATAAATTTCTGCTGTTTATTAGCCCCCGAGTTTATGCTATTCTGTTACAGTAGCCCAAACGAAGACAGCCATGAAAGGTAACATATTCCCAGGTTCTAAGTAGTAGTAGGACACACACATCTTCGGGAGAAGAGGGGGTTATTCTGCCCACCATACTTGATTCCGTGGTGGACTGTAAGCAGAAAATTTGTACTGGCTACAAACAGAGGCTGGGTTTAGGAAGAAGAAGGAAAATGTTTTATTAATGATCTCTGCACAGCATAAAATGGGAAATTTCAAATAATTACTTTAAGTAAATTACTATGATATAAAAGTGATTTTTGAAAGTTTCGAAAGAAAAAATCAACTTCCTAAAGTAATTAGAAAAGAACTTTTTTATGGGGGTGCACTTACTTTGCGATACAGAACTGACAATAACTTTGCAAGATACATACTATTAAGTTCCTATTACATATCATTAAGATGCTTTATGAAACAATAATAATCCAAATCTATAATACCAAACCAACGTCATAACAGGGAAGTATTTGTTTCCATGAAAACTTCAGTAATGACAATGTACTAGGGCTGTTTTCTCTGTCTCTAGGTTGATGCCTATAGTACTTTATCACTTCAAGATAATTTTCTTTTTTAGTGATGCAAGGGCTTTCCATTAATTCAACCTGAAATGGCAAAATTTAAAAATGTTCTTTGTGATTTCAGAGTACATTTACTTATTTCCATTAGAAGATTAGTTTCTTCTTGAGTATTATTTAGTCATTTTGGTCTTATAAATGAGAGCTGCTTTGTAGAAGATAAAATTGGTTATAATCTCTTGCTATTAAGGTTTTCCCCAAATCTTAACATGAAATAGTCTCACAATTTCCAGCACCAACATAGCCAAGAGATACAATAACTGGGCTATTTATGTAACTACACTGTGATGAGTAAGTCCAAGAGCCATATCTTACCATTAAATTCTTAATCACTTATCTGCTAAAGTTTATCTGAGGAAACAGAAATGTGTATTCCATGTATTATTTGGGTCAACCTTTTCTCAGCACACTTGGGATCTTTCTATAGCAATGAAATTCATTCAGTATGCAGCCCTGGAAAAGGCACCTCTGATAGGAAGGCAGATACAGAAACAATGAAGTGGTCATATTAATGCTTAGCCACATCATATTTTTCTATTTGCCAAGTGAATGCTAGTCACATAGTAAATTCTTCATTATCCAAATGGGAATAAGGTGTTTTGATATATCAAATACTATGGTTAATAGAGATAGGAGACATGTAGATTTCTTGTAATCAAAAAACTTGAATAAAACTTAAACATCATTGATGATATAGATACCCTGAAATGAATCCAAATACAAACGCCAATGGTTTTTGGTTGTCACACCTAGGAAAGGTGGCTAGGAAAAGAAAGAAAGAAAATAGATCAGATGGTCATAATGTTTAAGGACAAGAAAACAGAGAAGGAACTCTGAAGAAAAACAATAATAAGAGCTATTATTTACTATTCCCTTTCTCTTTTCTGAGACAGTGCTAAGTGCATAATATATATTAATACATTCAGCTGTATATATTAATACAGCAGCTGTGTAATTTGTGTGGCATGCCCATTTCAGAGATGGGGAAACTGAGGCTCAGAGTCAATTTTTAAAACTTGCTTAAAGGCAAGTAGTTAGCAAGTGTCAGAGTTGGAATTTTTAAACCTGAGTCTGGGCATAAAGTTCATGATCTTTCTAAAATATACTAAAAACTTTACCTAACAGTTGTAAACACTATTATTTTTAAATTTCTAGGGGAAAACATACGTTTATTTTGTGAGCTTTTGGGACACACAGAGACAATCTTGTCATGTTTTATCATTGTACACTGACAAAAAAAAATTTATTTCAATTTAAAAAATTATAGTTGTCAAAACAACAGAACAACTTACCTATGCTTTCTTATTAACCTATTGCCAGTACAACATTAAGAGGAACCCAGGTTTGGCTTGGCAGCCAAAAACACTAAAAAGAAAATAAAAATATACATCACCCAATTATGTTGAACTTCATGAAGAAAGTTCAAATTTGCCTCCAGTGGATTCAACAAAGAGAATGCAAAATCTTAAAATAATTATCCAAATAAAAGCTACGTTTCTGCTCAATATAATCATGAAGTTTTCCATTTGTTTCACATACAATATAATTTTGGGAAAAAATTACTTACTTAACTGAATTGTATTCTCTAATATATGATATTAAGATACATATCCGTTCACTATACATAAATCAATCTGCAAACCTAAAACAAAATGGTGGTAAATAATTTTTGAGTGCACATGGTTTCCACGTGTAGGAATACCACTGATAATCCTCAAAGTAATTCTTTTGAATTTACACCATCTTATGAACTAGAAAGAAAACTGTTGTCTATATTTCTCTAAGTTATCAATATTAATTTTACTATTTTAACTAATGATATAAGGTCTTGAAAATACATAACTGAATTCTATATATTACTTTAGATAGCTGTTTTTGCTAAATTTTAGCACTATTTCTTAAAGCACTCCCTCAAGATTAGCAAATCATACAGCCTTGTTTTTCTTCAAAGAGTTTAGTTCCAAAAACCAGTCATGGTACAAACATTTTCTGCAAGTTATTTTCATAATGAGTACAAGCTTTGCATGAAATCAGAATGTTATACACAACATATGTATTTTACACCTGAGCCATACACCTTGCTTTCAGGAAAAACCATACAGCAGTCAAAACATCAACAGTGTCTATATAGGGAGTAAACAGCAATAGGACTTTCCAAATTACAAAAATCAATCATTCAGCAACCTGTTGCAAGCCAAAGTTCTGTGAAGAAATAATCACTTATCATACCATAAGAGGCTTTTGTTTTCCTGCCTAATCTTACCAATAAAATACTGTAACAATGTTGAAAAATGCACAGTTGAAAACTCCAAATCATACCTAGGCTGGCAAAGTCAGTTTTCAAGACTAAAAACGTGTCACAGTACCTGAGCACAGGCCCAGAACCTAATGCGTGATAAACTTTTTTGTCTTTATTCTTAGTTGGCCTCTGGTTTACAGAAGGTCTTCAGCTCTAGTCAATTTAAAAAAAAAATTGCACAATTTGACTAACCAAGAAGTGTTATGTATGCTGATGAGAAAACTGTGTGCTGTGTGTGTTCATGATTAGTGAGGGTGGAGCTAGAACTCTGATATTTCACCTCAAAAGTAACATTTACACCTGTGCTCAGTCTTATCATCCACAAAATGATAAAAGAAAAACAAGCTTTCTCCTGTATGTCGGTTAGAAACACACCAACATCCTCCAGAACCACACCACGTCATAAAACAGCAGGTTACGGTTGTTAATGTCAGTGTAATCCAGAGAACACCAAAGCATGTAGGAAAATCTTGAGATAAACCCTGTCATTTCTGTGTGACTAGGAATAATAATTTTTTCACAGAGAAAGGACACTGTGAATTAGTAATTTACAAGCAGACAGAATTCCTCAAATAAAAGGCTGATAACCCTTTTCTGAAATAGCCCAATTGAAAACAAACAAACCCAAAACACTAAAGTATCAGACAAAATTCTACTCAGAATATCAAAATGAACTCTTGTGAAATAGGTATCTTCTAAATATCCAAGTATCATTGAGAAGGCAAATAAGACATTTGACTTCACAGTAAGTTTTGCATTTTTATATATTAAGTGACTTATTTTGATTTGACTCTGTGTCTCCTTATTACTTTCCTTTTTTAAAAAAAGATTTATTTATTTGAGTGAGAGAGAGCACAAGAGCATGAGTAGGGGGAGGAGCAGAGGAGAATCAGGCTCCCCACTGAGCAGGGAGCCCAGTGCAGGGCTAAATTCCAGGACCACCCCGGGATCATGACCCGAGCCGAAAGCAGCCGCTTAACCAACTGAGCCACCCAGGCACCCCCATTACTTTCCTTTTTAATCTTTGCTTTTACTTTTTGATTTGTTCAGGTTCTTCTGAATAGAAAGATTATTAGTATCAGAACTTTAATTCTACAAATTCCTTTCTGCAATTCCACAGTGGCTCAAATCTGTAATTCCTTTTCACTTGGCTTCTACAAAATTAAAAATAATAAGGCTTCTTCCTCTCCCTCACTTTGAAAATACAAATTCTGATGCAACTCAGATCTATTTTTATTTGGGTTTTTTGGTTTCAAGTTTTTATCTAAATTCTAGTTAGTGAACATATAGTGCAATGTTGGTTTCAGGAGTCGAATTCAGTGATTCATCACTTACATACAACACCCAGGGCTCATCACAAGTGCCCTCCTTAATGCCCATCACCCATCCAGCCCATTCCCTGCCCACCTGCCTCCAGCAACCCTCAGTTTGTTCTCTATCATTAATAGTCTCTTATCGTTTGCCTTTTTTTTTTTTGTCCCTTCCCCTATGTTCATCAGTTTTGTTTCCTAAATTCCACATGTGAGCAAAATCATATTTTTATTTGTTTGTAATACAGGAAACATTGTGATGAACGTCGTTATCAGCACAAGTGAAAGGAGGACATTAGAACCACCAAGTGAACCTTCAAGAAATGTTAAATTACAAATACCCTGACATGAGCCGACTTGTGGTCTCTCTTCAGTTCCAATGGCACATCCTCAGCTACCCGGGAAAATCCACCACATAGGCATCTTAGCCCTGACAGAGTGGTAGGATAGAGCTGCTGCAGAGAGAGAGGAGATGGAATTCTCTCTCTATAATCTTACCTCTGCTTTCTTTTGAAAAGCTGAAAAATACCAAAGCTAAGCTATTTTTCCTGCTGGCACCTTAAGAGAAATTATCTTGTCTTCCACCTGCCTCCTTGGAACAGGTCTTACAATAGTTAAGCAAGGGGCTCATATATCATGCCAGTCAAATTATCAGATGAGCTTGCTTTCTGTTAGAATATAGAAAAATCCAGACTTCAAATATTATTCAAAAAATTTAATTTAGAGGATTTCTCCTTCACCCAGTTAAATGTTATCTTTGACTCCATATAGAGGATTTCAGATGTTTTATACTATTCCATGATGGTTAAGAATCACTGGAAAACGTGAACCTGCGGTCTCCATGATGGCATCCATCAGAAATATTGATGATCACAAGCAATCGTTTAAAAATAGAAAGGATGAATTCCTACGCATTGAATGTATCAGTGTTACCAGGATCAACACCCACGCAAATAGAAGGAAGCTGCTCAGAAAGTGTGTGCCGGAATGTCACCGATTTTCTTCGTGTTTTAAAAGTTGCTTGTGTGAGGACATCATAAAGCATGTTCTCTCTGGAAATGAACAAAGCCAGCTTGAAAACCTCAATCACAAAAGAAACAGAGTGACTCTGTATCACGATTTCCACAGAGAGGATTAGCTTACGCAATCTGTGGAAAACACCAATAAATAGCCTCTGGGCTCCATACTGGTCTCCCACTCTCCAGGCTGACTACTGGGTTATTGCTCCAGCAGCCTGCTAACTTTTTTAGTTTATCTCTGACCATAACAAAAAATCCCTAATGGCGCAGGAGCAGGAAAGAATCAAGACAATGATTTCTTTAAAGGCTTGTGTCGTTCATTTTCTGGAAATCACTGATCTGGTGCTCTTACTATGAGCAAGGGGACAGGGACAGCACCTAATCCTTTATTCTGTACATACCTAGCACATTACCAAAATTAAGAACATGCTGAATTACAGTTTTTCCAGGACTAAAACTACCTCCTAGAGAGATAGCCACCTGCAGAAGCTACATGGCCTAGGAGTTCACCCAAATTGTATTTTTTTTTTTTTAAGATTTTATTTGTCAGAGAGAAAGGAGAGAGAGCACAAGCAGAGGGAGGAGCAAGCAGAGGGAGAAGCAGGCTCCCCACTGAGCAAAGAGTCCGACACAGGACTCGATCCCAGGACCGTGGGATCATGACCTGAGCCAAAGGCAGAAGCCTAACTGACTGAGCCACCCAGGCATCACACCCAAATTGTATTATAATAGCAAGAACAACTTCTAGGGGAACATGAACAATAGACAAATCCCTTAAACTGTATGATCACACGAGCTAACACATATTGAGCAGTTCCTAAGTGCCAGGTAAATGTACAAAAGTTCCTCACTTACGTTGAATCCAAGTACTTGTTTCTTATACTTGAAAAAAAGAAAACTAATAATATATCACCATTCTTGACTCAACTGCCACCCTGGGATGTCTGAGTTTTAATTCTTCCACATGATAAGACCGCCACAGTAGTGGCCAAGCACATGGCTACAGCTTCCAAGTTCAAGTCCATCGCATTCTTCTTTAACATTGTAAAGATTTGCTACCACATTTTAAAATAAAGACAATTTTATTTGTAATAAGTATCATGCTTGTCATGGCCAATGCACACCTGTGGAATTCCTTCTAATATTTATAATGTTGTCAGGTAGCCTTACTTCAGGTAGACATTTACACACTTGCTTCCTAGTCTTGGGATTAATATTAATTTGTTCATTCATTCATTCATTCCTGAGCCATCTGAGACCAGCTCTCAGCATGGAACTAGAGGCAATTCCAAAGACAGAAGTCAGCTTCCTTTTTAAGATATTTATTGCTTGTGCTGCTTTATTTTTATTTTTTTTAATTTAATTTTATTATGTTAGTCACCACACATTACATCATTAGTTTTTGATGTAGTGTTCCATGATTCATTGTTTGTGCATAACACCCAGTGCTCCATGCAATATGTGCCCTCCTTAATACCCATCACCGGGCTAACCCATCCCCCCACTCCCCTCCCCTCTAGAACCCTCAATTTGTTTCTCAGAGTCCATAGTCTCTCATGGTTTGTCTCCCCTTCCAATTTCCCCCCCTTCATTTTTCCCTTCCTACTATCTTCTTTTTTTTTTTTTAACCTATAATGTATTATTTGTTTCAGAGGTACAGGTCTGTGATTCATCAGTCTTACACAATTCACAGCACTCACCATAGCACATACCCTCCCCAATGTCCATCACCCAGCCACCCCATCCCTCCCACCCCCCACCACTCCAGCAACCCTCAGTTTGTTTCCTGAGATTAAGAATTCTTCATATCAATGAGATCATATGATACTTGTCTTTTTCTGATTGACTTATTTTGCTTTATTTTTAGAACATTATTAGGGAATTTGAGCTTAAAAGATGTATTGAATACCGTATAATAATAGCAATGTACTGCAGAGACTTTCTTAATCTCTAATGCTGATACAACGGGCAACTTTTTTAAGCCAACCTCAAAGGATAGAATTCTTTCCTGAAGGACAAGACAATGTGTGTGTGCGTGCATCAAATATTGAAGAATAGGCTTTCAAATATACCATCCAGGAGCAACAACCATAAAAGCAATACAGTCAACAATCTGATCTTTCCCTTGGTTCAGTTGACACCCAAAGATTTTTAGTGGCAGCTCTTTGTCTAGAGAGCTTATGTTGAGGATGTTCTTGTTCTCAGAAGTCACCAAGACCTTTAAAATCCCTCCCACCAGAACAGCCCAGAGGATAGGGCAAGGGCTAAACCAAATGAACCCAAAATATTGTTTTCGATACGAGAAGCGCCACATCCCATTTATAGTGTTATGGAAAACAAAACCAAGCATTGCAGATCAGTGGACAGAAGTAAGCAAGAAAAAAAAAAAAAGAGAGAGACTGGAATCTGAAAAAAAAAAAAAAAATACTACAAATACCTTACCCTAAACACTCCTGCCTGAAGATTTCACTTTTACTCTAGTATTTTTCCCCTCTGTGTACTAGACATCTTTCATAGCTTCTCTTCTTCCATTTAATCTTCCCATCAGTCCTGTGAGCTAGGTATCACTACATACAGGAGAAAACTCACGTTCAGAAAAAGGCAACTTGCATAGTATTGCAGTGAGTAAGGGATACAGCCAGGATTTGACGTTAGGTCTGTTTAACTTCAAAATCTATGTGAGGGCCTGCCTATTTTGTATAATTTGCTAGATACACTTCTGATTACACTATAGGTATACAGTACATTTTCGGTCTTCTTCCCTTACGAAGTGACAGGAGGGCTCAGGTGGCAGAGATCCTCCTACGCTGTGACTATCCAGACAAGAGTGAATCCTTCCACAGAACAGCGACAGCTCATGGACTGTCCCTGAGGAGGTGAACCAGCCCTCACAGGCGCACACTGCTGAAGCACGTTAGAGCTCCGTCTTGACCGCATTATAGGTTTATGAAAGAAACGGTCTTAAAGTATGTGTGCTGAACCTGAGGCTGGGTTAGTGGGTGCAAACTCGCTTTCATTTGATTGGTTTGGCCAGTAGAGCACTTTGTAGTAACATCTGTTTTCCATTAAATGTACAGTTATTGATGGATGCAATAGTGATTTAAATTTATGTATTGTTATCCCTTTACTTTCCAGAGTTAAAACACACACACACACACACACACACACACACACACAGACACACGAAAAGAAGGTTTGGCAAAGCCAAGACAGCTTTAGACCTCTGTGCACAGGTGGAATCTAGACCACTAGGCACCACAACACTCCAGCCAACAAGACAGCAGAGGCAGAGAGGTTTTCCAGCATCTGTCAGAAAGTACATTTGTTTGCCTTGCAGAATTTCCTATACTTAATCCTGAAACTGAAGGACTCATTCAAAAGGAAGGATTTTTTAAACCCGTCAAATTCTAGTCTCTAATGCCATTTGTTTAGGGAGTCATCAGTCTTAGGAGCTAATTCTTAATTCATGGCGATCAATTTGTTAATTTGGAAGCCTTTTCAGTAAGACATTATATATGTCACATTTTTTTCATAACAAATCCATAGATACTGAGAACTATGAAAATAAGAAATTCCATTTCTCTCTTGCTTCTGAAGCCACATCCGTCAATCGTCATTTTCACAACAAAGAGCATTCAGCAAGCTTATATATGCAATGTTCACATCTAGTATACCCAGAATCCTTTCTCTACATGATTTGTAAATATTTAACAACTATAGGAAATCTGTCACATACAAAAGATGGACATGTGTTGTATTTTCAGATGCCAAGCACTGCACTGAAAATACAACATTCTTGTTCACTGTTATTAAATGAAATGTTAGTAATAATAACAACTATCACTTGAGTACTTACTATACACCAGACACAAATACACTATTTACATGGTATTTTATTTAATATGCAAAGCATTTAACATTCTAGGTATTCTATTAAAACAGAAATAAGGAAAAAGCAGTGTCCATCATAGTGGACAGGTTAGCTATCAATCAAAATCAGTTGTTCTTTTGATAGGAATGAAGTTCTGGGTGGGATATGAATGTCAAGCTAGACATGATCTAACCCCAGGCTCCCTTGTTCTTAAATGTGGCCATGTATCCAAGCTTTTGCCAATGGAGTATGAGTAGAAGCAATGTGTGCAAATTCCACCTCATTTGCTTGAGTGGAAATCAGTGGACCCAGATTAGACACTCTACCCCTTCTCACAGATATAATGGCCATTTCAACTCTGTTCCCAGTTGACTGTAAGGAGCAGGGCTGCCAGCCCGATGAAAACGTTGAACTTGACGACTATTGTTTAACCATTATTTTGATGTCTATTTGTTGCAACAGATTAGCCTACCCTAATTAATTGTACACACATGTCTGTTTGTAAGTATTAAACCATTCACACACATATATGTGTGTGTGTGTGTTTTAGTCAATAACCAGTAAGAGCTTTTGTCTTTACTTCTGAAGGATTATTAATCCATTAAGTTCTTTAAGAGTAAGTCCAGACCAAAATATCAAGAACACCCACATGAGCTATAACTGAAACCATTGCTTTCTGATTATTATATTGCTAATGTTAACTAATATTTTAATTGTATGGCAGTGAACTTAAATTTTATGGTTTACAAAACATTTCCAAAAACATCCTCATTTGATCCTCATTATAGTCATTTTATTTTGCAGTTGCCAAACTAAAATTCAGAGTGGTTAGGGGATGGCAAACAGTACCAACTATCAATTGGCGTAGGAGATATTAAACTGAAATCTGTGCTTCAAGACTACATTGTACCATGTCTTTGTGATGATACCGCTAATGTTTGACTTGGTAAATTCAGCTAATTTGAGCTGTTTCAAAAGGGAAGTGAATTTTGCCTGTTGTTGTTATATTAAAAATGAGCTAAGATCAGACTTTCCTACTCCTATATATTTGAGCATGTCTGGTATAATCTGTATTATTCTGAAAATTCCAATAGATCTATGTGGAGGAACAGGAAAAGAAAAATGAAGAATTTTAAAGTTTAAAGTCTCTTAGGAGAAAGCCTCCAAATTATCTTTCGGTTTTGTTAGCAGGATAACTCAGTGAGATTTAAGGCACTGGAAATAGAAATTGATTTTTTTTTAATAAATAAATATTTCCAGTGCAAAATCTGTGTAACTTTTTCAAAAATCACTTTTCTGTCCTGGATTTCAGCAAAGTCTTATTATTGACATGACGGTTGGGATAGTTTTATTTTTTTCTGCTTCCTAAGCTTTCCTTAGAGCTTTCCAGGTATCTCCCTCAGTAACATCTAATATTTTCCTCACGACTCTCAGTTCTTCTTTTGCTAAGGTTAGACCCCACATGTAAGTCTATGGCTATTGGCCAGGAACCCTCCCAACCCCTCACCCAGTTTTGTATCCTATTTAAACAGTATTTCTCCTACCCCCTAAAAGAAGGTAATCAAACAAGAACTTCCACCAATTCTTTTTTCCAGAGAAGTAACCAGCAGTTCTACTGTTATACAACACAGAAGGTAGAAGGGGTAGAGATATAATTTATTCTTTATCCCCGGAAGTATCCTCTTGGGCTAGTATTCATATAAGGCCATTTTTTCTGAAGGCCTTCAGGATGTAAATAACTGTGCAGGGCAGCCTCAAAGTCAGGGGGTGGGGACATGACATGAAGCATGTAAAGAGGAGAAAAGAACTCAAAAGTGGAATTCTGATAGAAATAAAGCCTCAGTGAATTTTAGATTCCTCTGGTACATAGATGAGGTGATTAACTTTCTGAGGTATTTAATATAAATGAAAATAATGCATATTCTTCCAACCCTAGATAATTATTTATGGATCCATCAACCATAAAAGGAATTATTCAACACTAGATAAATTATTAAATTCATTAATTACGAACCTAGAAAATTATTGTTGACTGATTTGATTAGGTCTCTCCCTAAAACCAACAGTTTAAAGATACTTCTTTCAATTAATTTGACACTAGTGATTTCATATGCTGCAAAATATATGAACATGGTTTAATGTGATGCTTGTATTCTGTGTTCTGTTATCATTAACTGACAAAGAAGTATTCACTGATAGTTTGGCTCCAAGTCATTGTACAAGCTATCTTTTATATAAGAGTAAATTAAAAATTAAAGTTCCTTCTTAAATTAGCAAATAATGATTATTTAATTGCAAAAGAGGAAATGCAACTTCTTTCTGGATTGTTAAAAGGAAAGTAATATTCTTGGTAAAGGAATGAGGATCAGCATTGAGTGTGGCTGATTTCAGAGAAGAAATTATTTCAGTGACTGGATCATTAAATCCCTCTAAAGCTACGCAACAGGTATTACAAAGCATGGGAGAAATTTTATAAAGATTAAAACCCCATTCCTCCCTTAGCTGCTAGAATATCACATGGGTCCAATTCTCTTTCAAACTCTGACAACTTATCAGTATTATCCAGTATTGCCTGCCTGTCCCCAGGGCTTTTTCTTATGCCATATATTCCCCCAAGATGATCTCATCCACATTCATGAATTCAATGGGCACCAATACACTGATGGTCAAAATCTACATCTTCAACACCAATGTCATTCTAAGTTCCCAGTCCATATTTTAAAACACCTCCTTCTATATCACAGGGACCTCAAAATCAACATACCCTAGATTTACTTACCTCTACTCCCTACCCCACAGGCAAATAATGTTAGTTCTCCTACATTTCCTCTCTCCATGAAGGGTTTCTGTCTTCTCCTTCAGTGGTTGGTCAGTGTTCCTCTGGGTACATCCATGAGTACCTACGGCCTCCATATTGCCCAAGCAATGCCATGCTTCACAAGGAAGAGAGGAAAACATGAACATCCTCCACTCTAGTTCACTTTGGCCCTTGGAGATCCATGCAGCCCAGCTCATGTGCGTATTTCACAATTTTTTCTTGAAAGCCATCCAAGTTCCAACTATAGCCTCCCTCTGTGTAGGGTCATACGGAGCCCATGGAGTCAGATTGTATTCCCAACACCCTTTCAACATCTGCAGATGCCCCTGTCTCCAACCTCAGTTCTCCAGGAACCATACACCAACCTCTGTTTGGCAAGTTCCTTTCCTTCTAATAAGTTTGCAAACAGAAGCCTAGGCAAATTGCTGGTCGCATACACTCATATACATTCGAATCTGTTTAGCCTTGTTTATCTCACACACACACTCACACACATTCCCAAATCTGCAAACTCAGTCTGCGTTTCTCATCACTGTCACTTACCATCATCCCTGTCACAGGGTAGGTAGTAAGCTCACATAAGAAAAAAAGAGCATGAAATTAAAGTGTAGAAGTTTATAAAAAATATATTTTATCAATTACTTTCAAGTTATTGAATATTTCTGGTAGGTCTTGGGGTTGGAGTCAACAATGTGACTTGATAAAGGTGGGGCAGCATGTTGTGACTGAATCCATGATCTCAAATCCATATTTCTGTCTAAAATAATTCAGGATATTCAAGTTGATCTGGTTCAACCTACTCACTTTTTTCAGAAGCTGCTCACAGAAAGTAAATCAAGTAGCACACTAATGGCAAAGCCAATCCCTAATCTCCCTATTATTTTTCTACTGCCATATCGCAAATTACCACAAACTTGGCAGCTTAAAACAAGACCAATTTATTAGCTTGTAGTTCTACAGGTCAGAAGTCCAAGGACAAAGACACTGGTTTCACTGCTCGGGTCTCACAGGCTAACCTCACGATGTCAACCAGGAAGCTTTCCCGTGTGGAGCTCCGCTCCTCTTCTAAGACAATGTAGTTGTGGCACAATTCAGTTCCTTGCAGTTGTAGGGACTGTGGTCCCTACTTCCCTGTGGACTATCAGCTGGAGGTTGCTTTCAGCTCCTAGAGGCCAGCTACACTCCTCATCATGTGGCCCTCTCCATCTTCAGAGCAAGCAACAGGGATTGTCCCTTTTGTCAAAAGAAATTCCCATTTGTTCTAAATCTCATTTTCCAGGGGAGCGCAGTCCCTTTTAAAGATGCACCTGATGAAGTTGGGCTCACTAAGGAAAATCTCCCTTTCTTAAAGCCCTATTATAGTCACAGTTCAGGCCCATATTTGAAGAGACGGAATTATATAAGGATGTATGCTAGAAGGTAGCAATCTGTGGCCCATCTTAAAATTCTGTCTACTAATTATAGTTCTTTCTACCACGTAATCATCCACTAGGCTGCATTACCCACCCTGAGCAGAGAGAAGAAAGACAAATAGAAGAAGGGAGAATAGACATGGGGGAGAAGAATGTGTAATACTGTTATGGCTTCTTTGATTTACCACGTATACAAACTTTACAAAATTCTAAAATCTATATATTCTTCAGTGTGGATCTATTAAACCTCTGAATTTCTCTGGCCTTCAGTTTCATAACTTATGAAACAATGATTCCCACTTTGTGTGACCATACATTCATATGTAACGCATATTTATCTTAAAAAATTTACAAGGTTACAGAAAAGGAAAGATTGTCTCAACTTAACTTCATGTTAATGCTCTCTATAGTAGTCTACACAACCAGTTCATGAGCTAGCAACCTCCTCAGCCTTTGACAAATGGTCTATTTTTTTTTAGCATTAAAACCTCCTCCTAAGTATTACTTCTATCTATAAAATGATAATAATATCTTTGCAATCATTTTAACTCTTAATCATTCTAAGTTTTCAAGTTACCTTCACAATTATTGTCATGTTAATTTTATAATTTAAAAAAAAAAATCCATGTAAAATAGGTAGAGCCTGTGTTACTTTTCTCATTTCACAGGTGGAAAAAGAAAAAAAAAACCTGAGTCTGAGGAAAGGTTTAATGATTTTCCTTTAGCAAGTTAGGAACAGAACCAAGAGCAGATTCCAATTTTCTTCTCATTTGGCCTGAGGCACTTCCTATTCCACTGTTGTTCCCTGTCATCTTTATTAATAAGCAACTGTTTTTTTTTTTTCCAACTGTACAAATACCATGTCTTGTTTATCTTGCTTTGTACGGGGCATAGCACACAGTCAGTGCTTGTTCATGCAATCGATGCTGAGCACTGCTGTGTACCAAATACAGTTCCATCCTGGGGTGCTGGGGCTGCCTCCACACAAGACACAGCCCTGCCTTTAGAAAGCTTATCAATCTCAGAAATTACTTCCAAGGAGAGCGATTTTGGACTCAGTCTTTTGCTGGGGCTATGAAGTCAAGCAAAGACAGTAATACATCATGTATTGAAAGAATAACTAGCCACAAACTCATCACAGTGGAACAATTCGATTGAATTCTAAAGAATATAAACTATAATTTTTAAGACATAGTCTCTAAGAATACTTTGTGTCATTTGGTCACTCACCAAAAAGAACAGTTAACACAGAACAGTAACTATGGGTCCCCATGTTCTACAGTAATTTTTTTTCCATGTAATCTTTGCAACAACCCTTTGAGAGTAGATGCTATTATTATTCTCATTTTACAAATGAGGAGACTAAACCCAAAAAAGAAACTCTCGAAACTCATACACAGTAAGTGTTAGAGCTGAAATTTAAACTCTCCCCATCTGGTTCCAGAATCAAGGCACTTAACCAGTAGATTCTGCCTCAATAAACATTTTTGTTTTTTGAGTTTCTTCTAAGTTCCAGGCACTGGGAATTTATTTTTTATATTATCTTTTTATTTTGCTAATCGAGATTATAAACCAAAGCAGCAATCTCACCTGAAATGAACCTGTTACGATCTGGTAAGACTAGAATACGGTCTGATCTGAATCATCTCTTTGGGCAGAAAATGCACTGATTGAGGTTCTACAACTTTCACAACAATAGAGACCTCTTCTTCCTTCTAAACCTCTTGCTATTAGGTGAGAGTTTTCTTTTGTAAAGGAGTTTCAAAAAGTAGAAAAATGCTTACTGGACATGACCCAAAGTCCAATGAAATATTTCTCTGCGGTACGTGCCACATACAGCAGGTTTTATCTTTCAATATCTAAAATCTAAATAAGTTAGGTAATTAATATCTAACTTTTAATGATCCTCTCTCCTCCCTACCATCAAGGCAAGCAAAATTAAATATGGCTGAGTTTTTGTTTATCTGAGTCTGAACAATATTTTTATAGCTGCAAACCCAACCACATTTGACTACAAAGACTTGTACATCATTTACAAATAAAACTGTATTCTGCCATTAAGAACTTTGGTTTGTCTTCCAAAGTTTCAGCATGAGAGAGAAATAGGTCTTATATGTTTAAATATTATTTTTATTAGCAATGGCCAGATAGTGGAGAAACTGGTGTAGGAGGCTCTTTAGTGTAGTAGAGTCTAAACACATCACCTGTCATTAAAATATCTAGAACATTTAAAGTATGTTAATAGGCTTAGCATTTATGTGACTTTTTTAAAATGTTTTATCATCTAATTTAAATTCTCCCCACACTGCTGTTACTTGGAGAATATTTTATTCTCATTGTGTGTGTGCTTGAGTGTGTGTGTGTTTCTAAAGATACATTCAAAAGGAAATGCATCAGTATTCCCAGGGTGTTTTTAAACTGAACTCCAAATTCAAGAGATCTATGGCTTAAGTATGAGTACACAGTACATTTTCAAAAAAGCCAACCTTTCATCAAAATCTGTACTAGGTATGCAAAGAAACAAAATCATCTGGCAACTGCACTACATGCTTCTAATATTTTCTTCACCTATTATATTCCTTTTCCTCCTACAGTTTTCAAATCCCAGTTTACAGGGAAGCTTTTTGAGAGCACAAAACCACTTCCCAATTACACGCTTAGTACTTAAATACCTAATGGCTTACCTAATACTTGTTTAAATAATGAACCCAATTATGACAATCCTTAGCATTTTGCCATTTGCTCTTCTCTAATTATAATAGTAGAGTACAAAGGTAGAGACATAATACAAATGATGCTGAACTGAGTGGGGCACAGTTAGAGTCACAAGGAGTGGGAAAGGTCTCTTGGCATATTTACCAATGCGCAGCTGAAAATGTTTGTCAAAACCCGACAGCAAGTTTGGACGTGAGTCTGCAATAATTTTTATGAGAGGAGAAATTCTATTCCCCAAAAAGGGGGAAAGAGAATATTCAAAGGCAAGTTCTCCCTCCAGTGGTTTATTTATTTCTGCTAAAATTTTCCTTCCTAAGTAGCCAGCCTCAATCTTAGACCATCATCAACACTCATGCCTAGAAGTAAAGACTGGACAAAGAAGTAATAGAGATAGCAGTGTTACTCTCAAACCCACCTGGAGAACTTATTTTGTTTTATTTTACTCATCATTTGTACAGTTAAAAAATAAAACTTATATTTTCAAAAAAAAGAATCAGTGAGAGAGAAAAGTATGTCTTTTTGTGTCTTTGCAAGACATGTTGACATCAGTTAAAACATTTTCAGGATCTCCTGCTACAGCAGTTATTTCCCCATGCCACGTTAGCTTGAAAGTAGATTCAAAATTCAGTTCTCTTGGGGATTTGAATTAGAAGAATATCCAAGTCTCTTTCTTTCCTCAAAAAAAAAAAAAAAAAAAAGCCTCTTTGAGATGCTCCAGAAGCCACCATATTCATCACACATAACTCCAAACTTTAGGATCCATGAATATAGGGAATTCATCAGCTGCTATTCCCACTAAGAACTAAAATAATCCAAGTGTTGTTGACCTTGGCAGACCTCTCTCTCTCATTAGGCTTCTCCAAAACAAGTGCTTCTTCCTCTCTATTCAGGCCCTCAGGCCCCACTCCACAGCTAACCAGAGGGATTACCCCACCCCAGACGGAGATGAGGCTGTTACCCACTATCCCAGTCTATCCATCCCTAGATCCACCCTTCAGGCCCTCCAGCCTCTATCATCAATAAACTAGGATCTGTCTTCCTTTCATCAGACCTCCCCATCTCTATCAGAAGATTCCTGCACAAAGAGTTTAATAGATTTTCTTGAGGTAAGAGGAGGGATGGTGAAGAGAAGAGCCTCCTCTACCCTCCAATCAATAAGAGAAGCAAGTTTTCAAGCCCGTTTTCTCAATTATTGTTCACATAACATGCTAAGAATCATAAGACTGTACTTTCCCAGATAAAATAAAGGAACTAGACAAAGTTAAAGTGTCTCTAACATGAAATTTAAGGAATCTAAAAAGAAGATCTGTTCTGGGGTGCCTGGGTGGCTCAGTTGGTTAAGCATCTGCCTTCGGCTCAGGTCATGATCTCGGGGTCCTGGGATTGAGCCCCGCTTTGGGCTCCCTGCTCAGTAGCGAGTCCGCTTCCCCCTCTCCTTCTGCCCCTTCCCCCTGCTGATGCGCTCTCTCTCTCTCTCTCTCATAAATAAGTAAAATCTTAAAAAATTCTTTGAAAAGAAGATCTGTCCTGAAGCTCTTTGCCCCCATTGCTTTCTTCAGAAAAAAGAGGACTTTTCAATGTTACGTTTGTTATGTTACAATACCTTACGCTATTTACATTATGTTTCATCTCACTCGTAGTGGATGGAGATTAATTAAATCTGATTAACCACACTTCCAGGAATATAACTTCTAGGCTAAATGGTCAAAGAAACAAGAGTTAGAAGAAAGCTGACTTAGAAGGTGACTAATACAAATTAAATAAGCTCAAATGTTGGCACAAGATTCTATGATTATGAGAAGTTAATAGTTATTTGCCTTAGAAACTTCATTTGAGTATCTCCTTTTGTTTTTTCATTCGTTCCACATTTTACTATGTGCCAAGCCCTAAAGGAAGGACTGGGGATACAATGTAAAGCAAAACAGGTATGATGCACGATCTCATTGAGCTTATATTTTATTGGAATTACAGAAATAAAAGAACAGGTACGTATAACATATACAAAGATCAACTTTAAATGAATCAAAGATCTAAAAAGGGCTAAAACTATAAAACTCTTAGAAGAAAACATAGGGAGAAAGCTTCATAACACTGGATTTGGCAATTATTTATTGGATGTAATATCAAAAGCACAACCAACAACAACAAAAAAAATAATTTGGACTTCCTCCCAATTAAAAACTTTTGTGTATCAAAGGAGTAAAAAGGCAACTCAGGATAGGAGAAAATATTTGCAAACTATATATGTGATAAGAAAAGTATCCCAAATATATAAAGAACTCCTAATAACAACAACAAACTGATTTTAAAAATGAACAGAATACTTGAATAGGTATTTCTTTTTTTAATTTTTATTTTTTAGAGAGAGAGAGATTGAGAGAGACAGTGCATGGGAGAGGGACAGAGGGAAAGAGAGAATATCAAGCAAGCTCCACACCCAGTGTGGAGCCCAATGTGGGGCTCTTTCTCATGACACTGAGATCATGACCTGAGCCAAAAGCCAGAGTCAGATGCTTAACCAACTGAGCCATCCAGGTGGCCCTTGAATAGATAGAGAAATGGACAATAAGCACATGAAAAAATGTTCAGCATCACTAATCATTAGCAAAATGCAAATTAAAACTACAATGATACCATTTCACATTTATTACAATGACTATTATAAAAAAAAAAAAAAAACCACACAGAAAATAAGTGGGGGTGAAGGTATGGAGAAATTAAAACCCTATTCACTGCTGGTGGGAATGGTGCTGCCACAATGAACACAGTATGGTAGCCCCTGAAAAACTTAAACATAGATTTACCACATAATGGGGCGCCTGGGTGGCTCAGTTGCTTTGGCTCAGGTCATGATTTCAGGGTCCTGGGATCGAGTCCTGCATCAGGCTCTCTGCTCAGGAGGGAGCCTGCTTCTCCCTCTGCCTCTGCTTGCCTGCCTCTCTGACTACTTGTGATCTCTGTCAAATAAATAAATAAAATGTTAAAAAAAAAAAAGATTTACCACATAATCCAGAAATCCCACTTCTCAGTATGTACCCAGAAGATTTGAAAGCAGTGTCTCAAATAGATTTCTGTATGCCCATGTTCATAGAAGTATTATTCAGAATAGCCAAAAGGTGAAATCAACCCAAGTATCCATCAATGAACAAATAAACAAAATGTGGTATATATACATACAGTGAAATATTATTGGGCCTTAAAAAGAAATTCTGACATATTCTACAACACAGATAAACCTTGAGGGTATTATGCTAAGTAAAATAAGCCAGTCAATAAGGACAACTACTATATGTTTCCACTTACATGAAAGTACTTCAAGTAGTCAAACTTACAGAGACAGACAGTAGAATCGTGGGGCCAGGGGTTGGGGAAAGGGAAGAAGGGGTAGTACTGTTGAATGGGTATGCAGTTTCAGTTTGGGAAGATGAAAAAAGTTCTGGAGATGATTGTACAATAATGTAAATATACTTAATGCCACCGAACCACAGACTCAAAAAAGATTAGCATGGTAAATTTTACCTTATATATATTTTACCACAATTTTGAAAAACAGAATAGGATAATTTTGGATATTGGGAAGTGCTATAAAGAAACAGAACATGATGGAATGACTGGAGAATGGGTGAAGACAGCATTAGAATGAGCTGGAGTACTCAGAGGAGGTGACACTTTTCTGAGATCTGAATGACAAAAGAAGAATCAGAAAAGTAAGACCTGGTGAGCAAGCATTTCAGGTAGAGAAAAGAGCAAATGCAAAGTCCCTGTAGCCGGCATAGGCTTTGCATTTGAAGAACCATACAGAAGGCCCAGGGATATTGATGTGGGATGACCTACAAGAGATAGGTAAGGCCTTATAGGCCAGGGAAGCATGTGCATTTTCTTTTAAGGCCACCATGAAACCTTGAGAGATTTTGGAACAAGGGAATGATGTGATCTAATTTGTTTATAAGAGTGTTTTGGCTGCTGTGTAGAAAATGAATCTTGGGAAGGTGAGAATAGAAGCAGATGCACCAGGAGTTGTTCTAACACTACAGAGTATACATGCTAATGTCTTGGAAGAGATCATAGCAGTGGAGATGAAGACAAATGAATATATTCAATGTATGTTTTGAAGGCAAAGCTAACAAATCTTGCTTATTTACTCATGGATAGGGTAATCATACATTCCCTGTTCACTGCAACAAAATCTATTTCTGTCTATTGTCGCAGTGCCCCATACAGTGACTGCCCCTTTTATTCTCAACATGACACCAGTTTGGACAATAAACCACAGTTGTCCTAGCTAAAGAGAATAAAGGAAAAAGAAGAATCAAAGATGACTCTTCAGCTTGAGCAACCACAAGTTTGTGGTATTGATGTTTCAAAGATGGTCTATTAATAGTATCATTAAATAAAGAAAGAATATAGTTAGAACTTTACATTCTATTATTTTATTCATGAGCCCTTTTTGACCATGATCATTCAACAATCCCATGTTTCTCTTTTCATCCTAATTTAGTAGATAAGTATGCATCTCAAAACCTTAGAAAAAAAATAAGGCCAAATGAATGAGCTAACTATCCAGAAAATAAAGCAAAATATGAGCAATTTCCAGGGCACCTGGGTGGCTCAAGAGGTTAAGCATCTACCTTCAGCTCAGATCATGATCTCAGGATCCTGGGATCAAGCCCTACATTGGACACCCTGCTAAGCGGGGAGTCTGCTTCTCCCTCTCCCTCTTCCTCTGTGCTCTCTCTAGCTCTTGCTCTCTCTCAAGTAAATATTTAAAAAAAAAAAAAAAAAAAGAGCAATCTCCAGGAAGGAACACCATGTACAGGAGAAGCTCCCATGGTGCTCCCAGTCACATGAAGAGACAAAAATCACAGAAGTGGATCTGGTGGATGAGGTTTATTCTTGAGCCTGGAGCTGCAATGGGTTTGTAGCACTGAGAAAGACTCTCAGAGAACATCTCAGGGAAAAGAGCCCTAAAGAGACTGCTTGCTTCCCAGAAAATGGCATTGGTGATGGGCTAGAAAACACATTAAAAGTGAGGAAGGCTACAGTAGAATGCTTTTTTTTTTTAATTTTTATTTATTTATTTTTTTAAGATTTTTTATTTATTTATTTGACAGAGAGAGACACAGCGAGAGAGGGAACAGAAGCAGGGGGAGCGGGAGAGGGAGAAGCAGGCTTCCCGCGGAGCAGGGAGCCCGATATGGGGCTCGATCCCAGGACCCCGGGATCATGACCTGAACCAAAGGCAGATGCTCAACGACTGAGCCACCCAGGCGCCCCTAGAATGCTTCTCGAGAAGGAAGACAAAGGCACAGGAATACTGTGCATCTAAATAATAACAAGTGACGGAGAGAGCACTATGTAAAACAGACGTTAAGAAATATGTTGGGATGGGCGCCTGGGTGGCTCAGTTGGTTAAGCGACTGCCTTCGGCTCAGGTCATGATCCTGGAGTCCAGGGGTGGAGTCCCACATTGGTCTCCCTGCTCAGCAGGGAGTCTGCTTCTCCCTCTGACCCTCCTCCCTCTCATGCTCTCTGTCTCTCATTCTCTCTCTCACAAATAAATAAAATCTTAAAAAAAAAAAATTTTTAAAAAAGAAAGAAATATGGGATATCTGAAGTTGTCATTCCCTGAGATACTCTCAAGGTGTGCCAGGTTATTATTTTGCATTCTGAGAAAAAAATCTATACTGACGCAGTCTGAAGAAACATCTGCTGTCTATACATGTCAAACATAAAAAAAAATTCTTATAAAACAGTATTGCTTTTTCTTTCCCTTTATCCAAAAAAAAAAGCAGCAAAAAAAAAAAACTTTTCTTAATTCTCAAGGTCAACAGATTTCCTCAAGGACAAAATAGGATTTCAAACCCACCCTGAGATAATGGTTAAATCAAATTAACACCAGAGCTTAGTACTGGAACTATTCCCTTTTATTAATACTTGAAGGCCAGTTAGTTAAGATTAAAACCTCTTACTACACAATAAACCAATGCACTTTTTTTTTTAAGTATATGATAATTGACTGGGGACTGTCAGTGAATGTGATCGGAGTCAAGAAGCAAATAAAAAGATTAGTTGTGTTTCAAAGGGAATTGCTGCACTTCACCTGCTACCCGCAATTTCCAGGCTATTTTAAGCCTCAGTTTTGTGAACCATCTACATACTATGATTTCCAGTATTACCCAAAGTGAAAGAACCCTAGCAGTGCCCAAGGACTTAAATGCTGATTTTTAAATTTCAGTAATTGGTTTTGTCAGTTGATCGTTTTAGGATGAGCCAAACAGGATATGAAAAGCAGCAGGACTTTACCAGAGTCTAAATTGAGCTGTAACATTAAGACGGGAGGGGGATGGGGTGCCTGGGTGACTCAGTCGTTAAGCATCTGCCTTTGGCTCAGGTCATGATCCCAGGGTCCTGGGATCGAGCCCCGCATCGGGCTCCCTGCTCGGCGGCAAGCCTGCTTCTCCCTCTCCCACTCCCCCTGCTTGTGTCCCCTCTCTTGCTCTCTCTCTCTCTGTCAAATAAATAAATAAATAAAATATTAAAAAAAAAAAAAAAGACGGGGAGGGGGAGCACAGGGAATATCAATCCTCATAGGCCAATTTCATCTCTTCTATATTCCTGTTAACCTGGCCCAATCTTTTAAATATATATGGTTCACAGAAGTATCTGAATGATCTTTGAAAAACCACAGTGCTGAAACAAATAAGTGCTAATTAGTCATTGGAACTGAAGATTAGATAAAATCCACTATTTTGTCAGGCTTTCAAGATCAACAGCTGCAGGTAACGTATCTGATTAGGCTTCTGCCTATGCAAATATCATCCATCTTGCCACTTGCCATTTGCTTTATTCCCTTAACAGAGTTCTTTAATCAGAAAGAGTTCCTACAGATCCATCAAACCTCACTCATCATTGTATCCTGTATTGTGAATTAAGCTGGGTATCATTTAGATGTTATCTTTTATGAGTTATGTGCTACCTAAATATTACCAGTTCTCACAAGACTTCCTGAATATTGTGTTCCACACACAGCTAACTTCAGGCTCTTGCAGTGATGGCTTATTTTACTTAGTGTTAGAGTCTCCCTTTGGTTTCAGTTCACATTCAGATCTTGATTTTTTTTCAGTAGATAAAATTTCAACATGATTGCAAAATAGTCTCTAACCTCCAGTCCAGTAGAGTGAAACTCTTGAGGAATTTATTCAAGAATTTCAATTAATGGACTGAATTGAAAGCTTTTTCTACAAACAAGTGATGAGCTATAGGAAATTGGACTCTGAACAAAGTCTCCCAGCAGTCACTTATACATCCATTATCTAGCAGAAAATTTTCAAACTTTACCACAAAGTTATCAAAATTATGCTGCAAAATCAAATAAAATAGCAAATAAAATGTGTTTCTACTTTGGAAAATAGAAGCATACTTTTACAGTTTGAAAAACAGGGAGGTTTCTAAACAAAACAGTTGGCATCACTTTAAGCAAGCTGCTGATTTAGAAAGAGAAAGGGGTTGCCTCAAGACTGTGAATAAGAACTTTTCCTTTGGCAATTGAGTAATAATTGGAAGCTGAAATAGAGTCACTACCAATCCTAGTACTAGAGCCTCAGGTCAACTGAAAAACTAGTTTCTATCTCTTTTCCACAATGATTTAACTATTCCCTTTTCATTCTCGTGGAACATGACAAATATTTTTTTTTCTAAAGCATAGATAATCCTGGGGCACCTGGGTGGCACAGCTGGTTGAATGTCCAACCTCTTGGTTTGGCTCAGATGCTGATCTCAGGGTCATGAGATCTAGCCCCTCATGGGGCTCCATGCTCAGTGAGGAGTAGGCTTGGGACTCTCTGTCCCTCTCCCTCTGCCCCTCCCACCTCCTCTCTCTAAAATAAATTAAAAATCTTAAAAAAAAGAATAGATCATCCCAATTGCAACCTTCATGTTCCAGGGAAAATATTCCCAGTTAGATCAAGATGAATAAGCAAACCATCTCTTCTTTGGTTGTTTAGTCATTTCCAGAAATCTGCCACTTTTGTTAAAACAGTTCATAAATCCTTCAGAGAAGAGCCAGTTTGGGCCTCCACTAGATTTCCAGTAATGAAGACTTGATAGACCTGGCAGAGCTGAATTCTGTCCTACAGACATACAGATTATTTATGCCTATTCTCTATTGCTTGGCCACTTTCAAGAAATTTGAACAAAAGATTTGAATATTCACACACATAATATAGCAAAAGTAACCCAACAGACATTGTTAAGTACTTATTATGTACCAAGCATTTTGCTAGGTGTAGTTACATCCTTTTCTTATCTCAGGTGCCAAGACAAAGACTTGGCTGAAAGTCCCAGTGCAAAGTCTGCATTTTCATCCAACTACAACTATTCAAGTTTGCAATTTTTTTTTTCTGTGCTAAGCAACTATAGCATTTATATCTATATTTCTCATTTTAATTCAAGGCAGTGAATGTCCTTTTGACATTAAATAACATTACAGAGCTTGGCACATGCTTAGCATACAGTAGATATATATTAAAGATTTCCCTCCCTCTTAAACATAATGTATATACTTATATAAACACATGGACTTCCATCATGTAATGTCTCTCTAGATACAGGCCTTACATTTTATGCCCTGTACTTTATAATCTTCTTATCACTAGAGGGGGGAGAAGAGGAGGATCACCAAACCACCCACGTAGAACTAACTGATAGATCAGTTGGTAGCCTGACCAGATAATTCAGATCTCATACAGCTATTCACCATCTTTTCTCATTATTCACCTCTCCAATGCAATTATTTGAAGGTCCCAAACTAACAGCCACAACTAGATGATTCCAGTTCCTATGTATTTGTTCAAATATTTGTCAAATTGAGGACAAAATACAAGCTCAGTCACAATATTCTTCCATAACCACCTCATACCTGGCTCTATTTTGAATCACCTTTTGAAGGGCTGCTATTAAGTGTTTTTAAGTCTTTAAGTTTTTAAGTTTTTAAGAGTAAAGTATTCTAACAATGGTCAACAGAGTATCAAGTTGAGTGACATATTGTTTTCAGCTGATCATTATCTGGGTGTGCTATTGGGCAATAATACTGAATCCTTTGAACATTTAAAATTATTTTTTAAAGGATAATACCCACTGCACATCTACTCACCTATTGGCATCTGTGGCCACATACTCTATCTTCTTTCCTGAAAGCATGGAACTGTTTGTGTTCCTTGGATCAACACTCCATTTGTGCACTAGATCCCAACCCCCCCACACCTACTCAGGAACACTGATTCAGCTCCTCTCCCCTTGCTCTTACAGGAGGAGCTTGTCCCTCTAATAGATCATTACCATTAACAAAAACATGCTGTGATTTCTCCCACTTTATGAAAAAGAAAATAAAAAACCAAAACTCTCTTGACCCCATTTTCCCTGCACTTTCATCTCCTATCACCTCATTCCTCTCCAACCCTTTGGCGTAGACCTCCTTAAAGGAACTGTTTAAACTCCTATCTTCCAATGTGTAGCCTCTCCTTCTCTTCAATCTCCCACTCCTTTCCCTCTAGAACCCATCCAATCAACGTCACAAACAACCCTCCACCTTGACAAATTCCATGGTTCTCATACTACTTGACATAAATAATTAGCCCAGTTGCCTTGAAATATCTTCCTCTCTTAACTTGTAGAACATCACACTCACCTGGTTTTCCCTTCCACTCTTTCTCAGCCTCCTTTATTGATTCCTGCTCAATTCCCCAACATCTAGTAGCCCAAGATCTAGAACAGGGCCTGGAACATGGTTGCTATTCAACATATATCACTTGACTGAATCTATCAAAGAATCTCATTGACAAATGTATTGAAAACTTACTAAAGTGGGTTAAAATATGGCTCCCGGGTCAATGGTATAATTTTTTTTTTTGGCACATTTACCTGTTTGTGGGAATATTCTATCAAGGGGAGAAAAGGCACAGTGTTTAAATTTCTTTAGACAGTTTCAGAGACTTCGGTCCTGCAAATCATCTCCCTCCAAATCCAAATCAATTTTAAAATTAAAATAAAAAATTAAAATTTTAAAACCATTATAATTAAATGAATAATAACCATAATTACTGGTCCGTTTTCAGTCAGGTCTACACATCAACAGAGATTTTCTTTGCAATATGGAAAATTTTATAGTCCATTCGTATCTTCTTTATAATCAATATGTCCAGTATATTTACAGATATTTTATAGGACTTAGTATACAACTATTCTAAAGGGCTTTCCATTTTTAATGCATTATTGCTACATTTCTGATTTATTTGATTTTCTGTCATTGGTTAGGAACACAATCTCCAACAGTATTGTTCCTTTGGGAATACATTATCTGCTTTATAGAACTATTTTCAGGTTGTGATGGAAAGCAATGAGAGAATGCATTTATATGATTTTAATATAAGCCACTCCTATGTGCATGTTATGGATTTATCAAGGTAGTATTAATGATGGAAATGAAGATTTCAAATATGTGTAATTAGAATGATAAATATTTAATGGTAAAATGCAGCCATGACAAAAATAGATTGCATATTGACACTGCTAGAGTTTTATTGTTGTTGTTGTTGTTTCTAACTAATAGAATTCACACATTCAAATGAATTTTGGCTTGAAATTTGTTATGTATCTTAAAAGCAAAGAATCAAAAAGACCCTGTGAAGAGTCTAAATTTTAGCTCTAAAAATAGTAACTGCTAGAGCGTTGTTCTCCTCCGAGTGATAACCTTACAAGGCAAGACCATATTCCAAAGATGGTGCCGTGTGTTCACAATGTTCTAACAACTCCACCTTCGACAGCATCACCAAAGCACACATCACACTCTTGGCCATCCTCAGAGGGCCACACATGTTCATTCACTGAGGGTAGATTAATGGACCAAAATTATTTGATGTCAAGCCCAATAAATCAGGTGAATGATAAAATTAAGTAATAGCATCTTGAACCTACAAGATTTAACTACAAAATAAAAAGGCAGATGTCCTTGTAAAGAGTGTAAATTTGCTCTGAAGGTGAGTCCAGAAGAGGGGATTTTAACATGTATTGAGCAATTGCAGCGGGGTTGAAATTTGGGCAGCCTCCAGGGGTAAATACTTTGAAAGATATCAATCACTTTGATTATACATTCAGGAACTTTAATGTTTTAAAAATTCCTTCTTGGGGATATTTGTAAATGTAGGTATCTAGGAGATAACCTGCCCCATCTTTCTCAGGGTTATGTCTCCCAACTTGAAAAATACTTATATCATTAGCTAAGGTAGCTACTGACTTTACCCAAAAAGAATTTTAGAAAGAAATTAGTTTACCTTTCAAAATTTCAAATGGATACATAACATAGGAAAAAGAACAAATATAAACTTTCATTTTATCCCAGATTTATTTATTTATGTGGAGTAACACTGAATGCTTACCCTCTTCTAGATACTGCTCTGAACACACTGAACATTTAAACATTTCATCTTTACAAGAACCTTGTAAAATGCATCTTATTATTAGCTTCATTTTCAAAATGAAGAAACTGAAAGCAGAGAGATTAAGAAACCATCAATACCTGCACCTCTATGTTTACTGCAGCATTATTTACAGTAGCCAAGATATGGAAGCAGCCCAAGTGTCCATCGATTGATGAATGGATAAAGAAGAGGTGATACAGGGTGCCTGGGTGGCTCAGTCGTTAAGCATCTGCCTTCGGCTCATGTCATGATCCCAGGGTCCTGGGATGGAGCCCCGCATCGGGCTCCCTGCTCCACGGGAAGCCTGCTTCTCCCTCTCCCACTCCCCTTGCTTGTGTTCCCTCTCTCGCTGTCTCTCTCTCTGTCAAATAAATAAAAATTAAAAAAAAAAAAGAAGAAGAAGAGGTGATACACACACACACACACACACACGAATATTACTCAGCCCTTAAAAAGAATGAAATCTTGCCATTTGCAATGACATAGATGGAGCTAGAGGGTATTATGCTAAGTGAAATAAATCAGTCAGAGAAAGACAAATACCATATGATTTCACTCATATGTGCAATTTAAGAAACAAAGCAAACAAAGGGGAAAAGAGAAAGAGAGAGAGGGAGGGACAGATCAAGAAACAGACTCTTAATTATAGAGAACTGATGGTTACCAGAAGGGAAGGGGTGGGGGGTTGGGTACCACAGGTGGTGGGGATGAAGGAGGGCACTTGGATGAGCACAGGGTGATGTGTGGAAGTGTTGAATCAGTATACTGTATGCCTGAAACTAATATAACATTGTATGTTCACTAACTGGAATTAAAATAAAAACAAGCAAACCACAAATCACATAGCTCAAAAGAGGTAGAGCTGAGACCGGAGCACAGGCAGTTCAGTCCAGATCCTGTTCTCTGAACTATGGGGATATATTGCTTAGAATATTGGCCCAATTATCACAACAAATTAGAGGAATGTATGTTCCAAAGATATTAAAATTTGCAGGAATGAGGAGTAACAGTAGAAAATCAGCCATTGACAGGTTGTTCTTAATTGCCCCCTTTTCCAAATGCTAAGGGTGCTTGTAATGGTACCATTATGCCTACCTACCCCAGACCCCGGGCTCCAAAAAGGCCAGGCCTTGCTCAGGAATCTCAGTGATGTACGCAAAACGTCTGGCTTGCACACTTTTAGAAAACCTTCGTACCTCATGATACCTACAACCACAAGAGCATCATAAGCATGATCCTCTGAAAGGAAGAAATGCAAGGAGGTGTCGGGCCCTGGGCTAGGCACTGAGACAGCCCCTGAGAGATGGGATATAACTGCCAGCCTGCTGGAGTTCACATCTTGAGGGCTAGACCATCAAGAAACAAGTAAACAATTTAAATAAGTGTTACTTGAATTATGAGGAAAATAAACATGGCTGTGTGGAAGAGAATAAAGGGGATGGTTCGGAAAGGTCTAGAAAACCATGGTCAAGCCCAACACACTGTAAAATCCTTGAAGGCCAGATGTCATAGCAGTAAATAAAATGTAGAAGTGGCACAGCAAGGAATTATGATCCCAGCCTCCCTGAGTGGCACAGCTCAAATGAAATTCTTTTAATAAGGTTGACCCCCCACCCTAAGTTGATACACCCAACTCTCGCACTAGCCTAAAAAGGGTTAAAAGGCAAAAATCCCTCTTGCCTGTAGGGTCCTTCACACCTGAGTCTATGAAACTTTCAGTAGGCCTCTGAAAAACACAGGAGGTTCCAGGAATCTGCTCCCCATCCTTGCCATCATATTGTTCAACTCACATGTATCCTTGCATTGCTTATTTTTGGATTCATATAATACAAAAGAAAACTAACATTGCTCAAAGAGAATTCTTTTTTTGCGAATCCTCAAGTATGAGCCAGTCTTTGCAAACTGGCCTACCTCAGAAAGTCTCTCTAAGGATGTAATATTTAAAATGAAATCTTAAAGATGAGAAGGAGCCAGTGACGCAAAGCTCCAAGAAAAAGAGCACTACAGATCTGGTTCAAAGAGCAAACTTTACAAAGAGTGGTATTAGGAAAATGTCTCCCTATATTGCCATATCTTCCTTAATACCTTTTTACTTTATCATTTCCCACCATCATTAAACCAGCATCCCATGATGAGATGTGGATGCTATTATCAAGAAAAGCAAAGGGGTGACTTTTGGTTCTCTTATTTGGGGATCTTATCTGTTCTTAGTATCTTTAAGCACAGCCCAGCTTCCCAGCTGGGTCCAGGAACTCCTATCTTCATGCCAAAGATGTTGCTCAGGCTGAGATGTGCTCCTTCAAAAGTCAAGCATCTTCACATCACCGATAATGCAAACACATTTAAAATCACTTAAGTATTATAGAGAAAACAGAGGAAAGGTGAAGGAGCTCTACTCTAACTATACCTGAATCAAAAGGAAAGTTGTTTTTTTTTTAAAGCTAAGATGAAAAGACATGTAGCTCATCACAATGTGGTCTTATTCACAGGAAAGAAAATGCAAAATATTAGCTAAAAAAATAGTTCATTTAAAAAGATTTACTAAATTTGGCATCCAGTATTATAATCCCAATTACAATGGTCTCCCTTTTTGTATGTATTCCCAGAAGGCAAGTGATCTTTAAATTATTTTTAAGATTTTATTTGTTTATTTGAGAGAGAGAGAGCACACGAGAAAGAGTGAGCATGAGGGGGGGGCGGGGAGGAGACAGAAGGCAGAGGGAGAAGCTGACTCCCCACTGAGCAGGGAGCCCGATGTGGGGCTCCATCCCAGGACCCTGAGATCATGACCTGAGCCGAAAGCAGACGCTTCACGGACTGAGGCACCCAGGTGCCCCTTTAAATATTTTTAGCGAAGAAACATCCAAAGTGTACAATGCAATTTCCAGTATTTCAATAATGATAACTCAGTGTTACAAATGAAGCCAAATCAGCCCATGGAGCTAGCGTTGCCACCTCCATACAAACGGCTTAGCTTGTCACTCACAGGCAGCGTGCACACGGCTCGCAGGCTGCTGGGCGGTCCTGCTTGCCGGGCCTCCCCAGAGCCACACCCATGCGCTCAGGGACCTTGCAGCCGGAGGGCGTGTGCCTCTGCATGGCCTCAAGGGGCACGTGCCGGAAATCCCACAGCCCCACGCCCCTGCGGCCATGCTGTTGGGTGTGCTTTTTTGCATCCTCTGTCTGACTCCACTATCAGCTGTTTCTTAACAGCATTATTCTCTTCCCGTTTCTTCACTGATAATTTAAAGAGTTCATTAAGAATTATGTCCCAAGCACTGTGTCAGGCACCAAGTGGACAAAACAGACATGATATCTGACTGCACAATGCTTATCATGTAAACGGGAGAGAGACCTTCAACCAACAAATTTATCCTCACAACTCGTACTGAGGGGCGCCTGGGGGGCTCAGTTGCTTGAGCCTCTGCCTTCGGCTCAGGTCATGATCCCAGGGTCCTGGGATGGAGCTCCACCTCGGGCTCCCTGCACAGCGGGAAGTCTGCTTCTCCCTCTCCCTCTGCCTCCCCCCACCCCTCGTGAGCACTCTCTCTCTCTGGCTCAAATAAAATTTAAAAAACTTAGACTGATACAATACTATTGGAAAACCAGAATATTCATTCATACCTAGGTTCCAGAAGGCCTTTCTGAAAAAGTTATCATCAAACCAGGACCTACAGGACAAGTAGGAGAGAGTTGGGGGGGGGGGGGGGGAGTGAACACATTCGAGGAATAAATTGCAATGTGGGCAAAGGCCTAAGAAAAATAAGAGCTTGGCCCATGTGCAAAATGGAAACGTCAACCAAGGGCAGAGGTGCAACTAGCATCGGATGAGGTGGGGCAAGGAGGAGGACCCAGAGCATGGCTCAGAGATCAAGTTAAATATTCTAGCACAGGGATTGGCCAGTGAACAGTACTGACGCATCTGCTTGATTGCATGTGAAATGATCACTCTGTCTGCTCTGTGATAAAGAACTAAGAAGGTGGTGAGAGTAGAAGGCAGGAGGCTGGTTTCAGGAGCATTACAGTAGCGCAGGTGGATTCCATCTCTTTTCAGTGAGGGGAGGTTATTCTGTCCCCTCCAGTCACATATACCCCATTCTACGTTTCATGGAGAAGCTCAAGTTATTAAAGACCTGGATTCCTCTTTTCTTCTCTGTGGCAAATCCAATAACAAGTGTGAGAAAAGTTCTCAGTTGTGTTCACTATTCATGGAAGCTGCTTTGTCATGGAAACTTAAAGATGTTTTAAGCTTGGGAAGTTGATCCCCAGATAATAAAACTTTTACATTCCCCATAATACAAGGAGGTATTTCCTTGAATTCTATTGAAGATACACACACACTCTCTCTCTCTCTCTAATGGAAAGAATTTCCTATTTTGGAAGTGAAAATTTGATTTTGAATTTAACTTCAACAATGAATTGCATTACCTTAACATTTTATCACAGGGGTCCTTAATTTGAAGTCCCAAATTCGAAGGAGAGACCAATGAACTAGCTCCCTGAAAAAATACAAACAGAGCCATTTGTGCATAGAAATTTACCTGCACAAGTCTGTAACACTCATCAGATTTGCAGTAGGGTTCCAGAGTGTATGACTGAGCTTGACCTATCCAGGCCCAGCAAACCTTCTCATCACCCCCATCTCATTGGTCTGGCCAATCACAGTCTTCCCTGAAACTGACAAACGGACATCAAGAGAATGAAGCTGTTGTTCTAGTGGCCTTGCTAAGCTTGGGCTGCCATGGCCATGTCCCCTGCCACATGGAAAAATCCTTCCGAAACAGAACAAACATGTAATAGACACATGGGTAAAAACAGGCAGAGATAGGTTTCTGCCATCATTGAGTCCCTGGTTCCACACATTAAGGCCCTACTTCTTGCATCTCTTCCATAGTTCTGAGATTTACCCCAGTATTCTTCCAAGCTACTTAGCTAATCAATTCTTTTTAAGGTAATTTGAGGTGGGGGTTCTCTGTCACTTGCAACAGAAGTAGTCCTGGCTTATAAAATATCCTCCAAACTTCAAGAATCATCTCTTTCATGTAGTGATCTGATATCAGAATCCAACAGAGACTTAAAGACATTAAAATTGAAATTGAACCAAAATACAAATTCCTATTTGACCAGTTAACATTCAGAGATATTACTAGGACTTAGAGAGCTACGTACATTTTAGTGGATTTAATTCTAGTGGCAGAAATTAAAGCCTAATTAGAAAGCTGTGGGAATCTTACTAAATTATATTTACACATTAAATGTTTGCTTAATAAATCTAATAAACCATAAGATCACTTGAGGTTACAAAGCAGATGGCATATTTTAGATAAATTTAAAGGAATTAGGCAGCTCTCATAAAATTCTTAAATCCAGTACATGTCATAAAAGACTAAAAATTCTGTAATAGAAAAGGTCTTTTCAATTTGATTCTACTGGTAATGATGATATAAGGAGCAAAAACTGGTAAATCACAAAATATAGAAACACTCTGCCTAATCAATAGTGTAAGTCTCTAGAACATCCTCCAAATCAATAAGGTATATAATAATGACAAGAACCACCTAGGAGTAAGTGAAAAAAAAAGTAAATTGTAATACAGCCCAGAAACATTATCCAAACTATATTAAAAGTGCATTTAACACAAGAATGTTATCAGTCTTCTTAACTTCGGTAGCACTGGCAATAAATAAAATTTATCTTTCCTTCTTCATACTAGAGAGTCATAACATTCCAGAAACCTCACAAGACTACAAAACAAATTGTTTTCAGATTCTCAAACCACCTTAGCACTTTACTACAGATTCCCATCTGCAGGCTTTTCACAGTATCTAGATCATTCAAAGTTTATAATTACTAAATTCAATGACCAGTTATCATCTGAGATGTTCATTATAAATTTCTAGTCAGAAAAAAAGCAATGTAGTGAAACCGCATTGTGAATGGGGTGTTTTAGATAAATAAATTTCACCAAATTGGTAAGGAGGCAAATAATACATCGAGCAGCAAGGTGCCAGGCCCTTGCTGGCTGCACGTTACATACATGATGTCATCTCAGCCTCACAGCACCCCTGCATGGTGGGAATTATCACTCCTGATACTTAATACATAAGGAAGCCAGCTGAAACTCACGGCATTAAGTAACCTGCCCACATCCCTTAAGCGTAAGCTGCATATCTGGAATGAACCCAGTCTAAGGCCAAGTCCTATGTTTTCACCCTATCATGTTGTCTCCTCTTAGCTACCCAAGTTTTTTTTTTTTCATTTAGACAATGCTTTAGTCAATAAATGATCATAAAATGGGAATGAATTTTAGATGTGAATTTTCCTTCTAACATAAAAAATCAAACATATTTTCTTAATGTCTCAGAGATAATCATCAATATGGAGATTTTTTTTCATTTTCTTTTTGCCCCTCAAGGTCAAGCTTCTAATTATTCCCCTTACGTCACTGTGTATGCCACTAACACATCGTAATAGTAGCTTTACACACACACACACACACACACACACACACACCCCTTCAAGTTTGTTCTTCCAATCTGTTATGGATGGGTAAACAAGATAAACAGGTTGTTTAAGAACTATAGGTTTATTGGGCTCCTGTGTGGCTCAGGCCTTCGGCTCAGGTCATGATCCCAGGGTCCTGGGATTGAGCCCGCAACGTGCTCCCTGCTTGGAGGGAAGCCTGCTTCTCCCTCTCCCCTCCCCCTGCTTGTGTTCCCTCTCTCGCTGTCTCTCTTGCTGTCAAATAAATACATAATATCTAAAAAAAAGAAAAGAAAAGAACTATAGGTTTATTAAGAGTCATTAAAATTCTGGAAGAACTCAGAAAGTCAATTCCATGTCTTTTAGGAAGGTCTTTGACATCACTATTTCAGAGGCCTATTCAGTTTATTTCTTTATTTCTAGTGAAAGTTACATCCTAAAGAACTGACATTTCAGAAAGCAGGACTTGCAGATAGAAAGCCACCTTCAAACACATGAAACCATCGATGTAATTATACTTTTATACAGTTTGGTCTGGGGTTTCTCACCAACAAGCTCTCTTCTAAATATAGACTAGCAATGATTTATGGAGAAGACTATTTTCAATCCTTTACTCACCCATTAGCGTCACTTTAAAATATTGTTTGTTATTAAGCATACTATACCTCTTATCCTATCCAGTCTTCTTAAAAGAATGGTGTGAACCTTCCTATAATAATGAAGGTTATCGCTTTGTTGTGCATGTCCTGAATGCCAAACACTCTAGGTACAACAACCTGTTGATTCTCATAGGCGAACAGGTCTTCTGGTAGTGGCTGCACACTTGTGTTCTTCCAACTTTGGGGTGCTAGTCACATACACTACAATATGCATGATGCTCTTTAGGGATGAAGCCCAATTCATGTGGTAGCCTAAAGGTAGGTACTATTTTAACTCCTCTATCACAGGAACTGAGGAAAGTAAGGCTTAGGAAGTGATACAAATGGTGGCGATACTTCAGAAAAAAAAGGTCTTAATCACTGTGACAAGCTGCATCCTACAATTTCTTACAGAATACTATTTAATTGGGATGCTTTAAGACTTACCTATCATGGGCTAAATACCGATGTCCCCACCCCAAATTCCTATGTTGAAATCCTAACCTCCAATGTGATGGTATTAGGAGGTGAGGACTTTGGGAAGTGATTAGGACCTGAGGGTAGAGCCCTCACGAATAGGATTACTGCCCTGATAAGAAGAAACAAAAGAGCTTGTTCTCTCTCTGCTATGTGAGGATATGACCAGAAGACTGAACCAGAAGGTGGGTCCTTACTAAGAATGGAACCATGCTGGAAATCTGATTTCAGCCTTCCAGGCACCAGAACTTGGGGGGGGGGGGGGCGGGAAACATGTGTTGCTGAAGTCACCCAGTCTATGGTATTTTGTTATGGAAGCCAAACTGACAAAGACAATACTCATACATGCAGACACTCAGAGACACATGCACCAAACACTCACAATGCAGAAATGGCCTAGGTTAGTCACAGATTACCCAGTAACAGTAATGAATCAGAGTCTTTTTCAACAGTGCTCTACAATAAACCAAGATCCAGGAAAGTCCCGAGGACTCGAAGAGATCCCTCAAACTTAAGCACAGCTTGAGGAGCCAGCACTCCACAGACTAGGTTCCTTAACAATAACCCTGCTCACTTGAGATCCCCGAGAATCAATACATACTTGACTACTGGGCCTGACCAATACAGTGCTGAGGCGAACACCAAATTATCAGACCATCTCCTCAATAAAGTCTCAGGGTGCGAAAACCATGACATACCTCGGATCTGTAATCATGTTTATCATGAATTTGAACTTACGCTTGAAGGTATTTTGTATTTACCTGGAGATGCACACTCATCATGCAATACTTGGTTATCAAATTTCCTTAGATTGAGTTAGTTCTTCCATAAACTCAGACCTCTGTTTTATCCTCACTATAGAATGCAAGTAAGTTTCAAGGTAGATCTACAGCTGATGGGTTGAAGGACCCTATGTGCAGCTTCTACAAGAACAGTCCATCAGGGGACATGCACCATCACCACCCTCCATAGAGAGTTCTACTTCAACACAGTGAGGATGGACCGTTTCTGAAGTCTGTTTAAGAGCCCACTCATTTTTCTCATTGTTCACTAAATATTTATTGAGTGCCTACTCTAGGTCTAATCCTAGGGTTGGCATTAGACAATGGCACATTGAAATGAGTAAATAACAGTCCCTGTCCTCAAGGAACTCACAGTCAAGTGAAGGAGGAAAATCTAAAAATAAATTGTAGAACACACAGTGGTGCTAACAAAATTTGAACAAAATGCTAAGAGAGTAATCAGCTCTGGCTGTGGGTAGTACAGAAGGTTGAAAAAAAATTCACACACACGAAAGGCAACATTTCTAAGGGGTTTTGAAGGACAACTAGGAGTTTACCTGGTTAAGAAGCTGAAGTAGAGCTGGTGGGAGCAAGTTTCTTCTTGCTGTATAATTAACTCGAAGAATGTAAGAGGAAAATGTTCTTCCTGCTCTCATACCAGTGCTTTGTCCTCCCTTGATGATATTTTCTCTGAGTTTAAAGTAGGTAATCAGGGGAGATTTACTAGGTCCTTATTTGGATTAAAACAAAATATGCTGGATTCAGGTAGAAACTACTGCTATATTTAAAATATTTTTCCAGGTCCATTTAAAAAAAATCTGCCACAGTATCTTGACTTTTCAACAGTTCATGTTGTGAAAATATGAGACATTTTTCTTTAAAAAGTATAACTTAAAGGTCACAATTAAAGTAAACATCAACGTCTATTAAGATCAAGTTAATACTCCCTGAAAATTAGATCACTCTCCCCAGTGTGTATTTAAATTGGCCGCTGATGACTAGTATAACGTGTTCCACATTGTTAGACCACGGCCACACGGAAGCCATTACAGGGATGTAAAATATTGCTGATGTAGTGATCCCTGAGATCATTTCCAGGAAACTCCAAGAGCTGAGTTACCTATTAAACAACAGTGTCAGATCAGTTCCAAAGTACCATGGCTTTAGAGAACTCAGAGCTACCTACAAAATCTAAGCAATTCCTTCATTATAGGACAGTAACGTACCCAGGACCCAACTGCCTGATCAACTTAAAGATACAGATAATCAAATATATTCTGGTGGAGAAAAACTAAGCTAGGAATGAATGATATTTAGGCAGACCTATAGCTTCCACGTGTAAACCTCATGGATTCCAGTAAAGAAATCTCAGGGTGGGGAGGGTTGGGGGAGGGGTGTTTTGAGGGGTTGCTCCATCTCCTCCTTGTCTGTCTAATCAACAGTCCACCCCAGTCCATCCAATGAGGAGAGATATGAGGAGAGAAAAAGTAGCCAATTCCTACGTCGCTTATAAATATATATATATTCTGAATGGTACTAGCCTTGATTTCTCTTTCTACAGCACACCCTTATGCTCATGCAACGTCTAGCCCTGTTGACAGCAGATGTGTGAAGTCAATGACATGACTTCCACTCATCTGATCCGAGTTCATACTCAGAAAGGTTGAAGAAAAGCATCTGTCAACACTGCCATCTCACACTCATTACAGCTGAAATCAGAAGCGTCCAACCAGAGGAGACATCGACCAAAATACTCGCCATTCCTTCAGAAATGCTGCTTGCCCAGAGCTGCTGGCATTCACCTTGCTAACGGAAATAACCTTCTTGGAATCTGTAATATTTGTTGTATGTCTAGCTGATCACTTTCATTTCTGATCTCATCCTCA